>NC_064259.1:33878001-34185501 GCF_003254725.2 Canis lupus dingo
ATACAAGGCTTATAAGTATGCAGAAAGTGGAGGAGCATAATACCAAAGTTTCCATGAGACTAAAGAGTAGTGTGATGGGAAAAGAAAGTGAAAGAGCTGAAGGATAAGAACTGCTTGGTTATAGATCACAGTAATGAATTTTAAGATTTCAGATGTGTAACTGTTCTGAGTAGTAAGATCGAGAGGGGTCACAAAGGCAGCTTATTTCATTGAGTATTGGAGATAAAGACCATTGTAATTAGATACCTTCTCCTTAAGGAGGAGAGCAACTACAGGATGTTCACATGGATCTGAACGTCACTCAGATTGATGACCAAAATGGCAAGGAAGATAGTAAAACAGACATTAAAATTCTGTGTAAGTTGGGGAGTGATTGGGAAATTGGTTGATGATAGTAATGAAGGTTAGATAGAGCCTAATTACAAGTAAAAGAGAAAGGTTGTAGCAGGAGACTTTTGGAGTAATCATATGTGTTCTTCATATAGGGAGAAGATAAAATGCTGATATCTTCTGGTGTGTTGTATGAGAGGTATAGAGAAAGATACCTGTAGTGGGGTCCTGTAAGGGCTCTAGCTAAGTTTGTTTATAAAAGAAGCAGCATGGCAAAGGATGTAGTAAAAAGCATTGGAAAGGAGGGTAATCTTTCAGGAAAAAGGATGGATGGGAAAGAGAAGGAATCAATCTTAACAGAAATCCCAAGGCCTGTCATTTACTAGTCACATGGTGAAAGTGTAAGGGAAATTAAAGTTATCTAAGTATATTTGTGGAAGCATGGAAGGAGACCATTTTCTAGGAGGTAATTAATAGTTACGTGGAATGTCATTTGTGTCAGTCTAAAAAAAATATTGGTAGGGTATTGTTTCTTTTTTTAAAAAATTTTTTAAAATTTAAATTCAATTTGCCAACATATAGTATAACACCCAGTGCTCATCACATCAAGTGCTCTCTTTAGTGCCTGTCACCTAGTTACCCCATCCCCCCCACCCACCTCCCCATTACAACCCTTTGTTTACCAGAGTTAGGAGTGTCTCATGGTTTGTCTCCCTTTCTAATTTTTCCCCACTCAGTTTCCCTCCTTTAGTTAGGGTATTGTTTCTTAATGAGATGAACAATGGCTGGGTAAATAGGGTTGCTAATATTTAGAATAGAAATATCAGTACTCTGTAGAGATGAGTAAGAAAATATTTCAAAAGTAATTACTTATAATTTGCTATACTCTTAGCTAGAGGTAGTAATCTTTTATTAATTCAGTGTAAATGCTTATATGGTTAAGTGTTAATTTGTGGTTGTCAAAGCAAATTTAATTTCTTCATTCAAATATGTCTTTTTAAAAGATATTTGACAGAGCGAGAGAGTATACAGGAGGGGCCTGGCGGAGGGAGAAGCAGGCTCCCCACTGAGCAGGGAGCCTTATGCAGGACTTGACCCCAGGACGCCTGGGATCATGACCTGAGCTGAAGGCAGATGCTTGACCTGCTGAGCCACTCAGGCACCCCTTAAATATACTTTTTAAAAAATATATGTTATTTGAGAGAGGTAGAGTGAGCACAAGGGGTGGGGGGCAAAGGAGGGGGAGAAGCAAATTCCCCACTGAGCAGCAAGCCTGCCACAGGGCTTGATCCCAGGACCTCAGGATCATGACCTGATGATCTGAAGGCAGATGCTTGACCTACTGAGCTACCCAGGTACCCCTCAAATATGTATTCTTTTATTTGCTGTTCATAAGGATCAAAAACTATCTGTTTTGTTTGAATTCTCTTTCAGATGAAAAGATAGTTTCAGTAATTGTGATTCTAATTCAGACTTAAATTTTCTTTGTAGAGATAGTAATCCTCAAGTTCAACAGTTTGGCTCTAAAGGTCATAACAGGGCAGCCCCGGTGGCGCAGCGGTTTAGCGCAGCAGTTTAGCGCCGCCTGCAGCCCAGGGCATGATCCTGGAGACCCTGGATCGAGTCCCACGTCAGGCTCTCTGCATGGAGCCTGCTTCTCCCTCTGCCTGTGTCTCTGCCTCTCTCTCTCTCTGTATCTCTTTGAATAAATAAATAAAATCTTTAAAAAAAAATAAAGGTCATAACACTTCTAAATCCATCCCTAAAGGTTATTTAAAAAATTTTTTTTTTGGCATTTGTAGTGTTTTTGCAGGCACTCATATAATTATATTGGCATAACTTTTACTAGATCTTTGGTTGGAGAAAATAGCATATAAAGTAAAGGACTGAAATTTCCAGTGCTTTGCAGGGTAGTATAGAGGAAATAGGAAATGATGGCCCACCCAAAAATTACCACTGCTATCCTTTAGTCCAGGTCTTTGCCATCTCCCCTATTTGCCATGGATTGCCTTCTGTGTTCTCCTAGGGATGTCCCAGATGAATGAAGTGAATTGCATCCTTTAATTGTTGACTATAACAGCAACATGGGAATGGTAGAAGTTCCCAAGTTTGGAAGACCATAGTCTTTAGATTTATGACTTAGTTTAAAATTTGAAGTCTATGTAAATTTCCTTGTATACCTGTATTCTCTATTTCCGTCATTAGAGTTGAATTTCTTTCCTTTTTTTTTTTTTTTTTAAAGATTTGTTTATTCATGAAACACATAGAGGCAGAGACATAAGCAGAGGGAGAAGCAGGCTGCCCATGGGGAGCCGAATGAGACTTGATCCCAGGACCCCTGGGATCACAACCTGAGCCAAAGGCAGATGCTCAACCACTGAGCCAACCACGTGCTCTAGAGTTGAATTTCTGAAGATTTTGTAATCTATGCTAATTTTTAGATTTTTTTTTTTTCTTGGCCACATGCTGGCTAGGAATTGTAACTAAGGTCTTGGTCTCAGGGTCATGAGTTCAAGCCCTGTTTTGGGCTCTATGCTGATGTGGAGCCTACTTAAAAAAAGCATAGTGATTTAATTAAATGAATATGTAATTATAGTCACTAACATTTATTGAGTACAAGTCTGTATTAGGTTCTCCAAGTTCTTTACATGTATTGACCCACTTAATTCTCACAGTAAGGGATGCCTGGGTGGCAAAGTGTCTGCCTTTGGCCCAGGGTATGATCCTGGAGTCCTAGGATCGAGTCCCACATTGGGCTCCTTTCCTGGACCCTGCTTCTCCCTCTGCCTATGTCTCTGCCTCTCTCTCTGTGTCTCTCATGAATAAATAAATAAAATCTTTAAAAAGAAATTTTCACAAATCTGAGTTTTAGAGCCATTTAATCACTGGACAGGCTTTGTTAACTAGTGGCATAAACAGGTTTTGAATCTAGGTTGGCTAGATTTTAGTGCCTTAATCTCTTGTCTGCATTGCTATGTGGCAGGTATTGGCAAACTTTTTCTGTAAGTGGCCAGATAGTAAATATAGTAAATATTTTAGGCTCTGTGGGCCACATGGTCTCTGGCAGAATTACTGAGCTTTGCTGTTTTTATAAAGCAGCCACACAATACCTAGAAGAATGGGTAGGGCTATGTTCTGATAAAACTTTATTTATGGACACAGTTTTTTGTTTTTTTTTTTTGGACACAGTTTTATATAATTTTGGTCCTGAAATACTATTCTTTGAATTTGTTTTTCATCTATTTAAAAATAAAAAAATAATTCTTAGTTTGGCCCTACAAAAACAGGTGGTGGGGTTGGATTTGGCTTCTGGTCAATAGTTTGCTTATCCCTGCTGAATGACCTGCTATAATTGTTCTTTTCCCCACCAACAATAACAGAAATGAAGAATTCTTCTAATGGTTCTTTATAGTAAACTGGTATTGCTAGATACAGTTAAAAGTTAGCAATGATTGTAGTAAATATTCTTTTGAGCAGATATTCATGAAATGCCAAGATTATGAGAGCCTTTACTATTATAATTCTCCCCATTACTACACCGTATGCTTTTAGAAATCATACATATTCAAGTCTTAGTCATTCCTATTAAATTGCTATTTCGTTCTATAATCATCAAAAAAAACTTTGGTTCTAATTAAGCCTTTTCTTTTTGTGTATTAGGTTCTGAGGTAATTTGATTCTGCTAAGGGAAAAGGGTGCTGGATATATATAATGAAGGGCTCTCAGAAAGATGATTCATGCAGAATTTACAAAATTGGCATCTTAGTACAATTTGTCATTTATAGACTTGACCTTGTAGAATGAATTAAGTGTAAATTTGGCTTATGTGCAACAAAAAAATCTTTCCAGATGTGATCACCGATACATGAGTCTGAATTATATATCTGAATTAACGCTTACTGAAAACTTGTGTTGACAAATCAACAGTAATAAAGTAAAAATCTATCCCTACACATAGTGAAACTTATCAGCAAATATTTACATTTTAATATTTTATAAGGAAAAGATACCCTAAAAGTAAATTGATTTCTGTTTGACTGATACCAATTATAGGTGTCAGTGGTGTTGACTTAAACAGTCCTTTATAGGAACTATATGGTTGGTGCTGTGTCAGCTACGTGGCTAACCCCAAATAAGCATTTAATAAATGTTTGGTATTCTGTGTGGTATGCCCCAAATTAGCAGGCATTCAAAAGATCTTGTTAGCACAATAGGAAAGGTTCTTTTTAGGAATTGTCAAATTGAGTCCGTCCAGATTCTAGACAGAAATGTGGAAATTGGGCAGCCCTGGTGGCTCAGCGGTTTAGCGCCTTCCATTGGCCCAGGGCCTGATCCTGGAGACCTGGGATCGAGTCCCATGTTGGGCTCCCTGCATGGAGCCTGCTTCTCCCTCTCCCTGTGTCTCTGCCTCTTTCTCTCTCTCTGTCTCTGTCTCATGAATAAATAAATAAATGTAGAAATTATTTATATTAATATGTCAGAATTAATTTAATGATTGGCTATTATCTGTAGTATGACATCTGATTTTCTTTAGGGTAGGATTCAAAGCTCCCCATAATTTGGCTCCAGCTTTCCTTTCTGGCCCTGATTTTCATTCTTGGGTGTTAACACACTGTGTAGTCAATCTATATTACTCATTCATTTATCTGCGTTTGGAAAGTTCTTTCTCTTTTTGTCTAGCCAGGTTTTACTTAGAGATCTAAATCTAATGTTTTCTCTTTTAGTGGGACTACACTTGTCCATTGTGATCTTTTTTTTTCCCATTAAATTCCTGGCACTTTATTGCTTGTCACTCTTTTGATATCTACTCTTTTCCCGCTATGACATTTTTTTATTAAAAAAATATATTTGCTTTTGTCACCTCAGCTAAATGGAAAACTCTTTCAGAATAGAGACCATGAAAAAAAAAAAAAAAGAATAGAGACCATGGGCAGCCCAGGTGGCACAGCGGTTTAGCGCCGCCTGCAGCCCAGGGCATGATCCTGGAGACCTGGGAACGAGTCCCACATCAGGCTCCCTGCATGGAGCCTGCTCCCTCTTCCTGTGTCTCTGCCCTCCCCCCCCCCCCCCACTCATAAATAGATAAATAAATAAAATATTAAAAAAAAAGAATAGAGACCATATCTTGTGCTTGTTTTTGACATATTTTAGAACTTGGGGGAAAAGTAGAAACTTCATGAATTCTGTGTGTATGGAAATTTTTTCTAAAATGGATTTTTTCCTTTCTTTTTCCCTTTAACTTTTATTTTGCAATAATTTCAAATCTATAGAAAAGAGCTCCTGAATATCTTCACTCAGATTCAGTTGTTAACATTATGCCATGTATGCTTTATTTTTCTTTCTTTACACTTTTTTCCTCTACTGAACAATTTTAAAATAAGTTGCAAATATAATACCCTTTTATTCCTAAGTACCTTGGTGTACATTTCCTGATAATAAGGGCATTCACTTGCATACCTATAGTACAGTGATCAAAATTAAGAAATACACATTACAATATTATTTTTAAATTTGTAGACATTATTAAAATTTCACCAGTTTGTTCCACGAGCATTTTTTTCCTCTTCCAATCTAGGATCGTGTATTGCATTTAAATTTTTATGTTTTGGGGCATCTGGGTGGCTCATGGCTGAGCGTCTGTCTCACTTCGGCTCAGGTCGTGATCCCAGGGTCCTGGGATTAAGTCCCACATTGGGCTACCTGCCAGAAGCTGGCTTCTGTCTCTGCCTCTCTCTCTGTGTCTCTCATGAATAAATAGAATCTTAAAAATTTTTTTTTGTATGTTTTCTTCTTTCTTTCTTTAATCTGGAGCTGAACCATTCCTCAGTCTTCTTTTTTTTCCTTCTTTTTATGGCATTAACATTTTTGAGGATTTATTTTGTAGGATGTTTGTCAATTTGGGTTTGTCTGATGCTTCATCATGATTAGATTTAGGATATGTACTTTTGGCACATATACTGAATGACGTTGTGTCCTTAGAATGCATTGTGTAAGAGATACACGGTAGATGGTCCTGTTATTTGTCATGTTTTCTTTGATCATTTGGGTAAAGTGGTTCTTTTTCTTAAAACAGTGCAAGGGCTTGCCTGTGGTGGAGTTATTTACTATAAGAAACCTTTAAAGGCATTACCTTCATTAACCTGAGGAATATCAACTTCTGTTTAATTTGGCAAATAATAAAATTTGAATCCTCACAGTTGAATTATAATAGTCACTGGTGAGTTTGAATCAAGTGATCAGTGATCAAGACAGGCTTGGGCATTTATCCAAACACATACTAACAATTATATAAAGTTATAGTAATCAAAAAAGTGTGGTGTTGGCAGTTGAATAAACAAAATATTTTTAAAAAGAACAGACTCCAGTATATAAAGTATTTGGCATATGATGAAGGTTACATTTCAAACTAATGGAAAGAGGATGGATTAGTTAATGAATTATGTTTGGGGAAAAACAAAACCATTATGTATCACATTTAGTTGCAGAAACCCAGAGTCTTTTCTAGCTAGTTTGAGCAGAAAGGAATTTATTACATGGTACTAAATAGCAGAATCACTAAGAGGAATAGAGGGAGAAAAGAGACTATAGGCTGTACTTCCAGGAATTAAAAAAAAAAAAAAAAACAGGCCTGGGTTCAAATTCTGAACCTACATTTATTGGTTATGTACTCTTGAACTTAAGCTGTCTTTGGTTAATTTCTACATCTGTAGATATGCAGATAATTTAAAGACCTTTTTTGTAGGTCAAAAACAGTTGTACATTGGCAGTTTTATATGTTTTTTTTTTTTAAATTTTTTTATGATAGTCACAGAGAGAGAGAGGCAGAAGCAGGCTCCATGCACCAGGAGCCCGATATGGGATTCGATCCCGGGTCTCCAGGATGGCGCCCTGGGCCAAAGGCAGGCGCTAAACCACTGCGCCACCCAGGGATCCCTTTTATATGGTTTTATCTAATATTTCTAAATATGTGAAGACTGTGCATGTAGCACTGAGTAAATTTTCAGTACACGTAAGCAATATGTTTATTGCTATTTTTCAATATAGTTATATAAAAATAATATAAACATATCAGCATGATTATTGATCACATTCTAAAATGAAGTAACTGTTTTTGATTTGGAGATATAACACTTCCTCCATCTGATAATACCACATATAATATACATGTTTTATGTAAGTAATATTCAAACATAACCAAAAATTTAATGAATATATGTAACTATATACATATACAGCCTCCAAATATATAATAACATAAAAATATCAGGTATAACTAATTTTCACATAAGTAATTTTTTTCACATAAGTAATTTTTAAATACAGTATCTAAAGGGTGATTGAAATGTCTTAGGATTGTTTACTTCTGCACTGAATGATCTTGGACCCTGTGCTCTTTGACTTTTTGTGTCTTTTTAAAAATTGTTTTCTTATAGGTGAGTTCTTGCTTACTGTAGCTTCACCTTCTTCACCTAAGAATCACTTTTTGATTTATTGCTTTTCATTTTCTGTGAATTGGAAAACCAGATTACTTTGGTTTGCACACAGTTCTAATCAAGGACCAGAGGAACCTTACTGAAAATAAGTGATTTTTGTACTTAGTACTTTATGGTTTAAGTTTTGACTATGACAGATTCTTTTTTGGTCATTTTCTAGTTACTGGCTCAGTTCTGGTTGGTTGAAATTGAAAAATAAGTTCCCTCAATTTGGCATAATATAAAATGTAAATTCACCTTTGCTTTCCTGATGATGCACTAATTTTCTAATTATTCTGTGTTTTAGACAATCATATATTATTTGTAGGAAGCCTTTTCCCTAATTTCAATGTTGGCAATACAGATTTGTAATGGAGAGTCCTCTGAAAATGACAATATTTGGAAATGAGTATTGACAACTTCTGAAGTCAGATATTAATTAGTATGCAAGAGGCTTTGTGATGACAGTTCAAATTTTCTGGTTCATCTTGTCAGTGGAGAGATACAAATTACATTTATCTACCACTTTGGTGTCAATCCATATTTGTATTTATCCTCTTAGTCTTCCCACTCATCTTGGAGGGAGGTCTTATTTTCTGAGTAGAGAGTTCATGATTTAACACTGTGAGTGGAGATTTGGATTTTGAAGTAAACATTCATTTTCATACCTGTTTTGAAACTTACATAGTTATGTTTCACATCATTTAGAACCACAATTTTTAGGGGTTCTGATTTTTATAATAAAGGGACTAAATTTTCTACTTAAGATTTTGTTTTGGGGTTGTTAAATGTTCTTTTTACAATATATTTATTTTGGAAGACTATTTCCTTTCTCTTTTTTCCTTTTTACTATAAAAGTAAAACAAACCCCCCATCAAATGTGTAGTTTAGTAAATTATTATAAAGTGAACACCCTGTAATCTCAGTCCAGAACAAGAACTAGAACTTTGTTAGCCACTCTGGAAGCTCCTACCTAATGCCTGTCCCAATCACAGTCCCTTCCCTGCAAAATTACCAATCCCGATTTTGTAGTACAGTAGTCCTTTATCTTCAGGGATAGGTTCCAAGACTCCCACTGGATGCCTGAAACCACACATAGTACCAAACCATATATATACTGTGTGTTTTCTTGTATATACATATCTACAATATGTGACTAATGGGTGGATAGCATATATACAGCATGGATAGGCTGGATGAAGGAACGATTCTCATCCCTGGCTGGACCAAGTGGGGTAACCTGAGATTTCATCAGACTACTCAGAATGGCACATAATTTAAAACTTGTGAATTGTTTATTTCTGGAATCTTCCATTTAATATTTCAGACCGTGGTTGATTGTAGTAACTGAAACTGCAGAAAACAAAACTGTGGATAAGAGGGAAACTACTGTAATCATTTCTTTTTTTTCCTTATGGCTTTATCCCCTAAGTGCCTGTTCCTAGGCACTAGAATTTAATCTTAACTCCTTTAAGTACTTAAAATACTTCATTATGGTATGATTGTAAAAAGAGAAATTACAATAATAAAAATACCACTAATATGATATTAAAAGCAGTTATTTCAAAACTCAAGGCTACATAGTTAAAAACATGAAATAATTTTAGGCACTTATATTTACTTTTTATGTGGCTTTTTTCTTTCACACAAATATCACAAAGCAGAATAGTACTTTAACTTTCTTTTAACACCTTTTTTCCAAAAGAATGTGTTATATTGCTTTTCATGATGATTGATGTTTGTACAGAACTATATAATTGATGAAGCAGTTATTCATGATCTGATTTAATCCTTGCAACAGTCTTTTGATGTAGGTATAGTCTTCACAGTTTATGGGTGAAGAAATGATATAACTAGTGTGCAATAAATTGATTGGACCTTGTGAAAGCCTTGTGAATTTTTCCAAAATGTTTCTTCATGCTTGTTTTCCAAACTTTAGTCATTTGAGTACCAACCTAATGATTTTTCCCATTCTCCTACAAACTGGTACTATTTTACATAATAATTTAGAATGACTTTTTTTTTTTTAGAATGACCTTTTTTATTAATAGACTATTAGAACAGTTTTAGGGGCACCTGGGTGGCTCAGTGGTTGAGCATCTGCCTTTGGTTCAGGTCGTAATCCTGGGATCGAGTCCTGCCTGCATCAGGCTCCCTGCAGGGAGCCTGCTTTTCCCTTTGCCTATATCTCCCCCCCCCCCCATGAATAAATAAATAAAATCTTTTAAAAAAAGTTTTAAATTTTTACAGAAAAATTGAACAATATAAGAGTTTCCACATTCTTCCCACTCTCCCCCCAAAGCTCTTCTTGTTATTGACATCAATATTGATACATTGTTACTGCAGTCCATGGTTTATCAGATTTCTTTATAGTTTTTATCTAATGTCCTTTTTCTGTTCCAGGATCCCACCCAGTTATCATGTCTATTTAGGCTCTTCTTGGCTGTGACAGTTTCTCAGTTTTTCCTTGTTTTTGATGACTTTGACAGTTTTGAGGAGTATTGGTCATAAGATGTCCCTACTTTGGAATTTGTCTGATGTTTTTCATGATTAAACTGAGGTTATTATGGGTTGGGAGAGGAAGACCACAAAGATAAAAGTACCTTTTCATAACATCATATGTAGTTACATATACATATAAACATGGGTACTTATTATATACATAGTAGTAACATGGTTTATAATTTAATATTGACTTCAGTCACCTGGCTGGAGTAGTGCTTGTCAGATTTCTCTGCTGTAAAATTATTCTTCTTCACCCTTCCAAACTGCATTCTTTGGAAGGAAGTGATTTTGTAGAGTCCACATTTAAGGAATTGGGAGTTATGCTCTGCCTCCTTGAAGGCAGTGTGTCTACATAATTTATTTGGAATTCTTCTATATAGGAGATTTGTCCATTCTCCCTCATTGCTTAATATATTCAATCATTTATATTAGAATGGATTCATGGGTGTTTATCTTATAATTTGGGTTATAATACAATATTACTAAATTTTGTTGCTTACATTATTCTAACTTTGGCCACTGGGTGCTCTTTCAGTTGGCTCTTGTGTCCTTTTGTCATACTCCCATCGCTTTTTTTGAGAACTTTCTAGTGCTGTAAGATGACCTGATTTTTAGTAAGTTTATTTTAAAATAAAATTTTATATCACTCAATAGATAGAAAGTCATGTTAAGGAAAATTCTTAGGTTTATCTAAAAAATCAGTTATGTTTAAATATTGGGACAGTGTTAGGTATTAAAAACTGAGTTTTCTCCTTGAAGTAATTTAGAAAAGGCCATGTAAACTTCTGTTTTTCATACTTTCATATACTTCGTACAATAGAGCATGCTGCTTTTTTCACAACTACAGTATAGCTTTTTTAAAAGTATTTACTTTAACACTTATTGGAATATTTATAATGTGCTTGGTGTACCTACCGTAGTAGGTACTGTGGGAGATTGAAAAGTATGAGATATCGTCTATCATGAAGAGGTTTACAGTTGTATTTGGTCAACAGTCTAAGAACTATTGAGAAAAGTCAGTGATATATCTACCACTGGGTATTAATCTTATATGATAGAGGTAAGGCTTATGAGAGTTAAGGAAGGAAAGGTTCAATTTTGAATAAAAGGAAGAGCTTCTTGGAGATGAGACCTGAAGTGAGGTCCTAAAGGTGGATGAAGTCATTTCAGATCACAGAGTGATGAACTGAGTCAGTATTACCTACAAAAGAGTGAAGAAGTTGGGTTGGGTTGGAGTCTTAAATGGATACAAACTGGAGTAGTTTGAAAGTATCAGAACCGGGCAGCCGGGTGGCTCAGCGCTGCCTTCTGCCCAGGGCGTGATCCTGGAGACCTGGGATCGAGTCCTACGTCAGGCTCCTTGCATGGAGCCTGCTTTTCCCTCTGCCTGTGTCTCTGCCTGCCTCTCTCTCTCTCTCTCTCTCTCTCTCTCTCTCTCTCTCTGTCTCTCATGAGTAAATAAATAAAATCTTAAAAAAAAAAGTATCAGAACCAATGGATAAATTCCCTTGACTTTTGTAATAAAGTTTAAAGTCACTGCTTTATATTTGACATGTGTAAAGGGGTCAGTTCTAATTATGAAAGGTCTTGGATATTTTAAATCTGCAAATGAAGGGCGCCTTAGTGGCTCAGTAGGCGAAGTCTGAGCCTGCCTTCTGCTCAGGTCATGATGCCGGGGTCCTGGGATTGAGTCCCATGTTGAGCTCCCTGATCAGCGGGGAGCCTCCTTCTCCCTCTCCCTCACCCTACACCCCACTCTTGCTCTCTCTCACTCTCTCTCAAATAAAAAAATAACATTCTTATTTGTAGATTTTTTTTTAAAGATTTTATTAGAGACTTTGAAATCTTTATGTTCCAAGATGTTGAAGCAAAGTTGTATAACTTTGTTGCTATTACTGCAGTAATGTGTTGCCAGTATTCTGACTAGGATAAAATTTACTTTCTCCTGGTGGGTAATACAAACTTAGACTGGCAGCAAACAGTAATATTTTCTTCCCAGACATAGAATAACCCACTTAAAAATAGTACGTAAACATACATAATGGCTTTCTTTAGTCATCATGGTACTTGACTACTTTGGGACTTTTTTGATCATCTGTTAAGATTATAATGTTCTTGTTGTTGGTTTTAATTTCTTAATGAAAAATTTCTAATTTATTGCCTATTTTGTTTACAGAGTGATAAATGGTGTTTGAAAATTGAAGTAGCGTATATTTAAAGTCACCTTTAAAGAATTAAATATTAGATTTCTAAATTCACCTTTTAATAACCATTTATGCTTTTTATGTAACTAGCTTTTTTTTCCCCTAAGATTTTATTTATTTATTCATGAGAGATGCAGAAAGAAAGGCAGAGGGAGAAGCAGGCTCCCTGTGGGGAGAGCCTGATGTGGAACTCGATCCCAGGACCCGGGATCACTGAGCCGCCCTGGTGCCCCCCTACTTCAGCATTTTATTCATTCATTCATTCATTCATTTATGTATTTATTTATTTATGTATTTATTTATTTATGTATTTATTTATTTATTTATTTATTTATTTATTTATTTATTTATTTATTTAATAAAGATTTTATTTTTATTTATTCATGAGAGACACAGGCAGAGGGCAAAGCAGGATCCATGCAGGGAGCCCGATGCGGGACTCGATCCCAGGTCTCCTGGATCACACCCTGGGCTGCAGGCGGCGCTAAACTGCTGTGTCACCAGGGCTGCCCAACTTTAGCATTTTAAAGAGAAGGAAAGGAATTATATGAAAGAGTAGACTATTAAAGAGTAAATATTTTTAGCTACCTATATTTTATTACAAGAAATCATAATATTTTATAAATGTTTGAGACTATTGAGTGGGCATTTTTAGAAAGTTTCTCTTACCCAACAAGTCACTGCTAAAATATTCATCTTCTTTTAACTAGAACTGTTCTATACAATTAACAGATATATTGATATGAATTTAGCAGATACATTTACTGTACTTGTACATACCATAGCAAGGCAGATTATTATCCCTTTCATATATTTCTGTGTCTTTTTAACAATTTAACAGTGTCTTTTCTAGGCCATCATTTTACCACTGTATTGCTGTAGGCTTAAGAATGTAAGAGTATATCTGCAAGTATCTTTAAAGTAGCTACTAGAGAAAGAGGAGTTGATAGTATTGTGTAATAGTAAAGCACGAATAGGAGTTTGGAGGGCTTTTTTCTAGGCCTAGCTCTGCCTTGTGTTACATAACCTTGGTGGTCAGTTTCTACATTATGATTTGGCTTATGTGATCTTCATACCATCTATAAGTGGTATCATTTTGTGTCATTATTTTGCAAACAAGTGAGCATATTATCGGGAAATACCATGACTTGATCCTGGGGTCCTGGGATCGAGCCCTGAGTTGGGCTCCCTGCTCGGAGTCTGCTTCTCTCTCTCTCTGCTCTCGCTTGTGTGTGCACTTGTGCACGCACTCTTTCTCTCAAAAAAGTAAATAAAAATCTTAAAAAAAGAAAATACCACGACTAAAATGGAATACCACTTCTTCATGTGTAAAAATGTTAAAATCTTATTCCCTCCCCCCCATTTCAATGTAACTTTTAAAAAAATTTAAGTTAGTTAAAACATATAGTGTATTATTCATTTCAGGGGTAGAATCGAGTGGTTTATCAGTTGCATGTAACACACAGTGCTCCTTACATGAAGTGCCATCCTTAATGCACATTGCACAATTACCCTATCCCCTCACCAACCTCCCCTCCAGCAACCCTCAGTTTGTTCCCTATAGTAAAGAGTGTCTCATGGTTTGTTTCCCTCCCTCTTTTTAAATATTTCCTTCTCTTCCCCACAACATGACTTTCTATCTATTGAGTGATATAAAATTATATTTAAAAATAAACTTGTCTAAAAATTAGGTCATCTTTATTTCTTAAATTGCACATATGAGTGAAATCATAAGTCTTTCTCTGACTTATTTTGCCTAACATCATTCACCCTAGTTTTATCCATGTCATTGCAGGTTTTAATGTAAAGTTTTAATTGAAGTACAGTATACATAAAGAAAAACCACAGAGATCATAACATAGAACCCAGATCACAAAATATTACCATAGTTCTAGAAGCTCCTAGTGAACTTTAGTTACTCCTCCTCCTTCTCCCCTAAGGATTGCCACTATCTTGACTTCTAATACTGTAGATGAATTTTGGCTGTTTTTGACATCATTCAGTATAGCTCTTGTACCTGGCTTCTTTTGCCTAGCATTATATTAGCAAGATTTTTAGAGTCGTACTTTGTTCATTTCCATTGCTATGTGAATTTCCTTTGTATAAATAAACAGTTGATTTATCTGGTCTCCTGTTGGATTTATAAAGGAAAAAGAAAGATAAATTGAACTACATTAAAGCAAAGAACTTGTAGTTTTTTAATCTCTAGGAATTGAATCTTTCTAAATTATACTTTTATATACTGTTTGAGGCTTCAGGTAACAAATGGGTGCTTCAGTTTAGTTCATTTAACCTAATCTCCTTTTTTTCCTTTCATCTTGCCTTGCTGCTTTTATTGGAAGAAAGGAATAGTTTGATCATTTAATAGCATACAAAAATTCTAGAAGCATACATATAAAACAAAAGATTAATAAGGCAATAGTTTAATACCTTCTAAATTTTTAGTTTATGACATGTAAGAATTGAATTTTTAATTCGTATTTTATGATTAGTTAGAAGGTACTTTTGCCTTTTCTTAAAACTGGTATTAAATGAAGGGCATTGATGACTGTTCTATAGATATACCAACTTACGGTTTTTCACACAATTATAACTTATGTGCTAAGTGTGCAGAATTTTTTATATTCCGTCAACATTTATCAAGCACCTACCATGTGTATAGTCACAGAACTTTGTTTTGTTTTGTTTCTGGTTTTGTTTTTTACTTATATCAAGTATTGTGTTAAGTGGTAGGTAACAAACACAACTTTGTGGTCCCTAAAATTTTTCCCGAGTCAATGAAAACCAAACTGGAGGTTTATGACATTTTCTCTTTTTAGATTCAGTTCATTCTCTATTAACTCTTTAAGAAAGCAACTTAAGTGGGAGTCACAGATCATTACCAGAATGTCAGATAATAGATTCAGCATGAACTAAATAGCAAAAACTATAACACATTTGCTCTTCTATAAATATCACCCAAAATGTTAAAAAAAAAAAAAAGGTTAAAAAATGGTCTATTTGTTGCTTAGTTGAGTTTTTAATACATACTAGGGTTTGTATATTTGAATAGCTAGATAGAGGTACAGCCTTTTCCTTTATCTTTTTATTCTTACCTGCTAAGCCTAGATTTTAGAGTTCTCTCTCTCTCTCTTGAGAGACAGAGTGTGCATACGCACATGGAGGGAAGACAGAGGGAGAGAAAGAATCCTAATAAGCAGGCTCCAGGCTCAGTAGCAGAGAGCCTGATGTATGGCTCCATCTCACGACCTTGAGAACTTGACCTGAGTCGAAAACAAGACTAACTGAGCCACCCAGGCACCCCTAGAGTTCTTTTTTATTTTTTAGTTCATTGAGAATGGGTCAGCTTATAAACATGTAGGATTTGAACTAAATAGTTACTGTTTAAGGTTCCTCATTTATTCTGGTTTTTTAAAAAATACCCAAAACTTAGTGGTTTAAAACAACAATCATGTTGTTATATCTAACCATTACTGTGGGTCAGATATTTGGGCAGAGCTTTAACCATTCAGTTCTTCTCCATTAAGGTCACTTGATGATATTCAACTAGAAGGTCAGACAGTTATATTTACATGTCTGTTACATGTCTGGATGGCTGACAGGCTGGGCTTAGCTGGAACTATAAAACTGAGCACATATATGTGGCTTCTCCAGCATGGTGGTTTAGAGTAGTTAAACTTCTAAAAGCCAGCTCAGTACTTTTAAAGAAAGAAACCAAAGTCTTAGAATCTGTAAGACTTATTAGTATCTAGCTTTGAAAGCTATGCAACTTCTGTTGTTCAAAAGCAAGTCATGGAGACAGCTCAGATTAAAAGGAGAGAGCTACTCAAGGGCATGAATATAGCAGGGGGTGGTATGGGGGTGGGGGTGGGGTCAATTTTGGAGACTAGCAGTACTACATGATCTGGAAATCTATGACTTCACACAGTGTAAATTAAACTTAAAAATTTTTTTTAACCGAGTGTTACTCAAATCGTATAATTCAAGCTGATTTTCGTGAAACTCAGCTACTATAATATTTTTATTCTCCTATAGAACTTCCACAGTACTCTGCAGTTTATATTTTCCTGTAGAAGTGTGTCCACCTCGGATAGTTTTTCTGTTTTATTATGAAAAATATTTAAAAAAAATTTTTTTTATGATAGTCACACAGAGAGAGAGCGAGAGAGAGAGAGGCAGAGACACAGGCAGAGGGAGAAGCAGACTCCATGCACCGGGAGCCCGATGTGGGATTCGATCCCAGGTCTCCAGGATCGCGCCCTGGGCCAAAGGCAGGCGCCAAACCGCTGCACCACCCAGGGATCCCTTATTATGAAAAATATCTAATATAAAGAATTTACAGTGAACACCTATTTATCCACCACTTAGATTCTGTAATTAGCATTTTGCCATGTTAACCCATGTGTGTCTATCAATATATCTTATTTTCTGATGAGTTTAAAAGTTGCAGATAATCAGGTAATAGATTTTTTAAAGATTTTATTTATTTATTCATGAGAGACACAGAGAGAGGCAGAGGCAGAGACACAGGCAGAGGGAGAAGCAGGCTCCTTGCAGTGAGCCCGACGTGGGATTTGATCCTGGGTCTCCAGGATCAGGCCCTGGGCTGAAGGCAGCGCTAAACTTACACTGAGCCACCCGGGCTGCCCCAGATAATAAATTTAAATTACTTTTCCTTCTGATCCTTTCACGTTGGAGGATAGTTGGAAAATATAAAGAATTTTTATTAGTGTATCTTCTCTCTCTGAGCACTTATCTGTTGGGAAGTTTTCATCCTGCTGTATTTGTCACATATCTAGCCAAACGTTGGTTTTAGTCTAAGATCTTTAGAGGAAAAAGAAATCTTTTTTTTTTTTTAATTATAAAAGCATCCACAATCACAGCTATTAATATGTTTCCTGTTCTTTTTCCATTTCACGTTTTATAATAATTGCTAGTGTACATAGTTTAAAAATATTTTAAAAAATATGTGAAGTATTTAGATTATATCATAGCCTGATAATTAATGAGTATTTGCTATTTCATTGATTGGCAGGACCACTGTTAGTGGTGGTGGTGGTGGTGTGTGTTTGTTTCAGAACTGTTTTTAACCATGCCACTATTGGACAATTAAGTAGCTTTCCAGTTGAGGAAAGCTATTGAACCCAGTGACATGTTATTACTTATTGCCTGAAATTGGTTATATGTAAAGTTTATCCCATCCCTCTGACTAATACAATCTTAAGAGTTGAAACTGATGAAACTGAAAAGAAATTGGAAGGAATAAAAATGGACTTCAGTTCTGCATCAGGAGCAAGTAGAAAAAGTTGTACTTTCAACTTTGATGAAACATTTTTGTCAAGTAAATTTTCATTTTTATCACCGGTGTTCTGACAGATACTCTCTGACTTGGGTTAATTAAATTTCCTATTAAAGTTTACCTGCAAGTTTAAGCATATTATAAGCCTTTGGTGACAAGAACAAGAACTAGATATGTGTATTATATTTATTCTGAACTTTACTCCTGTTGATTGTGGAACTCCTGGGAACTCCAAGAAGCAGTAGCCAGTGCATTACCACTTGCTAATATAATGTATACTTTCATAAGTGGTAGTTTCAAATTTTTCTCCTAGCTTGGGGATAATAAGCTACTAAGACAAGACTGGTTAAACAAATTGAATTCTATAATTGTAGGGATACAGTCATATAGAAGATAGTTTTTAAATCTTCCTACAGTGATGCAAGATTATACTGAACTCATCAAGGCAATTGTCTTGTTTTATTAATAGATTTTTCTAGAGAAAACAGTCCTTGATTGTTAAGATTCATTCTTCCTAGAATTAATCTTTACTATAAAAAAAATCTTACCTACCTTCTTCATGTTATATATTGAGTATATTTCATCTTGTTTGGCCCTCTGTAGAAACAGATGGTTACTATTTTTCACGTTGTAACTTTAGATACTTGAAACCTAACATTTGTCTTTTAGGCTTCACTGTGCTTGAATTAAGTTCTTTACATAATACAGATCTAAACAGAGCTTTCTGCCATGAAAAAGATGCTCTCTGGGGATTGTTAAAATATGCTTCTGGACATTTGACATGTTTGTGTGTGCATGCATTTATTGTCTTAATGAGCAGTTAGGTAATTGCTATATTGCAATTTGAACTACATTGCCTGATGGCTACATTGTTGAGAACATATACCTAAGTATCAAATCTATCAACAAATGTATATGGCATAAGGAGAAAAAAATGGTCTGGATTTGACTTTTGAATATGTAGATTCACTTTGGGAAAGACATGGAGAATTTGATCTGGGCTCTGTTCATTCCATTTTTGGAAAATTCCTAGAATGCTAAATTGATCATGGGATTATTTTATGGGTCTTAGATCTGAAGTGGTCTAGATTATATCATCCTCTACTGAGTGGGCTTTAGGAAACCCATGTATTCTACACTTGAGAATTACTACTTGTATCTCTCATTTATGTGGATCCTGCTCAGTCTATCTGAAGAGAATAGAAGGCTGGAGGAAAGGAGAATTATATTTGTCCTGTCATATTTACTTTGGTGTCAGGCTTTCATACTTGGTTCCTATCTAAACAACACAATAAAATTCCATACTAGAAGTACAAGAGGGTGCTCCTTTAAATTTTGAGGATGCTTTATTTGACAATCAGAATGTGAGTTTAGGGGTGCCTGGGTGGCTCAGTTGGTTAAAGGTTTGCCTTTGGCTCAAGTTGTGATCCCAGAGTCCTGGGATTGAGCCCCAAGTCTGGCTCCCTACTCAACGGGGAACCCGTTTCTTCCTTTTCATACCCCTCCCCCATACCCATACCCATACCATACTATTTACTATAAATAGTAAATAAATATTTACTATTTATTGAGTAAATAAAATCTTTTTAATTTATTTTTATTTTTATTTTATTTATTTTTAATAAAATCTTTTTAAAAAAGAATGTTTGAATTTTGGATTTCAACCTTTTCTCCTTTGTTCTTTTCAAAGTCAATGAAAACTTTTAATATAGGTAAAATGTAGTTGGGTAATGTTCATTATATATTTTACTAAAAATTTAACTGAGGCACATTTGCCTAATTTATCAGTGACATCATTTAAACAGTGATGGCTCTTGGGAGTGAGGAACTCAGAGTGAACGTAGGTGAATTCTGAAGCCAAGAATAAGTTTAGTTGTAGATCTTGAATTGATTCATTATAACAGAAACCCCATCTGTTGAAGCACCCCTTTTCATAAGAAAACAGTTGAAAACCTTTTGGAAAAGCCTCTTTTATAAATTTTTAAGTTCTGCAAATCTTTAGCTTGTTTTAGTTTTGATACTTGATTTTTCTTTGAGCTTTTCACAAATTAAAAAGCGACAGATTGCATTTAACATAAAGTTTTTAAAAAACCAAATGTGTGGGGATCCCTGGGTAGCGCAGCGGTTTGGCGCCTGGCTTTGGCCCAGGGCGCGATCCTGGAGACCCGGGATCAAATCCAACGTCGGGCTCCCGGTGCATGGAGCCTGCTTCTCCCTCTGCCTGTGTCTCTGCCTCTCTCTCTCTCTGTGTGACTATCATAAATAAATAAAAATTAAAAAAAAAAACCCAAATGTGTGTTTATGTGTTTAGGTTTTTGTTTTGTTTTGGTACAGGAGCATTTGAGACTTCTTTGTGGCCAGAGGTAGCTGCTTCAAAATTTCTATGTAGGAAGGGCATAGGGGTGGCAATTTGTGGTGGGTGGGTGAGAGATGCTGTGAAGATATGTTCTGAAGCTATTTTCAAATAATCATGGTATTTTCACTCATACTGTATATTATAGATCATTCAAAGCAGCAAAGTTCTCTAAAAGTGATCTTATTTACATATGCATATATCGCACGTATAATTGAAAAAATATCCACATCAAATATATACAGTTTGTCAGTTGGAGAAAGTTGCTTTTTGGGTATCTTGGATAGAGATGCTGGTAGAGATAAAAGGAATTGGGAGAATAAAGCTACCAATTAGCTCCACCATCTGCAGAAATGTATTTTACCCCATTATGTTCCTTCAGCCTTATTTAGGCTACCATGACCACTGATCTGCACAGGTGTAACAATCTCCTATTTCTTAGCTTCCAGTCTCATTTCTTTTTTTTTTTTTTAATTTTTTAAAATTTTTATTTATTTATGATAGTCAGAGAGAGAGAGAGAGAGAGAGAGAGAGGCAGAGACACAGGCAGAAGGAGAAGCAGGCTCCATGCACCGGGAGCCCGATGT
Organism: Canis lupus dingo; assembly: GCF_003254725.2. Classification (NCBI taxonomy): domain Eukaryota; kingdom Metazoa; phylum Chordata; class Mammalia; order Carnivora; family Canidae; genus Canis; species Canis lupus. The sequence continues at coordinate 33,898,752 of NC_064259.1, forward strand.
GGGATTCGATCCCGGGTCTCCAGGATCGCGCCCTGGGCCAAAGGCAGGCGCTAAACCGTTGCGCCACCCAGGGATCCCCAGTCTCATTTCTCTCAAGGATTTCCTTTTCCTTAAATCCGTCTAACTACCAGCGGATGAGCTACTTAAATTCCAAATTTCTTGTGGCCATTTCCCTGCTGTCCTCCAAGACAGAGGTCTTAAGAATGAGGTAAGAGATTTATTGGTGGTGCAGGAAAAAAATATTAGAATTTTTGTATTTACTTTTTAAATTCAAAATAAAGGAAAGAAATTATGCCTGACCTGTTTTGAATAGAATGATTAACAGGTTCCCTCAGTCCTGTCAATTAGTCATCTATCACCTAAGGAGAAATAGGAGTTCCACATTGCAGAGGAATTTACAGTGGAGCTCTTTCATTTACTCTCTCTGTGTTGCATTATATCGCCATTTACCTCTACCCTCTTCAGTGTGTTTACTTATTGCATTAACTGATTCTCACAAAATAAGTGGCTTTATAAAGATTTCTCTGAAGAAACCAGAGATTTAAATTGATGATGATAAACACAGGAGAAGGAGAAAGTTGGCACAGCAAATCCTTTTATTTTTGGTTCAAGCTCTTTGCCAGATACCTTACAGGTTTAAAATTAGTGATCTCATCAGGTCTGATAAGAAATCATCTCCCCAAAGTCAAAATCATTGAGAAGACTTGTTTGAAATATGTTTGAATTTTCCCTAAATATATAATATATAAATTTCCCAAAATATATAATATATAAATATATATATATACAATCACTTAAAATATTAACTAATAATCATTATTTACCAAAGCCAGGAATAGTTTGTCAAGTCTTAATAATATTCACCACTTTAGGGCTGCCTAAAATTCAAATATTATAAACATCTTGATGATTAAATCACACTGAGAAAATAAGGCAATATATGGAAGTGTGTGAAAGTAACAAAAAGTTATAACCACAAGATTAAAACACTTACTTCACTTGGAAGAAATAAGTATGCTGTGTTTTAGCACACAGACACACAGCAAACTCTAATGAGTATGAAGCAGGGCACCTGGGTCACTCAGCGGTTTAGTGTCCTGGGATCTAGTTCTGCTTTAGGCTCCTTGTGGAGAGCCTGCTTCTCCCTCTGCCTATGTCTCTGTCTCTCTTTGTGTCTCTCATGAATAAGTAAAATCTTAAAAAAAAAAATTATGAAGCAATTGCTGTTATTAGGAAGATATCTAAGATATTTATTTTTATCCATACTTTCCAAGTTTCTATTTTTACATATATTTTATAATGTTCATAACATATTAACACAATAGTTTATATTTGTGTATATATATATATTTGTGTATGTGTGTGTATATATATATATATATATATATATATATAAAATTTTAGGGTGTGAGCTCTACATTTAAAAGCATTTTAGGGATAGAGCTACCCTACAACCCAGCAATTGCACTACTAGGGATTTACTTCAAATATACAAATGTAGTGATCTGAAGGAGCCCATGCAACCCAATGTTTATAGCAGCAATGTCCACAATAACCAAACTATGGAAAGAGCCCAGATGTCTATCAACAGATGAATGGATAAAGATGTGTATATACATATACACACAATGGGATACTACTCAGCCATAAAAAAAATGAAGTCTTGGGCAGCCCGGGTGGCTCAGCGGTTTAGTGCCACCTTCAGCCCAGGGCCTGATGCTGGAGACCCAGGATCGAGTCCCACGTCAGGCTTCCTACAAGGAGCCTGCTTCTCCCTCTGCCTGTGTCTCTGCCTCTCTCTCTGTGTCTCTCATGAATAAATATATAAAAATCTTTAAAAAAATAAAATGAAATCTTGCCATTTGCCATGCTGTGGTTGGATCTAGAGGGAATTATGTTAAGCAAAATAAGTCAAGCAGAGAAAGTTATTATATGATCTCATTTATATGTGAAATTTAAGAAACAAAACAGAGGATCATAGGGGAAGAGAGGAAAAAATAAAACAAGATAAAATCAGAGAGAGACACGAACCATAAGAGACTCTTAATAAGAGGAAACAAACAGGGTTGCTGGGGAGAGGGGGATGGAGAGATAGGGAGATGGAGTAACTGGGTGTGATGGACATTAGGGAGGGCATGTGATGTAATGAGCACTGTGTATTATATATGACAGATGAGTCACTGACCTCTATCTGAATAATATAATGATATTATAATACATTGTAATTAACATGTTATCCAATAATATATGTTAATTGAATTTAAATTTAAAATTTTTTAAATGAGCAGTAAGGTTACATAAGTAAATTTAAAAAACATTTTAATCTTTATTTCTCTTGTCTTACTGAACTGAGCAGGATTACAGTATAAAACAGAAGTGGTGAGAGTAGACATCTTTGATTATTTTGTTCCTTATCTCAAAAGGAAAGCTTTTGGTATTTCAACATTAAATATGGTGTAGCTTTAGAATTTTTGATATATGCCTGTTACACTTACTGTGGCTGCATAATCAATTAAAAATTTAATGGCACAAAGCAACCATTTATTATGATTATAGTTTCTGTGGATTAGGAATTTAGATAGGGCATACCATGGAAGGCTTGTCTCTGCTCTGTGTTGTCTGAAGCCTTGACTGCAAGATGCAAAGGCAGAGGCAAAGAACCGTCTGAAGACTCATGTACTCGTATGTCTGTTGTTGTTGCTGGCTCTTTGCAGGGAGCCTCCTTTCCTCTCCACCTGAGACCTTCTAAGTGGTCTCACCATATGGGCTAGTGTGTGCTTCTTCACAGCATATCTGGTTTCTCTAAAGCAGGCATTCCCAGGTAGAAGCTGTATATCCTTTTTTACAATCTTGTCTCAGAAGTCATATAAGCATTACTTTTGCCATACTCTGGTTAGTCAGTCACAAGTCTTCAACCAGATACGATAGGAGGGAACACAGACCCTGCTTTTTGGTGAAAGGAGTCAGTTACTGTAAGAACACATCTGTGTTTATGTATGTGTTTGTCTAGCTAGCAAGAGTGTGAAATGCAGAAAATATCTACTACAATGCCTTTTTAAATCAGATTAAGAATTTTCCCTTCTGTTCATAGTATTTAACATTTTCATTTTGATGAATATTAATTTTCATGAAATGCCTTTTCTCTGTTGAAATGAATGATTTTATTTCATCGATTTCAAGAAATTCATCTTGGTTGTGATTTAATTATCTTTTTTATTTTTTATTTTTTTAAAAATTTAATTTATTTATTCATGAGAGACACACAGAGAGAGGCAGAGACACAGGTAGAGGGAGAAGCAGGCTCCATGCAGGAAGCCCGATGTGGAACTCGATCCCAGGATATGGGGATCATGCCCTGGGCCAAAGGCAGATGCTCAACTGCTGAGCCACCCAGGTGTCCCTAATTATCTTTTTTATATGTTAGTGCTTTTGCTTTTGCTTTTTTTTTTTTTTAAAGGATTTTTGCATTTTTGAGAGGACTGTGTCATAACTTACATCACCTGTATATCCTCCCATACACCTAATTATAGTGTTGGGCATATGGTAGAAGCTTGGAAAATAACTTTTTTTTTTCTGTCTTTCAGTTCCTTATCCAGCAATATCAAATCCTTTGAATATCATATGTTGCTGATTTTATTTAAAAATATTCCTTGTTCTCTCATGAATAAATAAATAAAATTTTAAAAAAATATTCCTTTTTTTTTTTTTTAATTTTTTTATTTATTTATGATAGTCACAGAGAGAGAGAGAGAGGCAGAGACACAGGCAGAGGGAGAAGCAGGCTCCATGCACCGGGAGCCCGATGTGGGATTCGATCCCGGGTCTCCAGGATCGCGCCCTGGGCCAAAGGCAGGCGCCAAACCGCTGCGCCACCCAGGGATCCCAAAAAATATTCCTTATTGTGGAAATAAGAAAAGGTTTTCTGAAAATGTAAACATAATTTGTCCTCACCTAGAACTCTTGACTAGTTCCTTATTTTCCCTCCAAAGTATGTTTTTATTTTCTATTGTAGATGTGTATCGTATCTACCAGCTTGAGAAGCTTCACTATAGATAAGCAAATGTTTTGAATCAAGTAGTACCATGAAAATGCTGGATTTTCTAATTTGGCACTAGATAAAAAATTTAATCTTCCTTATTTTCTCTCTTTCTGTAGCCATGGAGAAATAGACATAAAGTTAATATACCACTGATTATGGAGAAGACCATCTATACCTTATTAATAAAAATTACTCTGTCAGTAAAACTGATTTCTGCCCTTTGAGGAGAAATACCTTAATATTTAGTAAATCTTGCTGGATTATTCCTTCAGGTAGTTTATTAATCTACCCTTATTGTCAAAATACATAAAATTCTGATGCTAACATTTGGTATTGCCAGAGTTTACAGGTTTTGTTTATTTAATGGATATAAAATCATAGCTTGTGATTTTAATTTGTGTTTGTTTGTTTTTCTTTTTTTTTTAAGGATTACTTATTTATTTTGAGAGAGAGCAGGTGCGCATGAACCAGGATGAAGGGGTAGGCAAGGAGCAGAGGGAGAGAGAGAATCCCAAGCAGGCTCAATGCCCAGCATGGAGCCACCACAGAGTGCTATCTATCTCATGTTCCCAAGAGATCATGACCTGTGCTGAAATCAAGAGTTGGACATTTTACTGACTGAGTCACCCAGGCACCCCTTAATTTGTATTTTTAATTACTAGTAAAGTTGATCCATCCTCCCTCATTTCCTACAAACAAGTTTGCCTATTCATCTTTTTCACATTTTTCTATCAGGTTGACCTCTTTTCTTATTGATATTTATATATTTTTTGTATGTGTTGCAATATCTTTTTCCACATTGTACCTTTAAAAATGTTTCCTTGGGATCCCTGGGTGGCACAGCGGTTTGGCGCCTGCCTTTGGCCCAGGGCGCGATCCTGGAGACCTGGGATCAAATCCCACGTCGGGCTCCGGGTGCATGGAGCCTGCTTCTCCCTCTGCCTGTGTCTCTGCCTCTCTCTCTCTCTCTCTCTCTCTCTCTCTCTCTCTCTCTCTCTCTCTCTCTCTCCCTGTGTGACTATCATAAATAAATAAAAATTTAAAAATAAAAAAATAAAAAAAATAAAAATGTTTCCTTTTTGAAGTGAGAAGAACTAAATTTGAATTTGTATTCTTGGAATTTAGCATAGTGCCTGACAAAGCAGTCACACAGTAAAATGTAGAATGAATAAATATTTTACAGCAGTCTAAATATTTGTTATTTTTATAGCAATAATGCTACTTACTTTAAAAAATAGACTAAAATGTCATATACTTAGAGCTTAGTTAACATTCTAATATTTAGTACTTAAAATCATATTGTTTGGGTTATATCTATAATTTAATTATTTAGGAGTAATATTTTTCCTGATGGTTTATAGGTTTACATAGCTCTCTGATTACATTGCTTTAGAAAAAAATCTCATCAGTATTTTTTTTAAATAGCTTGTTCCAAGGTTCTCGGCCTTTTGGCTAAAATCAAGTGTAAAGGCAGACAGACACTTAACTGACTGAGCCATCCAGGCACCCCCAGCACTATATTTTTAACCATTATATACATACTAAATAAGTTTTCAGTTACACATGAACTTTAAATCCCAGAAACAATATTGTTAATGAAGACTTGATGATAAAATATTTTTCTTAAGCAAGACAGATACTACATTTTCTGCCAAGGGCTGATGATTTACCAGGAGGGGTTGGGGCAGGGGGTAGAGGGAGAGAGAAAATGTGAATGAGTGAGTTTAGGACTAAATACAGAAAGATAAGATTGAGTTAGTCTGAGGAATTGGGGAGGGGAATCGAGTGGGTTTTGTTTTGTTTTAGGAGAGAGACATTTTAGCTTATTTACTCATAAAAATAAAATTCTAGTGAAATAAGTTTTAAGTTTGTTTGGAGTCCTGGGTTGAGGCCTTGTAGTGCAAAAATATTTAACCTCTTGATTGAGCTGGATCTATAAAACTGTGGCAACAATAACAAAAATAGACTTCATTTGGGGCATATTGTGGCAGAGGGGAAGAAAGGGAGGAAGAGAGGGGGCAGGGGAGGGAGGGAGAAAATATCTCAAAGTCCAGCTACAAAAGAGGAAAAGGAGATATTCAGAGAAAGAAGCTAAAAGGGGAAGAAATATTTAGGGTACTGAAAGATAACCTGTCTTTTCTGTCATTTTCAGTCATTGGCCGAAATTGTTTCTTCCAGATCCTCTTTCCAGAAAACTTCTCACACGGTGGTTCTGTTTTTGCTAATACAGCCCCAGTACTCTGCATGTCACTCAAGTAAAACGAGTCTCTGTCTCACCCTTGTTTTATCCTGTCTTTTCTACTGATTCTACATTGCGGCTACAATAAATCAGCCAGTTTTTTGGAGGGTTGTAACTGCTATGGTGCTTTACAGATGTAGGGGAAAATAAAGAAATAACTTCTCTCCTAGGGGACTTTGAAGTATAGTTAGGAATTTAGGATGTAACTTTATTAAAAGATAATTAACAATATCCTGTACTATGATATGTCAGATGGTATAGATTTTCCACACTCAGCTCTGGCTCTCTCTCTCTCTCTCTCTCTCTCTCTCTCTCTCTCTTTTTTAATATTTAAAAAAAGATTTTATTTATTTATTTGAGAGAGAGTACCAGCAGGGGGAGGGTAGAGGGAGAAGGAGAAGCACTCCTGCTGAGCAGGGAGCCAAATACAGGACTTGATCCCAGAACATAGAATCATGACCCAAGTCAAATTCAGACACTTAACTGACTGAGCCACCTAGGCACCAGATCCCCTCTAGCTCCTTACCAGCTTTTTAGCAGGTGACCTTGTTTTCTACTTCACAGATTAAAACTGTAGGTATAGAACAAACATCTGTGCCTGCTTTGATCTTCTTCCCTTCCTTCATAGGTAAAAGTGTCCCTTTAAAAAAATATATTTATTTGAGAGAGAGAGCAAAAACTCTATTGTTAGAGAAGATATGAAGGGCTAAAATATAAAATATAGCCCAGGGGTGCCTCATTGGCTCATTAGGAAGCAGGGGGAGCGGCAGAAGGAGAGGCCGACTCAGGGAGCCCGATGTGGGGGCTTGATCCCAGGACTCTATGATCATGACCTGATCCAAAGGTGTACAGTTAACTGAGCCACTTAGGCACCCCAAACAGTGTCCCTTTTTAAGGCTCATTCTTTGGGCTGTATTCTCTCTCTCTCTCTCTTTTAAGATTTATTTATTCGAGAGAGAGAGAGAGAGGCAGAGACACAGGCAGAGGGAAAAGCAGGCTCCATGCAGGGAGCCTGATGTGGGACTCGATCCTGGGTCTCCAGGATCACGCCCTGGGCTGAAGGTGGCACTAAACCACTGAGCCACCCGGGCTGCCCTCTTTTTTCTTTTTTAAAGTTTTATTTCTTTAAATGGGGCACCTGGGTGGCTCAGTGAGTTAAGGGTCTGACATTTGGTCTCAGCTCAGGTCTTGATCTCAGGGTCATGAGTTCAAACCCCACATTGGGCTCCACTTAAAAAAAATGTATTATTTATTTAATCTATCTACCCCATGTGAGGCTCGAGCTTAACACCCTGAAATCAAGAGCTGCATGCTCCTCCTACTGAGCCAATGAGGCACCCCTGGGCTATATTTTATATTTTAGCCCTTCACATCTTCTCTAATACTAGAGTTTTGCTGTATGCCCTTTCATATTAGTACAGATCATTCTGTTGTTGATTCCTTCTCCAAGCTCTGAAATTATACTGCTCTTTTTTTTTTTTTTTTAAAGATTTTATTTATTTATTCATGATAGTCACAGAGAGAGAGAGAGAGAGAGGCAGAGACACAGGCAGAGGGAGAAGCGGGCTCCATGCAGGGAGCCCGATGTGGGATTCGATCCCGGGTCCCCAGGATCGCGCCCTGGGCCAAAGGCAGACGCCAAACCGCTGCGCCACCCAGGGATCCCTATACTGCTCTTAATAATACTTTGAACAAAACCCCATCATCAACCTTGCACAACACATTCCCCATCCCTCATTGATTTATTCCTCCCTTTCAACTTCAACCAAAGGCCTGAAAATATTTCTTTACCTCCTAGTCATAGTTGAGTGCATCACAGTCATCCTTCTGTCTCCATCACTCTACAGAAACTTCTCTACTTAAAAGTTCCCTAATAATTGCCAAATCCTATGGACTATTTTCAGTCCTTGTCTTTTAATCTTGATGAAGTCTTTAAAATTATGTCCCTTTTTGAATCTATGATTACCTTCCGGCAGTTTTTATTCTGTATTCTGTGCAGGTTCCTTTTTTCTGGCTGTGCTTAAAGTAACCTTGGCCCTATACTCTTATCACTCCAAATCTCAATCCTTGTAACTAGCTAGCAATTATATTCTAATATAGTTCCCAAATGTACACCTTATACTTTAGGCCCCCCCCCCCTTTTTTTTTAAGATTTATTATTTATATGAGAGGCAGAGGAAGAGGAAGAGAATCCTCAGACTCCCTGGTGAGTGTGGAGCCCACAGAGTGCTTGATCCCAGTGCCCTGAGGTCACAACCTGAGCCAAAAGCTTAACCAGCTGAGCCACTCAGGTATCCGTTTAGGCCTCTATCTTAAGACTTGGACCTTAAGAAAAAAAAAAAAAAAAAAAAAGACCTGGACCTAGTTATGCTTTCGTTACAGTTTTGACCTCGGACTGTAAAGTCAAACCTCCACAACCCACTCATCATTCTACTTGCTCATTTCCCATCTTGTTTCTTTTTCTTTAATCCCTATCTCAATGAATGTTACCTTAAACATTTACTCTGTTGTCCAATTAGAAACCTAGGGATCATCCTATTTTTATTTTACTTTTTAAAAGATAATTACTTATTTGAGAGAGAACGCGCACAAGCAAGGAGAGGGGCAGAGAGAGAATCTCAAGCAGACTCTGTGCTGAGTATGGAGCCCAACAGGGGGCTTGGTACCAGGACCCTGAAATCATGACCTGAACCAAAATCAAAAGTCAGACGCTCAACCAACTGAGCCACTCAGGCACCCCAGGGTCATCCTATTTTTAATTCCCTCATCAAATCAATGACCATATTCCATCAATTCTGTTTTGAGTATCATCTCTTAAATCTATCCTTGCATTTCTTTTCTTTTTTTTTAAGTTATTTATTTGGGAGAGAGAAACATAGGTAACGACAGAGAGTATGAGAAGGGAGGCAAGGAAGAAGCAGGCTCCCCACTGAGCAGGGAGCCCCACATGGGGCTTGATGCCAGGTCTCTAGGATCATAACCTGAGCGGAAGGCAGATGTTCAGCTGACGGAGCCACCCAGGCACCCCTATCCTTCTTTGCATTTATAATTTCTAGTGGAACAATTCCTGGTGTTAAAATTTTTATCTCAGCAGCATCTTGAAAATTTTCTATATATAGTGGTACTGAAATACTTGAATGAATGAATAGGTCTTTGGAAAAGATACTTGACTGTAATAGTAAATAAAGAAGATAATTCTTGAGCATAGAAACTAAGCTGAGATTAGGAACCACACTTTTTTCTGGCCTCAAATCAGATTTTGATTTGAGAAGAAAGGAATGTTCAAGGTGTATAATATACAAATTAGTAGTAATCTACAAGTGGAAGGTGGTGTAAAAAAGTCCCATATACTGATGTATAAGATGAACCTTTTTGTTTTGTATTAGAAAACACTTGTTATAGAACTTCTTAAAACCCTTTTAATCTTAGGAGGCTGTGAACTATCATTTCATTGTGCTACATGTATTGTAAAGAAGAGTAGTTGACACTTAAATTATAAAACAAGTCTTATATTTGTCTAGAGATTGAAGAAAAATATAATAACCTACATTCTGCTTCAGAGCCTCTCATGAGTCAGTAGCAAGATTTTGAACTCCTTTCTAGTTTGTGCCAAGCACACCACATTTCTTTTGTATCATATTTCCCATTCCGTCTGCTTTTATTTTACCTCTGTGATCTCTCCTAAATGTCCTTTGCTTCAAACACATTGTACCCTCCTTGGCCCACTTAACTCCTGTTAATCTTTCAGGCTGCTCCCGTACTTTGATGAATCTGTACCAGGTATTAAGGGAAAGAGAAGTACTTTCTCAAGTCTCACTTGAGGAAACACTCCTGTGATGGTTCCCATTATATTCCATATAGGCTTTTTGAAAATGTTAAATCTGGATTACTTCATTTTTTCATCTTTTATCAGCTTTTCTGTTAGTTTATCCTTGACTCAGTTTTTGTTGCACAGCTCTTAATGTTCAGTTTGGTTTAGGTTTTTCATCCATTTCTTTCTTTTCCTTTCTTTGTTTTTTTTTTTTTTTTAATTAAATTTGCCAGTGTATAGTATAACACCCAGTGCTTATCTCATCATGTGCCCACCTTAATGTCTGTCACCCAGTTGCCCTATTCCTTAACCCCCCACCTCCCCTTCTGCAATCCTTTGTTTCCCAGTTAGGAGTCTCTCATGGTTTGTCTTCCTCTCTAATTTTTCCCCACTCAGTTTCTCCCCTTCCCTTATGGTTTCTTTCATTATTTCTTATATTCCACATATGAGTGAAACCATATGATAATTGTCTTTCTCCAGTTGACTTATTTCACTCAGCAGAATAACCTCCAGTTCCATCCACATTGTTGTAAATGGTAGGTATTTATCCTTTCTGTAGGCTCCATCCATTTCACAGTATTTTTTTGGTGTTCGTGTGTGTATTTGTGTCTGTGTTTATACCAGTCCTGTTGTTTCTGTTTAACTTTGAGTTGATTTAAATTTCCTTTTCTCAATTATAAAGCTTTCTAAAAGCAACTAATTGAAGAAATAAACCTCCAATAGCTTAGTTTTGACACTTCCCTCCATGAATTAGCTCTTTGATTAGCTTTAGAAGTAAAGAAATTATCAAAAGAATAAATTCATATTGCATTCATTAACTTTAACTTGGTTTTATATTGGTTTTGTAAGACTGAGTCAAGATTTATAATTTGAATTCCCTTATACATTTACATTATTGCGAGTACAAGTAGTTTAAAATTGGAATATCCAACCAGTTGATTATGCATTACTATTATAGGTTACTTACTAGTGCAACTGTATTATTTTGCAGTAATTTGGAGAATTAGTTAATTAAAAATGTTCTCATTGTTAATTCATCTTAAGTGAAATGGTTATAATGAGTCAGCCATGTTTTAACACTAAAGTTTCAGAAATCGTTGAAAAGCAATAATTCTTTTAGTTTATTTACAGTTCAAGTAGGTTTTATTTTATTCAAGGAAAAAGGAAATGTGACTTGCCACTTTGCAGACATATTGTTTATTTTATTTCCTAGTACAGAAAATATGTTGCGGGCTTTAACTCTTATTTATAGAAACTCTTTAGTATGTTTTGTGTTTCAGTTTCGGAAGACAAAAACTGAGTTTTGTATCTGAAGCGATTGTATCTTATCCTTAACTGATTAAAAGAAGATAAGAAAAATAGTGTCTTAGAACAACAAAATTATTGTAGTGAATATTCATGTAGTGTCTTAATTCATGTGTTTCTGCCTATGTCTGGAATTTAATCATTCCTCAAAGCAGCCCAAGTTTTTTGTCTGTATCTTTTACCCCCCTTTTGGCTGCAAGTTCTGTTTGCTGTCTCCTTCAGGGTCTTTGTTGCTCTTTATAAAGAAGTAGAAAACTTATTCTTCAGAGAGCAAAGGGGCAGGAGAAGAGCTATCTTAAGAGGTTTTTATTTGTGCCAACATAGAAGTGCTTTGTGGTAGGCCATCTGGACCGGGAGATTTCCTCAGAATGTAAAGTATGTCGTGAGATTTAGAGAGCTGGGATTTGCTCTGGAACTATCTGGGAAGGCAGCAGGAAATACAGACAGAACTGGTTTATATTGCTTGTAACGTAGGTGGTAAGAATGGAAGACAGCTTGCCTGGTCTCGCTTCAGTGTGTGTTTCCTCTACACTTATGAACTTCTGCACTGGTAACGTATCTTTCCTTTCCTAGGAATTCAGACCTGTCTCATAGACTGTACTCATGACAAAAGAAGTCTGAGGACTTGGGAATGCATCTAAATCCATTCTCTCCCCCGCTCCCCCCTCCTCTCTTTAAACATGTGTCAATAATGGCATAAGTATTTGCCTGTATATCTTCATAAAGTACTTAAGACTGAACTCACTGTATAAACAAATATAATTGTATTGTGAGGGCAGAGTGGGCTTTACTCAATTTTTTCTTTCCCTGCCCCCCCAAAAGGATGGCCATTATTATTATTCTTGAGGGAAAAAATGAAAACAGCAGCTTTTAATGGAAAATAATCTAAAAATGCCTCTCTAATAGCAAATCATAAATTGTGTAATTAAGCTTGATGTCTGCTTCTCTGAAGCCTAACCAAAAAATTTCATCAGAAGCAGAATTATCTGTTTTTAATTATTTTGTGTTAAATTAAGTAAGAGTTGCGGGGGGGTGGGAGGCCATTTTAATTGTGAATGAATCCTGGTGATACAGTGAAGTAAAAGTCCTTCTTGGGACCAGCAACCATACCCAGAGTACTGCAGCAAAAATGTTTTTCATTATTTTACTCAACAGAGCTCTCTTTTAATTTATATTAGTAGATGAATTTTTAGTAAAACTATATTACAATGAAAAAAGTTGTAAAAATGGAAAATAAGTTAGCATTATTTGTATTATTTCATTAAAGCCAGAAATCTTACTTTCATATAATCATATTGTTAACTAGAAGTAATTAATGTTGTCATTTGCTAACAAAATAAAACAGCCAAGCTTTTAACATTTGAAATGCTTTATTTAATTAAAACTTGTTGGAGAGACAAGTGTGATTTTTGGAAGTAGATTATGATAAATAGGGAACCTTGTTTCCTGCATAAATATAAATACATCTTGCTGTTTTTATGGATATACTTTCTTTGGTTTATTTCCACAAATAAATTTTAGCTGTTGTAGAATACATAGTGCATGACTTCTTGATTATAGTCCTTGAATACTTCTGTCTTTATGCAATAAAATCTGAAGACAACCAATTCCAATTTAGAACAAAACAAAAAAATCATTTAGGTTGTTAAGTCCCTTCTGATAGGAATTTACTGATGTGACAGGTCATTTATAATTGTGCTTTGTATTTTGAAGAAATAATGTTTAAAGACCGGGTCTTCTTTTGAGTGTATTGTATTGACTTTTGTGTCTCTTCTTAGCCTGAGAATATTCTTTTGAACATCATTATATTTATATTTATACTTTTACAGAAATACTTTAATTCACTATGCTAAAAATCTACAAATTAACCAAATTTGCATTGAAAATTTACAAAATAGGTTTACATCACAGCCTAAATTAGCTTAGCTTTTTTTTTTTACTGAGAAAATAATTTAAATTTTGTTTACACAGAATTGTAATAAGTGTGCAGAAAATTCATCTAAAATAGTATAAGAGGGGATCCATGGGTGGTGCAGCGGTTTGGCGCCTGCCTTTGGCCCAGGGCGCGATCCTGGAGACCCGGGATCAGGTCCCACATCGGGCTCCCGGTGCATGGAGCCTGCTTCTCCCTCTGCCTGTGTCTCTGCCTCTCTCTCTCTCTCTGTGTGACTATCATAAATAAATAAAAATTAAAAAAAAAAAATAAAGAAGGTTCTATCAATGCAGTTGCAAAAACAGCAGTGAAAGCCAAGACATAAGGCAGAATTAAGATATTAAAAATAAATAAATAAATAAATAAATAAAATAAAAAATAAAAGAGTATAAGATAGCAAAAATCCTCAGAAATCCTGCTTCTCAGACATATACCTGTGGACTATAGATCTGTATGTACATGTAAACCTAGGGATATACAGTTCCACACAGAATATACTATAATTGTTTGCCTAGCAGATTTTTTGTTCTTCATAGTATGGTGTCACTCAGCTTATGGTTAGAAATACACATCATCCTTTTTAAGAGCTACGTAGTATACCATAGTGCAACCATTTATTTAATCAGTTGCCTATTGATAGTCCTTTAAGCTAGTGCCATATTTTTTTAAGTTGTAAACAGTGCATGGTATTACTGTCATTTCATGTTTCTTCATGCTAACTAGCTCTTCTGATCTTCTAATCTGCATTATCTTTCTACCCAGTAAGGCCTGCAAGTGTCTTTTGTTTTTTTTTTTTTTTAGGCCTGCAAGTGTCTTAACATTAGCAAAGGGAGATCAGAAATGTGTTCTTTGGATGGTATTGTGTATTGAATAATACACTTTTCTGAAATGGGCTATGTTCCCCACCAAAGATTTATAGGCAAGTAAGGGTCCTACCATTAGCCCTCAAAACTGTCATAAAAACCATCTGGTTTAGTTGTTTCTATGACAAAACCTCAGAGTTTTTTTGCAAGTACAACTCTACTTTTTATCTGTTTTGGAATTCAATTTGCAAAGATGATTTCATTGTTCTTCAAAAAATAAAGTGAGGAAACCAACTCTGATTTACTCATCCCCAAAGTTGTTTTCAGAAGAGAAAAATCACTTGACTCCCCTCCCCCGCCAAAGCATAATACAATATATGTTTTGATTGTTTTTATGACAAAGATGTTATATTATCTGCAGATACCTCCCTATACTATCGAGATTCATACATGATGTTGCATGTAGCCATAGTTTACCATTCTGTAATATTCTGTTGAATGTTTGTATCACAGTTTATTTACCCATTTTACAGTTCATGAACATTTAGCTCTTTCCCAGTTTGTTTTTATTTTGAACTATATTACTGTAAACATTTTTGAACGATTATCTCTTGGTGTATGTGTTAGAGTAGAGACTGGGAATCCCTGGCAGACAACTTGTTTTGTAAATAAAGTTTTATTGCAATGGAGCCATACCCAGTCATTTACGTATTTATTAGTAGCTGCCTTTGAGTAGTTGCTACAGAGGCTGTATGGTCTGGAAAGCCTAAAATATTTACTATCTAGCTCTTTAACAGAAAACCTTTGTTAGCCCTAGTATAGGATAGGATATATACACCTAGGAATGAAATTTCTGGGTCATTAGATGTGTGCATTTTCAGTTTTAGCAGATAATTCCATAGTTGGATTTTTTCCACCCAAAGTCTTTGAAACAGTTTACCTACTACCAATAATGTATGAGTTACTCTGTATCCTGGGGAACACTTGATACTGTCACACTTAAAATGCTTTGCCAGTTCAGTGAGTATAGGATAGTATTTCTTATGGTTTTAATTTTCCAAAATTATTAATTAATTGAGGTGATTGAGCCTTATTTTATATACTCATTGGCCATTTGTTCCTTTTCCTTTGAGATGCTTGGTCAAGATTTTTACCAAATTTTCTGTAGGATTATGTCTTATAATTTGTATGAATTCTTTATTCAAGTTACTAATCCTTTACCGGTTATAGGTGTTAAAACTGTCTTCTCCCAGTTTTTAAATTGATTTTTCTCCTTATTTTGTCTTTTAGGATATATTCTGAATTCTAATGTAGATATATCACTCTCTGGTTTATGCCTAGAACTTTCTATGTCTCACTCATTTAGAAACCTCCCCTCTATTTCCAGGGTATGAAGATAGTCCCTCTTACTTTGTAAAGGTTTTATAATTTTGCCTTGAGCTCTTTGATCTACTTGGATTTGACTTCAATATATACTTAATTTTAATGAATTTGTAAATTTTATTTATTTTTTTTTAATTTTTTTATTTATTTATGATAGTCACACACACAGAGAGAGAGAGAGAGAGAGAGAGAGGCAGAGACATAGGCAGAGGGAGAAGCAGGCTCCATGCACTGGGAGCCCAACGTGGGATTTGATCCTGGGTCTCCAGGATCGCGCCCTGGTCCAAAGGCAGGCGCTAAACCACTGCGCCACCCAGGGATCCCTGAATTTCTAAATTTTAATTTAACTTGGAAACTTTAGCAATTAATTCTTTGTGTATTTTTTTTTTTTTTCAGCTGGAATCTTTTTCTCACTTTTCTTCTGGGCCTCCAGTGACACAAATATTATGGCTGAGACTGTTTTTTCCTCTGTTTAGTTTGTATATATCATATACATAATGGATGTGTATGTAATATTCATATCTAATATAATTTTTTAAATGGAGAAGTCCTAATTTCAAAGAATATTTTCTCTTCTTATGAATAGTTCAGAAAGCTTGATTATTTAATATCCCATAAAGTAGGAAATTAGATTGAGAAGGAATGTTGCTATAGACAGGTATAGTTAATCTTAACTACAAAGAGGAAAGCAGAAAAGGTAGGGAGAAAGATTAGAAATTTGAAAATGTTATTCTTCCAATTATTTTTTTATTATTATTTTTTATTTTTTATTTATTTATGATAGTCACAGAGAGAGAGAGAGGCAGAGACATAGGCAGAGGGAGAAGCAGGCTCCATGCACCCGGAGCCCGATGTGGGATTCGATCCCGGGTCTCCAGGATCGCGCCCTGGGCCAAAGGCAGGCGCCAAACCGCTGTGCCACCCAGGGATTCCCTTCTTCCAATTATTTAATTAGAATTATAGTAGTCTTTAAGGCATCATTCTCTCACAGTGCTTATAGCACAAAGTAATATTCTCAGTGAAGATGGAGTAATCTAGAAGTGACTAAATTATAATTGCATGCCCTTGTTAGGAAGGCAAGAAATCATTTTATTTTGGAAAGATTTATACAAAGTCATTGGCACTGAAAAGGTGCTAGAATGTATAGGCATGTCATATTCTGATGTGATGCTGGATTGACAACTTTTGGGTATTTAGAATATATTTATCTCTGCAAAGATAATGTATTTCTCTCTCTCTTTTTAAAGATTTCATTTACCTATTTAAGAGAAAGAACAAAAAAAAAAGGAGAGAAAGAACAAGCACAAGTGGGGAGAGGAGGGAGGAGACTCTCTGCTCAGCATGGAGTCTCCTCCCTCCATGAGAGGGACACGAGACTGGATTCCAAGACCCTGAGATCATGACCAGAAGGTTGACACTTAACCGACTGAGCTACCCAGGTGCTCCTACAAAGATATAATATATTTCCTAACTCAAAAGCCAAATTAACTGATTCATTATAGTAAAAGCTTAATGAACAGCTATGATTGTAGTTTTAAACTATAATATTGAATATTGAAGTTTACTAGTTACTGATGAACTCCTTTTTCTCTCCTTTCACCTACCTCAACCCCTGACCCCACAGTGAATTTAACAATCCTTGAGAATTCATTTGTAGTTCATATGTTAGCTTTCAAGGCTAGAAACCATTTTGAGAAGGAGCAAAGACATCAGAGGCTACTGTGGTATAAGGAAAAGGAGCTAATATACTTAAGAAAAGGGAGTATAAAAACCTCCCAGAGGGGTGCCTGGGTGGCTCAGTTATTAGTTAAGCTTCTGACTCTGGATTTCAGCTCTGGTCATGATCTCAGGATTGTGAGATTGGCTCCATGCTGGGCATGGAGACTGCTTAAGATTCTCTCCCTCTCTGTCTGTCCCACACTCCTCTTTCTCTCCAAAACAAACACAAAAACAGAAAACCAGCCTCCCAGAAAGTATATATTTTATTACACACTGATATATTTTGTGAACAAGAATGTGGTGGATTAGAGATGGAGAGAAGAAAAAGAACAAAGTTTTCAAAACAGAGCGAGAACTATGCATTCTATAAAGTCATCTGAGGGAGGAACTCTAACCTCAATTTGCTGTGTGACCAAGAGTAACTCACCTGATTATTCAGTCTTAGTTTATTTATCTATAAAATGGCAGGAGAGGTTGTTGGTCTTTCAGAGATAGTCTGTTTTCTAGCTTTAGTGATCAGTGAGTGCAAATTTAATTGCCTTGTATTCTAGTATGTTTTTAAAATAAAATTGGAACGGTGCGTGGAGGAAACTTTTAAGAACTCAAGCTTCAGAAGTGATGCATTTTAACTTAAGATTAAGTAACAATACATTTTTATGGTGACTTTTAGATAATATGGAAATTCACTGAAAAGCAAAAATTACTTTTTACTCCTATCTTTCTAAATCTTTCTCAGTCAGGAATAACAATCACCAGTTGGATGTGTAACCTTCTAGACCTTTTCTATGTGTACATTATAAAGTTTTTTTTTTTGTTAATTTTTTATTTATTTATTTATGATAGTCACAGAGAGAGAGAGGCAGAGACATAGGCAGAGGGAGAAGCAGGCTCCATGCACCGGGAGCCCGACGTGGGATTCGATCCCGGGTCTCCAGGATCACGCCCTGGGCCAAAGGCAGGCGCTAAACCGCTGTGCCACCCAGGGATCCCCTATGTGTACATTATATACATTTTTAAATACAAAGCTCTTTGGGTTGTTTTTTTCTAGAAGTATATTGGTGCATATGTATATTTTAATAAAATAATCAGTATGTATTGTTTTGAAATTTGGTTATTTAAGTTGTCTTGTAGATCTTTCAAATTTTTAGTTTATATACCTACCTCATTGTTTTTAATTTTCTACAGTGTGAATGTATCATAGCTTATTAACCACATCCATGGACTTTAGGTCATTTCCAATTTTGTGACAGTAGTAAACAGTGTAATAAAGAGTATCTACACAGCATAGAAACTTATTGAACCCTAACTACATGGCAGTACTGTGCATTATTTTATCTAAAAATTTCAAGCCTAAGGTAAGTACTAATTAGCATGAAGAAATTACATAGGAGGAAACCAGTCACAGAGCTGGCAAGTAGCAAACAGATTTACTTAAGCCATGTTCATGCACTTCTCTTCCATACATAGCTTTTGTTGGATTCCCAAAGAGATTCTTGCTCTTGAAGAGGTCAAGAACCAAGATTTTAGCCAGGAACGGGTTACAGAATTTTAGAACTATGAGAAACTGTGGGGATCAACTGTTGTGCTCTTTTGTGTCTCCACTGTTAATGACCTGTAATAGATTACCCAACGGGGGAAATTTGAGAGTGCAAGAAGGAGCATTGTGATAATGTTTATACTAGTACAGCAAATACATTTGTCTTGGACAGATTGAGATACACAGACACTGTAACTCTGTCCTGGGCCACCATCACCTTTCATGTGGGTTACTATAATCGCCTCCTGTCTGGTCTTATATTTACTCTTATTCTGTTCCAGCCCATTCTCACACAGCAGCCAAAATAACTTTTTCAAAACAAAAACCCGAGTATGTCACTCAGTAGTTTAAACCCTGTTAGTAGCTTTGTGAAAAATATATTTGGTCCTATGATTATTGTAAGAATGCAGTGTGAAATAGAGTAAAGGGTCCTTATATCGTGAGTCAAGAGTCCTGTGTTTGAGTCTCAGGTATCAAGACTAATTTGGTGACCTTGGGCAAGCTATTTAACTTTTCAGGCTGTTTCCTCAAATATATAGATAGTGTGAGGAGGGGGGATGTGGTAATAAATATGAAAGGTACAGTACAAATGCAGGACAGTGTTAATAGTTAACCTTGGGTTGGTTATGTCCTTTGAAAACTGTTCTTTGTGTCTTATCACAGTATCTAGTAGGTCATGTTAGGATATTTACAACTGAACCACCTTTCATGTAACTGTCCAAGTTTCACATAATAAAAACCTCGTCATTGAGGCACCTGGGTGGCTCAGTTGGTTAAGCATCTGGCTCTTGGTTTTGGCTCAGATCATGAGGTGGAGCCCCGTATCAGGCTCCACAATCAGCATGGAGTCCTCTTGGGATTCTTCCTCTCCCTCTGTCCCCCACTCCCCTGCTCACATACTCTTCCCCCACCCCTAAAACAAATAAATCTTTAAAAATAAATCATAGTGGCATAATCCAACACACACAGTGTTTAGCTGGACCACTGTGGAAATGAAAAAAACCTGAAATGTTAAAATTTCTAAAGTGAGAGAGTGAATTGTTCTTACTAGTCCTTTTTTAAGCACCTCAGAGTTTGACAGAACTGCCTTTTATGTAAAAAATGCACCCATATATCCCAAATTATAACTTTGGTACTCTTCTGTTGTATTTTAACATTTATTGGATGTCAGACATGTCCTAGGCACCTTCCTCATAACCTGTGTAAAGATGAAGAAATTGAGGTTCAAAGAAGTAAAATAATTTGCCTAAGATTATACAACTAATTGTTATTAAAGTCTAAATTGAAAATAATTTTTTCCTTTACCAGTAATTCTCAAATATTGTCCATGAAACACCTCTAAAGGCAGAAGAGAGTACATATGTATTCCTGAGACGTCTGTAGGCATATATGATCTTAAACTTGAATATTGTTTACTGCACCATAATAGATGGTGATAGCTTTGCTTTTTAAATGCTGAGGATTCTTTTTGTTTTTTTAAAGTCTGAGTTAAATTGTCTTTTTAAGAAGATGAATAGCACATTATCTCAGTATGAGAAAAATTGCACACTGTGCCTTATTGGGTGAATGACTGACTTGGTTTATGTCACTCTGATCCAAACCATTCTTATGTAAGAACCTGAATTCCCCTCTGATTTTTCCAGCTTATGTGAATTAGCCAACAACAATTGAAGTTTCTTTATGTTTGGGTTCTGACTGAGCCAACAGTTTGTTCTCAAGTTACATAGCTTTGGAAGTAGTTTGTCATTGCCATGTTATAAACTTCATTTAAATAGTTTTTTTGTTATTATTGTTACATACCTAAGGCAAATAAATACTTGCTATGTAGTTTAGACACCACACTCCCCTCCTCACCTCCAACTACCTCCCTGCCCTAAGAGATTGGGACATCAGGGGGTTAGAAAGAACTGCAAGAATATATCAGCAATATTTTGTGCCATTTTAGGAGTGTAATAGTAAAGACAGAAATAAAGAGTGCTTTCTGATCATTGATGCTGAAGGTGAGTGGTTTCCAATCTGATATACAAAGCAAAACTGAAGTGATTTGTACTCCTTTTTTATTTTCATAGAAAAGTGGGATAATGATGTAATTAAAAAGGATGCTTTGGTGGGGCAACTGAGTGACTCATTTGATAAGAGTGTCCGACTCTTGGTTTTGGCTCAAGTCGTGATCTTATGGGTCATGAGATCCAGCCCAGAGTCAGGCTCCATACTCAGTGGGGAATCTACTTGAAGATTCTCTCCCTCTACTCCCCGCCTTGGGTGCATATGTGCATGTGCATGCTCTCTCTCTCTTTCAAATAAATAAGTAAAACTTAAAAAAAAAAAAAAAAGTGCTTTGGGTAGTTTACTGTCTTGTAAGTTTCCAGAAGTCTCCAAAATGATATTTTTCAAGAACATTTTAATGAAAAAAACAGTTAAGGTGATATATAATAATAGAGAAAATTTGATTATGGGGAAATTTTTCATAACTTTAATTATATGCCAGATATATGAACTTTTACTATTTTTAATTCATTCAAATAGCTATGAAAATATTTATAGAAGTTAATCTGTGTAAAAATGGTGGTTTGGGCTTTTTCCCCAATTTTTATCATCTTTTAAAGAGTTACCTGAATAGATCTTATTTAAGTTATTTCTTAAACAGTTCACTTTAAAAAATCCATACTTTATTTTATAGATGATAGTATTTCTGCTGCAAGTACATCTGATGTTCAAGATCGCCTCTCAGCTCTTGAATTACGAGTTCAGCAACAAGAAGATGAAATCACTGTGCTAAAGGCAGCTTTGGCTGATGTTTTGAGGCGTCTTGCAATCTCTGAAGATCATGTAGCCTCAGTGAAAAAATCAGTTCCAAGTAAAGGTAATTGTATATTAAAGTAGGAGGAGTCTTGCTTTTTGCAACACTTTCTTTGCAATATTTTATAAAACTTGTGTATTTTATCAGTGACATTGAAACTGGGAATAATATAATCTATAGTTTGTCTTTTGGATTAGCTGTGATTGTAGTTTGTTTTTCAATTCCTTTTTATTCCCAAGATATTTTGAAAGTTTACTCTTTATTATTTTAAATGGGAATTTTTTTGTAATACCACTGGTTGGACTTACAGGCTATTATGTCATAGTATATATATGTGTGAATTTAGTATCTTCCAGTTAGGTAACAAATTTACTGAGGGCAGGAACTGAATCTTTGCATCACCCATAGTAATTAGCATTGAACATACCAAGTAGGGACTCATATGTACTTTTTGAGTCAGTCCTCTCACCTTTACAGAAATTATAAAATTATAAAAATCATTATAATTTAAGTAGCCTTATCCAAGCCTTTGGTGGTCATTCGTGAGCAGAATCCTGAAGAATTTATACTCTGAAACTTAATACTAACCCCAATACAATGTTAATTTTAACTTCTAGATATTGAGTGTTTTGTAGGTTGAAAGAAACAGTCATTAGGATGCTATTACTCTGAGTTGGGAGCAGATACTGTGTAGCCTGCCTTTCCCTTCCTCCAATCACCCAGAAAGAATTTAAAATTCTTTCATGTTAATCAAAC
Source organism: Canis lupus dingo (assembly GCF_003254725.2). NCBI lineage: Eukaryota > Metazoa > Chordata > Mammalia > Carnivora > Canidae > Canis > Canis lupus. Next base: position 33,921,077 of record NC_064259.1, read on the forward strand.
AATTGATTCTATTATTTCATATATCTTACTGATTTTTTTTCATAGAGTACGTGGACATAGGTGTAATTATTCCCCATTTTGGCAATAGCAAAAGAGACTGAATTCTGTTTCTGAATATTCGGTTAGAGGTATATATGATGTGAAGATAGACACATATAGGTCACTGAATTGCAGGTCTAGTGTTAATGCTAATGGTGGCTAGCAGTAAGAATTTGGGAATATTCAGTTTATGGATAATAGTTGAAGCCATAGAAAGAGGATATAAAAATGAGAACAAGGCTCTGGAGAGTTGTGTTGGGAGCCTGTATTTCAGCAAAAAAAGAGTGATTCCTCTTGTCAGATGCTACAAAGAGGTTGAATAAAACAAAGACTGAGAGGTGACCATTGGATTTAGCAATTATGAGATTGCTAGAAACCTCCACAAGCAATTCTAGTGGAGTGATAGAATTGCAAATCAAATTACAGTATTTTGAGAAGCAGCAGTTGAGGAGAATTGTGGAGCAGAACAGCACTGTGGCCATGCTTTCAGAAAATTTGCCTGGGAGAGGAAGATGGTAGTAGGTAGAGGATGTGTTGAGGACAAAAAAGACAGGAGAGAGGAAGATGATATTAGTGGGAGTGTCAGTGGAGGGTGGTAATTGATGAGGTAAGTTTCCTGAGAGTTTGAGCAAGGATCATAGAGCAGGTAAGAAACTATTGGCCTTAGAAGACTACTACTTCTGAGATAGATTAGAAAGAGATAAAACGAAACAGAGGCTAATAAACATTCACAGTTTTCAGGGCTGGAACTCTACTCTTCCTCAGGAGTAGCAATGCTCTTTAAGAAGGTAAAACTGTTTCTGGGTGGTGAAAAAGGTGGGTTGGAATGCTGAGAGAATGGAAGACCATAGACATATGAAAAAGATTGTTGAGTTACCTTGAGAGCATGGAGGTGATTCATTCGGCCTGGCTTTGTGGTTCTCATTCTTTTTCTTTCTTTTTTGTTCTTTAACTTATTTTTAGTTTTTATCGTTGAACTATATAGTTGACATATAATGTTGTATTAGTTTCTGGTGTACAATATCATGATTGAACAATTTTATTTACTCAGTATTCACCATGGTTAAGTGTTGTAACTGTCACCTACCTCATTATAATATTAGTAACTACATTCCCTATGCTGTACTTTCAGTGAATGAATGGATAAAGAGGATGTGGTGTAGGTAGACAACATGATTTTCCATTCTCAGACCTCCTACCCTCAAAGACACTGGGCCTAGATAGTTAATAATGTAGAGTTAGAGAGGTGGGTTGATTGATCTTCTCCCCAGTAGCGGTTAATAAGATAAATGTGTCAGTGACAAGGAATAAGTTTAGCAAAAAACTTAATGGAAACCACTTTGGCTAATAATGTTACATGGCAGTCTTTACATTTTTTTGAGAACCAACTTTGAGGACTGCCAAGATCAAGCCAGGCAAAACTTTATTTGCTTATAAATTGATTTTAATGAAAGGATTCTGGAGTTGTTAGAGTAGAATGAGGAGCCAGATCAATTAATGTATGTGGGCTTTACAGGGAAGGTAAACTTGGTGTAGAGAAAGAACATGCTTACCATCTATAACTGATGTTATATACCCTCAGCTTCTAACTCCGTATGAATATTTTAATTCTGAAAAAGAAAATGATATGGTGCTTGATTGTTATCCACAATATTTTTGAAAGTTTATTTCACATAGTTCATACTAGTTTAAAAAATTAATAATTTATTATGCCAAAACAACAGCATGTTGTTTAAATCTTTTTTTCTGGTTTTTTATTTACCAAGGTATTTCAGTAAAAAAATATTTATAGAGGGCAGCCCCGGTGACCCAGAGGTTTAGTGCTGCCTTCGGCCTGGGGTGTGATCCTGGAGACCCAGGATCGAGTCCCACATTGGGCTCTATGCATGGAGCCTGCTTCCACCCCCCCCCCGCCCCCCCGTGTGTGTGTGTGTCTGTCATAAATAAATAAACAAAATTCTAAAAAGATATATTTATAGAGAAACTTAAAGATTGCTATTAAAAATTTGGTAGATGATGATATTTTGTATAATATACCAGTTACTTAGCATTATCTGTTTCAGTGTCATAAAAATACAAATACAATTAAATAGCTATAGTTCCTATTCTCCAGGAACATATTTTTTTGTAAGTATGAAAGTGGCAGCAGTCTTTCTAGTCTTTTTTTTTTTTTTTTTCTTCCAGTTATCCTTAGTCATAGTCCTTTTGTCTCTGAAGTGAATTTAGGATCAGTTTTATTTAAGGCTCTTTAGTGGAGACTTTACTCAGTTCTGGAGTTATAGAACCACCTGCAGCTGCTATATTGGAACTCCCCCCCCCACTACCAACTATTAATTCTTATTAATAACCTTATTAATTAGATACCAAACTCCTTTTCATTGATTGTACTTCATAAGTTTACTGTGACTGCTATTCTTAAAATGTGCCAATATGGGGATGCCTGGGTGGCTTAGTGGTTGAGCGTCTGCCTTCAGATCAGGACGTGATCCTGGAGTTCTGGGATTGAGTCCCCCATTGGGCTTTCTGCATGGAGTCTGCTTCTCCTTCTGCCCTGCCTGTGTCTCTGCCTCTCTCTTTCTGTGTCTCTCATGAATAAATAAATTCTTAAAAAAAAAAAAAAGATGCCAATATGGTTACATTCTGAAATGGGGTCCGTTAGTGATTATTAAGTTACTTCATTATTTTAGGCACAGACTTTGAAATCCTGTCCATAAAATAGATTAATGGGGGGCTGTTTATATAATAATTTGGGGAAATTTTAGAGATGAGCATAATTCATTGTTAAGGATTAATTACTCTAGTTCCCTTTAGTGGCAAAACTTGCCTGATGAGTTATGTTTTTCCAAGATTGATAATTAGACATCAAGAGAAATATGTAGTTAAAGTTTTATAATTTATTATCGGAAATTCTAAACAGCTTTATCTTGGAATTTATATATAGTACACAGTAGAAATAATTGGAAAAAATTAGGTAATTCTTCACTATTGACATTTGTGTATAGCCTAATAGATCAACTGTCAGGTTTTTGTTTGTAAAAAAGAGAGAGAGCATGTGCGGAGGAGGAGCAGAGGGAGAGGGACAAGCCGACTCCATGCTGAGCATAGATCCTGATACAAGGCTTGATCCCACAACCCTGAGATCATGACCTGATCAAGAGTCAGATAACTGACCAACTGGGCCACATAGGCACCTTAATCAACTGTCAGTTTAATATTAAACAGGATTAATACATTAATGATACAAATATTTGGAATAAACATTCTAAGCAAAGTATTTTCTAATGAAATTTTTTATAAAATACTTTTTAAAAATGAAATTATTTTGTGGGGATTTTGTATTTTTCCTTTATTGAAAAGGTAATTTATGATTTTTTTTTTTGTAATTTATGATTCTGTGGAGAATTTTATCTTATGTGAATATTTTTAGTCCTCTGTGAAAGTAGAACTTACTCACTTTAACATAGATTACTGGCAGGACAATAATCACTGTCGTCATCTTAAGATAGCTACATTTTCCAGAGGATTTTTCTTTAGAAGTAAGGCTAAACCCCCATGGATAGATGAATGCAAAACCTCTTGATGAAGCTGTGGTTAAAAATATAGGTCAGCTTCCTTATTAATAAGGTCCTCTAGTTGCTAGATAGTGCTGATATGGAGGGCATGATTTGGCTTTAGGTGTGACTAAAACTAAATGTTAATGGTAAGTGTGCTGATGGCTTAATGACATTCTATTGTGTCACTTCATAGTACTATCGCCATTCAGTAAATGCCAAAATCAGAAATACATCTAACTAGTCATTTCAGTGTTTTTACTTCTTTTCTTTCAGTTTATCCTCTCCAGTGTGCCAGCAGTATTAAAAGCTAAGCCCCATTTTTTCTTATGCTAGACGCTTAACTGAAGTAGAAAGCTTCTCCAACAGTTTTTAAGGTAGCCAGTCATTTAAGTTTCTCATATACGTTCTTTTCTGTTGGAGAATTTTTTCCTTTTGACGGCATATGTTCATAATATATGCAGCAGTTGCAACTGAGTTCCTGCCAAAAGAAAAAAAAATTACCTGTACTTTGGAACAAACGGGAAGGCCCAGGGAACACTTTGGCAATATTAACTGCCAGGAAGACAAATTATGTCACAGCTGGTGCCTGGGAAACCCATTAAGACCTCTTGGGGTGACCAAATGACTGTAATTTGAGAATGTAGCCCAGTGGCATTATGTGAAGACAAGCTGTTAGCATACAGTGGTATACAAGCAAAGGAATCAAATGTATCTGAAGGTGAGAATCAGTCATTTTAAACCAGGAAAGTACTGGTAAACCACAAGTACCAAGCATTGCAAATGCCACTTGAGAAATGAGAGAACCCAGAGGCAAAATTTAAACATAGAGGGTGTCAGTTTTCTGAAAGAAACAATCCTAATTATGTAGAATCTGGGATAGCATATAGGCACAGGTCTGCATCATTGCCTCTTATTCCAAATAACATTTGGGAGAAGACAGAGATTGCCAAAGTTTGTTGTAAATGATGTTGGTAATAAGTAAATTATACTAATCAGGTTGGAAAGTGTAAATTTTCTTGATGGGTCTTTGAGCTAAAATGACTGAATTGTAGGAGGAGATGGGAGTGTTTTTATTAATTGACAGCAGATCCAAGATTTCTAAGATGCTCTTTGTATATAGAAGTATATGAATGGATACTTCCTCAGACCAGGCAGCGATCACAGTTTCCAGAGTTCTATTTCTGTATGAAAGCCAAATCCTTTGGTTATTTCAGCTCAAAATGTACTTTTCATTCATTCATTTTTTCATTCTTTCTTCTGTTCATTCTTTTGTTCTTTCTTTCCTTGTCTTTCTTGTCCCTTCCCTTCCCTTCCCTTCCCTTCCCTTCCCTTCCCTTCCCTTCCCTTCCCTTCCCTCTTTTCCTTTTCTTTTTTTTTTTTTTTTAAGATGACAGGTTTTTTTTAAAATTTTTATTTATTTATGATAGTCACACAGAGAGAGAGAGAGGCAGAGACACAGGCAGAGGGAGAAGTAGGCTCCCTGCACCGGGAGCCCGACGTGGGATTCGATCCTGGGTTTCCAGGATCGCGCCCTGGGCCAAAGGCAGGCGCTAAACTGCTGTGCCACCCAGGGATCCCTCTCTTTTCTTTTCTTTTCTTTTCTTTTCTTTTCTTTTCTTTTCTTTTCTTTTCTTTTCTTTTCTTTTCTTTTCTTTTCTTTTCTTTTCTTTTCGTCTTTTCTTCTTGCTGAGCTTGAACTCATGACATTGAGCTCAAGAGCTGAGATCAAGAGTCAGATGCTAACCAACTGAGCCACTCAGGTGCCCTCAGCACAAAATATACTTCTAAAAAATTAGTGGCCATTAGGAGTTAAAAGGACTAAAGTACACCTTCCTGTGAGACCAAAGGAAAGGAGCTTGACTAGATAAAGAGAGTGGAAGAGGTCTACAGTTGGAGCTGTGGGGCATATGATAGAGAATCTGAGATAAATAACAGATTTTGAATATCAACTAGAGTTTTTTACTCCATGGACCACTTTTACCTTCCTCCTGATCAAAAGTATTCCCATCATTTAAGGCTCAAACTATTTCCTGAAAATATTTCCATTTTTTGTCTCTTGAAATTATTTAAAAAGTTTTTTGTATGTCTGTTTTGGTATGTATATTTGATGTTCCTGATAGATTGTGAATTATTTGAGGGCAGAGACAGTTTCTTATAACATAGCTATCCTTGGGATGACTCAGTAAGTACTTGTTAAATTGAATGTGGGAAGAAGAAAGTTTAAGAAGTGGAAAGTTGTGATTTAAAAAAAAAAAAAACTCTAGAGAGAGGGATTGGGACAGATGCAAGAACAAAGGGGTGTTATGGATGAGGGTAGCCAGAATTTGAGATTTTGAAGATTTTTATCTATCTATCTATTTATTGGGGGCGGGGCAGGCGTAGGTAGAGGGAGGAGGAGGAGGAAAGAATTCCAAGCAGACTCCATGCTGCATCCTGAGTGCAGAGCCCTATTTGGGGCTCAGTCTCCTGACCCTGAGATCATGACCTGAGCTGAAACCAAGAGTCAGACAGATGCTTAACTAACTGAGCCACCAGTTGGTGGATTTTGAGAATTTGAATATTCAATAGTTTCTCATGATAACTTTATTACGTGAGTCTAGAGTATAATGAAATTCATTAATATTTAGAAATTGTTGGGCTAAGTTATCAGAAAGGTCATATGCTTGGATCTGTCATCAGGAATATAAACCACATGGTTAGTATTCTCATGTCATCATAAAGTATAAAAATTATTATTGACTTTGACCTGGCATTGTGATGGTTTCTACAGTTATTAAAGCTAAATACCTTCCTGGTTTATAAATTTAGCTTAAATTTCTCCTTATTTCAGCTGGGTTGATGCTCAGAATTAGAACTACTTTTACTTTTGTACCTTTGGTCACTAGAAATTACTGTTGCTTCCAGTCTTGTAGGCTAATCTTTGAGATTACGGCTCAGACTTAATAATGCTCAAGCCCTGGAGGAGAGGGGCTGTGTGTATGTGTGTGTAACGGTGCCTTCTAGTTGTGAATTTGTGTAATTATGTTCCATTTTTCCAGTTCCTGATTTTCAGAGACTACACTTTAGACTTCTCAACTGAAAAACAAGCACTCCCCACAGTTCCTTTTTTTTTGCCTGTGCTTTACTTAATGCATTGCCTCTATCTTGGGGAGATCATTCACTCTTTCATCCAAATACTGAGGATTACCTCTACTGAGAACTGTCTCAAATTAAACTGTAGGATTGAAAGAGACCATGAAATCTTCTTTTGGCCTTTTCTTGCTATTTTTATTTGTGTCTGGGGACCTTGATGATTTAGTACTGTTATCTGCTTAGAATTTCCTTTCACCATACTCCCTCTGGTAAATTCCTATCTTTATCCTGGCACAGCTTAAAATGTCACTCTACATTAGATAGAATTTTTTCTTTCTATTTACTATTCCTTCTGGCTGGACTCAGATTTTCATTTCATTGCCTACTACAACAGACCTTGAACCTGCTAATAATCTCTCTAATTTCCTCAGCAGTAAATTGGGATGATAATAGTAAATTCCTTTTAGGATTATGCTTAAGATCAAAGGATATACCACTTGTAAAGTACCTAGGGCAGTGCCTAGTACATAGCAAGCATTTGATAATAAATATTACTCCCCACCACTTACTGTATTGACAGTGTCTGTTTCCTTCATTTTTTTCACTGTACAAGGCAATGTTTTAGGTGCTGGAGATTTTTTTTTTTTAGGTGCTGGAGATTAAAGAAATAAAAAACACTTCCTTTCCCCCAAAGGATCTCAGATAAACTGAGAATATAGGTCAGTTTTACAAAATAATAGGTAATTAGTATTAAAAAGGTAAAACGGTGCTGTGGGTGGGAGCACATAAGATAAATACTGGAATTAAAGGTTCCTTGCAGGAGATGGCATCAGTACTCCTCTATCGACATGATTTTAACAGCCACTTACTAGTGCCAGTTCCCAAATTGTTCTTGGATCTGGACTTCACTTCAGAATTGTCTGTCTACATACTAGATTGTTCTGCTTGTGTGTATGTCCTTCAGAATTCATAAATGTAAAATTTCCCCAAATTGAGCTCATTATTCTTTAAGTCTTAAACATTTCTTAAAACTGACTCCTTTCTGCATTCCTACTACCAGGCTCTTATTTCAGATCCCTATCATCTTATGCCTGGACCACTGCCCTGAAATCTGCTCTTCACATAGCCACTAGAGGGTTTGCTCTAAAATGTAAATGTAACACCCCCACACCCCCCCCACCCTACCCCCGCTCAAAACCTTTTAGTGGTCTCTATCCTCTATAGATAAAGTCTCCAAGATCTGAGTGTCTCTTTACCTCTCCCATGTGAACTCTGTTCCCTTTTCTTCCACATTCTCACCTTACAAAGAGCTTTTTGTCCACCTCCTCCCTTCCATGTACACATACACACTCCACTTTGCTATTACATTCTGTTTCTTTACACATACTAGAATAAGATCTAAGTATCCTATCATCAAATTTTACCTGGCTTAACACTTTGTTCTGCATTTCTTCTAGGAAATCTTCCTTGAGCTCTGTGTTCCTAGTTACCTTTATAGAATTATGTGTCATTGTACTTCTATGATATTCTGTGCATATCACTATTACTGTACTTACCACATATTTTTATTGCCAGTATGATTCTCTTGCAAGATTATGAACTCTGTGATGCCAGTATCTGCCCTTTACTCTTTTGTAAACATTTTCTTTCATCAGGGAGTCAGTTTATAGATTCTCTCCCTCTCCCCCTGCTCCTCTCCCTGTTAGAGCATGCCTGTGCATGCACATGTGTGCTCTCTCCCTCAAATAAATAAATCTTTGGGATGGGGGAAGAAGGAAAAGAAGATCCAGCAAGTAAGAATGAGAAGGAATGATCAGAGAGCTAAGAAGAAATTCAGGCAAAGGCACTGTTCTAGAAACTAAGGACAGGGACACCTGGGTGGCTCAGTGGTTGAGCGTCTGCCTTTGGCTCAGGTTGTAGTCCTGGGGTCCTGGAATTGAGTGCTGCCTACAGCTCCTCACAGGGAGCCTGTTTCTCTGCCTCTCTCTCTGTCTCTCATGAATAAATAAATAAAAAATATTTAAAGAAAAGAAAAAGAACTTAAGGACATTTATTTCCCTTGCCTGAATACCATTCTTGCCTGAATGATCAGCAGTATTCAGTGCTGATGGAAAGTTGAGCAAGATACAGACTGGAAAGTATCCATTGAATTTAGTGACAAAGAACCGAGATCACCATCTTGACAAGAAAAATGTCTGTGAAGTGGTTAGATGATAGCCAGATTGCAGAAGGCTGAGGTGCATTCCTACCAGAAGTACACAGGGGTTCCAGTTTCTTCACATCTTTTACAACACTTGAATTTTTTTGGTTTTTGTCTTTGATGTAAGAGCTGTAATGTAATAGGTATACAGCTATAGTACCACCATACCCAGTGGGTGTGATTGATCTCCTTTTGAGATGAGGTTTGGGACCTTGAAAGGTATAGAAAGTGGATTGCAGACTATATGTTTGTTTGTATGTAGTAGTTAATAGGGGTTTTTTTTTTTGGTATGTAACAAAAAATTTAAAAAATTATATTTCAAAATCAGGTGTTGATGTAGCAAAAGCAATGCCCAGAGGAAAATCTGTATCTGTAAATGCCTATGTTAAAAAAGATCTCAAATACTAAACCCATTGCTAGCAAAGGGAAAGAAATAATAAAGATTAGAGATGAACGAGTAGAGAATAGAGGGGATCCCTGGGTGGCTCAGCAGTTTAGTGCCTGCCTTCAGCCCAGGGCTTGATCCTGGAGTCCCGGGATCGAGTCCCACATCAGGCTCCCTGCATAGAGCCTGCTTCTCCCTCTGCCTGTGTCTCTACCTCTCTCTCTCTCTCTTTCTCTCTGATGAATAAATAAATAAAATCTTTAAAAAAATGGATTAAAAAAAACAAAGTAGAAAATAGAAAAACAACAGAACCAATGCAACCAAAAGATAGTTTTTCTTTTCTTTTTTATTTTATTTTATTTATTTATTTGAGAGAGAACAAGCACAAGTAGTGGGGAGAGGGAGAAGCAGGTTCCTTGCTGAGCAGGGAGCCCTACAGGGGACTCCATCTCAGGATGTAGAGATCATGACCCAGATGCCCTAAAAGTTGGTTTTTTAAAAGATCAACAAACCTGACAAACTTTTAGACAGAATGAAAAAGAAGGAAGATTTTAATTGCTAAAATCATAAATGAAAAAAAATCAGAAATGAAAGTGGGCACCTTTTAGAAATAAAAGAATTGTAAGAGAGCATTATGAACAATTTACATCATAGTGTCCTATTAAAAACTGGGCAAAGGACTTGAATGGATAATTCTCTAAAGAAAATATACAAATGGCCAACAAACTCAGTAAGATTCTCATTAGGATGATGCATATCAGAACCACAGTGAAATAGTACGTATATAACTGAGATGGCTATCATTTAAAAAAATGTGGGGCACTTGGGTGGCTCAGTCATTAAGCATCTTACTCTTAATTTTGACTCAGGTCGTGATCTCAGAGTAGTGAGATTGAGCCCCACGTCATGCTCAATAGGGACTGTGCTTGAGATTCTCTTCCTCTCCTTTTCCCTCTGCCTCTCCCCTCCCTAAAATAAATAAATCTTTTTTTTTTTTTTTTTTAAGAAAATGAAAATAACAAGTGTTGGCAAGGATGTGGTAAAGTAAGAATCCTTTATACATTGCTGGTGGGATTGTAAATGGTGTAGCAGCTGTGCTAATGGTTCCTTATTAAGTTAAACAAAATACCCTTGTGACCCAGCAGTTCTTCTCCTTAATTACATACCCAAAAGAATTGAAACAGATGTTCGAATGAAAACTTGCGTGTAGATGTTTATGGCAGCACAGTTCACATTGCCTAAAGATTGAAACAATCCAGATGTCCCTTAACAGATAAATGGATAAACAAGATGTGGTATATTCATACAATGGAATATTACTCAGCTATAAAAAGTAATAAAGTATGCATACATGCTGCCTCACGGTTGAATCTCAAAAACACTGTGCTAAGTAAAATAAGCCAGACACAAAAGAGCACATATTGTATGATTCCATGTATATGAAATATTCAGAATAGGCAGATAAACAGAGATAATGCAAATTAATGGTTGGCATGGTCTGGGGGGAAGCGGGAGGGAATCAGGAGTGACTGTTCAGCGAGTACAGGATTTCTGTTTGGAGTGATCAAAATGTTCTGTAATCAGATATGATTATACAACATTGTGACTATCCTAAATACCATTGAACTACACCTTTTTAAATGCTTAAAATGCTAAATTTTGTTATAAGTATTTTACCACAATAATATTTATTTAAATTTTTTTAAATTTTGATTTATGTATGATAGTCACAGAGAGAGAGAGGCAGAGACATAGGCAGAGGGAGAAGCAGGCTCCATGCACTGGGAGCCCAATGTGGGATTCGATCCCGGGTCTCCAGGATCGCGCCCTGGGCCAAAGGCAGGCGCTAAACCGCTGCGCCACCCAGGGATCCCTTTACCACAATAATAAAAATAAAAGCTGTCAGTACAATTAGAAGTCACCTGTTTGGCAGACTAGCAACAGATCTGATGACTAGTGATGTTAGCATAATTTGAAGGTTGCTATACATTATTATAAGTGAAAATTTTCTTAAGAAATTTCAGAAAGTGAATACAATAGGTCTCCATCTTCCTTCTGAATTATTTGGTCTGTGGTCAGGTCTAGGAATTTCTATATTAAGAAAACACTATAGATGATTATGATACAAATGGCCCCTAGCAGCTTGTTTTTGTCAAAAATGCAGTGTCATACCATCATATATGGAACAGTCCAGGGTGCCAGATGTTTTAGGCTCTATACATAAAAGGTTTTTACTCTCTGTACTTTTAAGAAGAGAAGCAAGCAAACAAACATCATACTGGCCAAATTAGATTTTGTGTGTATGTGAAAAAACAGAGTCCAGAAATTTAAATCTATTTTCTATTCTCAATTTTTTAAAAAAATTTTATTTATTTATGATAGTCACAGAGAGAGAGAGAGAGAGAGTGAGGCAGAGGCACAGGCAGAGGGAGAAGCAGGCTCCATGCACTGGGAGCCCGATGTGGGATTCGATCCCGGGTCTCCAGGATCACGCCCTGGGCCAGAGGCAGGCGCCAAACCGCTGCACCACCTAGGGATCCCTCTATTCTCAAATTTTTAAATGAACTGGCCCCTTATTAGATAAACCTGTTTTATCTTATAACTTTGAATCTTCCTAACCACACCAACATAACCTATCACATAATTATTCCAATCCTTCTACTATGTAAATTAAGAAAGCAGAGGTTGCTTTATACCTTTATGCTTTATTTATATGGAATAACATTGTAAGATTTAACATTTATGGTTCTAGGATATCTAAATAATTTGATTTCAGTAGAACCTGAGTGATTTCTGAAAATCAGTGATGTAGAGATTTGTGATTTACTTTGAATCATATGTTTTGAAGCTGCTCTATGTAGAGGGCAAACCATTTAGCTAGAAAGTAAGTCTAGCTGCAGTGTAGTAATTTAGCATGTCCTTTTTATAGGTCTGTTTTGATGAGATTAAGTTTAGAGACAACAATATTGTATGCTGCATACCAGAGAACAGGCAGTTTGCTTACTTAGTTCTAAACTGTGATGGTCTTAATTTTTTAAACTACCAATCTTTGAAGAGTGTTTTGAAGTTTGATGTAAAATTTTTTCTTAACCACTTTTAGGCCAGCCAGGCCTTCGAGAAGCTATTTCTATGTCCTGTATAACCAACGGGAGTGGTGCAAACAGAAAGCCAAGCCACACCAGCTCTGTCGCAATTGCAAGAAAAGAAACTCTTTCATCTGCTGCTAAAAGGTACCCATTTATAAGGGAAAGGAAAGCTAACATTGCAAAATTGTCTGAAAGTAATAATCCATTCTATTTTTTAAAAAAATATGAAATAGAGCTCTTGGAATTAAAGTATGTCCTTTGAATCTTTTAGCTTTGAATATAGACACCCAGCCTATAATCACCTGGTTTACATTCATGGTATCTATGGAGTTGCGTGAGGAAGCCTTTCGTTCTAACTAAAGAAAGAATTTTCATTTCCTGATTTTTTGTTTCTTTTTAACAAGCATTTGTTGGCCAGATAAGCATTATTATATTTAATTACATAAGCAAATTTTCTATAGCGAGCAGTGCCTTTGATTCAGCAGTTTTTAAAGGAAAAATAGAATCTTCAGTATATATATTAGGAGGAAGCTGAACACATAACTTTTATTCTTTAACCATGACTATAAAATTAAGGCATAATTTAAATATTATAGTACTGTGGTGTGTGTGTGTTAGAGGATGGCAGGTAGGTGAGCTGTAGAAATACTGCAGAAAAAAAGTTTCAATAAACTACAGATTTACATTCTATATGTTCTTTTCATCAATAATCTGTTGTTTAGGTAAAATTGCTTACAGACTTTTTCCACTTCTGTGTAATTCTTAGCAAATTATCCCTTATAGAGTTTGGAGAGACCATAAGAGATCAACTACATAATCTTACAACTGTTTTCTTCAAAGAATAACTGAGGAAAAATCTAGTGTAATGGAAAAGTATTTAAAATGTACTGATAGAAAATGGTTGCCTTAATAAACTAATGCCAGTGACTGAATTATTCATTAGTGTGGATTTATAAATTTTTTTAAAAGATTTTATTTATTTATTCATGAGAGACACAGAGAGAGGCAGAGAGAGAAGCAGGCTCCATGCAGGAGCCTGATGCGGGACTCGATCCCGGGACTCTAGGATCATGCCCTGGACCAAAGGCAGGTGCTAAACCGCTGAGCCACCCAGGGATCCCCTGGATTTATAAATGTTAACCAGACATTTGGCTACAGGAATAGTGAAGAAATGACAACATCTTTAGGCCTTTTTTTTTTTTTTTTTTTTTCAAGTTATCTCTACACCCAACATGGGCCTTGAACTTAACAACTCTGACGTCCAGAGTTGTATCTACACTGACTGAACGGCCAGGTGTCTTGATCATTAGACCTTTTAAAATCTCCTCCTTAAAAAAATAAATAAATAAAAACTAAAAAAAATAAAAATAAAATCTCCTCCTAGAATTCAGTCTTTGAAGGCTTTGCCATTATAGGTAGAATTCAGACTTTGTTCTCCAGAACATGCCAAAATGTATTGCCTATGCTTCACGTTAGGAGAAAAGGACAAATTATAAGAAAACAAATGCATTGTGGAATATTTTTTTAACGTTTTTAATAAACTTCCTTGTATTTAGTAATAGTTTGGATTCAGCCCATTTTCTTATGTAACTATAGTCCTGTACAGTGATCAGTATTGTGCACAATAGTAAGTAATCTTAAGACCAGCTGACTTGGGGATCCCTGGGTGGCTCAGTGGTTTGGCACCTGTCTTCGGCCCAGAGCGTGATCCTGGAGACCCGGGATTGAGTCCCACATCAGGCTCCCTGCATGGAGCCTGCTTCTCCTCTGTCTGTGTCTCTGCCTCTCTCTCTCTCTCTCTCTGTCTCTCATGAATAAATAAATAAAATCTTTTTTTTTTTTTAATTTTTTTAATTTTTTTTTTTTAAGTTTTTTATTTATTTATGATAGTCACAGAGAGAGAGAGAGAGAGAGAGAGGCAGAGACATAGGCAGAGGGAGAAGCAGGCTCCATGCACCGGGAGCCCGACGTGGGATTCGATCCCGGGTCTCCAGGATCACGCCCTGGGCCAAAGGCAGGCGCTAAACCACTGCGCCACCCAGGGATCCCTAAATAAAGTCTTAAAAAAAAAAAAAAAATACCAGCTGACTTTGTTACTTCATGATACAGAGGCTCTATATTTTGCTTTTTTTTTTTTTTTTTTAAGATTTTGTTTATTTACTCATGAGAGACATACACAGAGAGACAGAGAAGCAGGCTCCCTGTAGGGAGCCCGATGTGGGACTCTATCCCTGTACCTTGGGATCATTCCTTGAGCCAAAAGCACACACTCAACTGCTGAGCCACCCAGACATCCCTGTATTTTGCTTTTAAATACCCAGGAGGAAATTCTCTTTTAGGTTTTACTGGCCCCCCTCCCCCCACCCCCCAAGATTGGTGGTCTGTACATTCAGGATCATACAAGGACCAACAAGAAAGAATTTCTAACTCAGTTTTTTTTTTTTTTCTAACTCAGTTTTGAATTTCAAAGTTAGCCTGATATTTCTGAGGTAGAACTGTATTTCTCAGCACATATTTTAAAGAACTGAACAATAAATAGAAAAGTGGGGGCTACTCTGAAGTCCAAAGTATCAGAACTGAATCAGATTAAATGTCATTTTAAAGATTATATTTTAGGGCCACTTGGGTGGCTCAGTGGATTAAGCACTTGACTCTTGGTTTCAACTCAGGTCATGATCTCATGGGATGTTGGATTGAGCCTCTTGTGGGGCTCCAGCTCAGCAGGGAGTGTGCTTGAAATTCTTTCCCTCTGCCCCCTCCCCCCCACATGCATGCACTCTTAAATTAATTGTTTTTTTTTTTAAGATTTTATTTATTTATTTATGAGAAACACAGAGAGAGAGGCAGAGACATAGGCAGAGGGAGAAGCAGACTCCCTTACAAGGAGCCTGATGTGGGACTTGATCCTGAATCCTAGGATCATGCTCTGAGTTGAAGGCAGACACTCAACCACTGAGCCACCCAGGTGTCCCTCTTAAATTGATTAAAAATTTTTATTTTAACTATTACTCTGTAATAAATTGTATTTACTATGTATATTTGTTTAAAATGTTCTTGAACACACTTCCTTGTAGATCATGCATCTCATAGTCAAATTGTAACTTTAAGAATTGAAGACAGTTCATGGTTTTCTGCCTTTTCAACCATGGAATTCAGATTTTGGTTCTACCTGGTTTGTAATATTGCCCAAAATGTGCCATAAAAGGACTTTTATCCAATGATTAAGAATGCAAGGGCTTCATTAATTAAGAATCAAAAGTGCAGAATCCTAAGAATTTATATATAAATATCTTAGTTTAACTCTAAATATATTCACATAGATTTATCAGGTTTTTTTGTTTTGTTTTGTTTTTATTATTTTTATGAAAGGCCAAGCTTCTCACTCTCTGTTTAATTGTGTGTGTTGATTAGATTTTTTGACTGTCTTGCATAAAATATACCCATGTTATTTTTTGTAATTGTTAGTTTCAATTTTAAGACAGTAAGAAATGTAAAACTCTCGCTTTGCAAAAAAAACCATCTTTTATGATTATTTTCCTCAACTTTTTATAACTGTCTCACCTATATAAAATTTAATGGCAATTTTTTTAATTTTTTTTTTTTAAGTAACTTTATTTTAGGGGTCTTTCCAGAGCACTCAACTTAGTTTTCATGGAAATTAGTTTTTCTTTTCTATGTATATTTTGTCTGTTTTCTTTGTATTTAATTTATGTAATTAAAATAATACAAGTGGCATAAGCAGGTTCTGTATCAGTGGGGGGATACCTATAATTCCTGATAGATTTAAAACTCAACCAGCAAGAGGAGAAAAACATAGAAGAAATGGGAATCAGGATAATCTACTTGAGTTTTATGTGTAAAAGGAAGTGTTGCTGATGCTCTGATTTGGGTAAGTTGAGGTCAGTTAAGAGAGATGCCATTGTTCCCCCAAATCTGCCAAGATGGCAAAATGCATTGGGCTATTTTGGTCCCAAAGGGCAATCTTCATAGGTGATATATTGCCTTAGAATTCATACAAATTCTTCCCTGAAGATTTTAATAGCTTCCAGAATTTTCAAAGAAATATTATCATTAATTGAAAGCAGTGTAAATTGTATTAGCTATATGATTTAGGATTTTGAAATCTATAGTAATCACTTTTTCCATCGTTTGAAATATCTTTTGTTTGTTAAAATATGTGTTGTTCCATGTTATACTTTATTTTACAGTGGTACAGAAAAAAAGAAAGAAAAACCACAAGGACAGAGGGAAAAAAAAGAGGAATCTCATTCTAATGATCAAAGTCCACAAATTCGAGCATCACCTTCTCCCCAGCCCTCTTCACAGCCTCTCCAAATACACAGACAAACTCAAGAAAGCAAGAATTCTACTCCCACCAAAAGGTTTTAACTGTCCCTGAGTACAGAGCTAGGGAATGGTTGTAATGATACCTAAAATTCTGCAACTTGAGAAAAGTTAGCTATCCATGGATTCCAAGAGAAAAGCCTGTGGCCCCTCACCCCCAATCTTCTTTGTTGTAAAATCTTTATTTTAGCACTTTGGAGAAAGAAGATTTAAGGTCAAAATTTCTCAGTTGAAACTGGAAAAGAGAAAACCTAAGTTACAAACAATTTGATAAAAGGAAGGCCTTAATAACCAAACAATATTTTTATAGTACAATTACAAAAATCTATATAAACTGTGCATAAATTTATAACATGCACAGAAAAGTACCATATGTAATTATCCTCATATTTTGGCATCATTACAACCTTAAACTTGCAAGGGCCCTTCTCCGCAAATGGCTCTTCATTGTGACTGCATCTCAGTTTCAGTTTTGGGTTTTGGGAGGATAAGTTCTTGCTTGAGTAGAGAAATCCATTTCACCTGGTCTTTTCTATGCTAAAGGCTTGCTTGAGGGCTTCTCTCTGTGTCTGTAATAATTAATATTTTAAAGTTATGAGAGGGGGAGAAGGGAGAAACATTCTAACAATGTGTGTGAACCTAAATTGGGAATCTAAACCTGCATGCTGGGAGTTCAGTGCTATTACCTGCCTTGTAATCAAATTTTTAGACCAACTTAAGGAAATTTGCCTACTTTAAAAATGGGAATTCAATCTTTATGATTAGGTATAGATAACTCTTACTCATCATACTTCCGCTTGGAAATCTTAGGAATATATTAAACCATTCCCAGAACTAGCTAGGATTTAGTAAAATAAATGATAACCATTCCTCAAAGACTTATAATATATTTTTATTTGATCAATTTAATATTCTGCCTCAAATCCTGAATAGAAATTTGGGAAAACAGAACACTTTTCATTTGATTGATGCATGTTTTAACTTTTAAAAAATGCTTCGCCTGTGTCTCATGCAGATTCTTATGCTATCTAAATGGTTTGTAATTTTTTTGTCTGGCCTCATGTGGAGTTTTTCTTGGATATATTTTATTAATGTTATATAACTTTGGGTTGTGTGTGGTTAAAGGTGGCTTTTTTTATAATCAGTCTCTTTAAGGTTCTGATTTGACTTGGTATCCTTGTCCCAGATCTTTTTTTCAGCTTCTTAAAGGTCTCCTGGAAATGTGCTTTGCCATTCTAAATTGCTCTTTGGATATACTGTTGCAAGAAGTATTGGAGACTGGATGAGTGGTAGGATAGTTAGCAACGCAGCCTAAAAATCATTTCTAAATAATTTCATTCATAAATATATGGAATAAGTGTTGATATAATATAACATTCTTATGTTAAGTAAGTCATGTTTATTTCTGATCCTGGGTAAAAATTGTCTTTAAAGAATGTCATAGGAGTTTTACCTTTAATCCTATGTTTTACTTAGAAAGTGTCATTTGATTACACAGGAATATAAAAGATGAAAACAGCTTTGTAATGACTATGAAAAAATACGTTTTTTTCCCACAGACTCATGTAGTTTCACAAATTATGTGAAATATTTTACTCAGAAATTTAAGCATGAATTTTCTCTTAACAAAAAGTACAGATTTACTTTTTAATCAAGTAATATTTGTTCTAGTGAATCTTCTAATAGTGAAAATTATAAACAGACTTGGTCATTGCCTTGTTTAACTCCTTCACTCATCCAGGTGGAACCTTTCAACTAATCCTTCCTTCTCTTTTCTGGATTAGCTTAAAGGAAATGTTAATTGCTGCTTTTATGTTCTATTTAAGCTGTCAATTACATGTCCTTGCTACTCATAGAATTTTTCTCTAAGAAATTAATATGTTTCTTTCAGCATAAAACGAACACCAACAGCTGAAAAATCGCATAATTCATGGGAAAATTCAGATGAGAGTCGTAATAAATTATTGAGAGCGGTTTCAACATCAAAATTAATATCAAAAGTTATAAAAAATGCAGACAAGTAAGTACTACACTTTCTCAGTTATATCTGAAAATTAGTAATTCTGTGACTCTAATGCTTGCATGTACAATTATGTACCTATTTCAAATCATTTTTAAAAATCTGTTATAATTTTTTTCTTCTAAGTGTATTTAAGTGTTCAAAAAAGAAAGAAAGCTATCCTCCTGTGATAATATTCTCCACTCAAAAAATAAATTATGCTAATCATAAGTTTTGATTATTTTTTTTTGTAGGTTCTTTCTATACTTTCACTGCTTAGACAGTCTTATGGAATAATTACTGTTTTATTAAACAGTATATATTAATAGTTGAGACCAGTGACAAACTTTTAAAAATACTAATGTCTGAATTTCACTTCTAAAGATTTATCTTGGGTATGGCTTAGACACTGAAGCTTTTATAATTTCTTTAGATAAGCCTAAAGAAATGATTAGGTGATTCTTATGATAAGCCAAGTAAAATTATAAATGTCTTTGAAATTTTTTTGTAGGCATAAAGATGTCATCATCAACCAAGGTAAGTTAAAAATTCTTTTGAAAAAATATTTATCTTCTTTTTCTACATCAGTTTAATTTTTGCTAATTGTTAAGAATATTGGCTTATTTCCGTACAGTGTACTTTATTCATAATAATCAAAGAGAAGTGCATTTATTATAGTCATTTAAGAAAATGCTCAGTTTTTATTGTAAGATATGTCATTTTTGTCTCAACCAGCAAAAATGTCAACCCGTGAAAAAAACAACCAAGGTAAGAATAAGCTACACAGTTGGTCGCCTTCTAAGTTAATTTCTTCTTGGATCTCTTATTTGGCTTTTCATTATTTATACTCTCTGACTTTCCTCTTAATATGAGAAATAGGATAATTTGGACTAGTGAATCCAGCTATTCTGAAAATTCATTTTATTTCTGTGAGCTCTGAAGATTCATGGTCAACAATAGAAATAAATGTCATTATAAAGAGGTATAAAATACTAGAGAGAATTTCCCCCTTTAAAAAAAAAAAAGTACCTAGAAAAGCCATTTAAAAGATTGATAAATTTTAACTCAATTTCCTGTCTTGCCGACCTCATTGCAAATAATCACTCATTTCTCAAAGCTAAGACTGAGTACATAATGAGTCTAGCAAATCCATTTCCTCTTGAATTGTTCTTTTATATTAATTGTAATTTCTGGCTACTTGCTGTTGTTGGCTTGTTCTGACCAAAAAAGGAGAGTAGACTGTCTATAAATGTGTATTTAATTTAATTGCAAAGTAGGTAAGTTCTGTTACATCAGTTTTATATTCTCCTTAGATTGCCTGCAAATTTAATTGAAGCATGCTGTTCTAAATGAAAGCATGTCCTTTCCGTGCATGCTTTTTACAGCTTATTTCTGTGTGTTATCTTTGTTTTCTGGGCTATTAACCAGATACAATGTGATTAAAATTTTTGTTAAAGATGAATAACTTAATTGCTATGGATTTTTGCCATTTTTGATTTAGTAAGAAAAATATTTATTTGTAATCTTCTTTGGATCATTGGTTTTTATGTAGAAATTCTGAATGAAGTTGAATTTTGCTGTCATTTTAATATAGTTAGGTCCTACTTTCTCCTTCCTTTATAATTAAGTATATAGCTAAAGTAATGGTTGAAAGGAAAAAGTGAAATGTTATTTATAAAGATAATTCTTATTATATATCAGAACATTTTTTAAAAATACAGGTAGTGATAAATAGTGGAAAGAACTATGAATGCAGAGTCTCTGTCTAGAATTTGGTCCTGGCTCTTTTGCATAATAGCCTTGTGACCTAGGCAAAATGACAATGTCTCTGAGTTAGTTTTCTAATCTGAGAATAGTACCTATAAAGCTTACCTCATGACTGCAGAATGAAGTAATGTATATGGAAGCACTTTTGGGCGCCTGGGTGGCTCAGTCAGTTAAGTGTCTGCCTTTGGCTCAGGTCGTGATCCCTGGGTCCTGGGATTGAGTCCCAGATCAGGCTCCCTGCTCAGTGGGGAGTCTGCTTCTCCCCTCTCCCTTTGCCCCTCCCCACCTCACTCGTGCTTGTTCTTTCTCAAAAATTTTTAAAGATTTTATTTATTTATTTGAGAAAGAGTGAGAGAGCACAAGTGGAAGGAGTGTCAGAGGGAGAAGCAGACTCCCTGCTGAGCAAGGAACCTAACTCAGAGCTCCATCCAAGGACGGGGGTGGTGGTGGTGGGTGGATCCTGACTCTAGCCAAAGGCAGATTCTTAACCACCTGAGCCATCCAGGCACCCCAATAAATAAAATCTTCAAAAAAGAAAGCATTTTAAAAATAGAAAAAATTGTAAAACTATAAAACAGTGCTATTATTATTGTATAGTTTGCTAATGAGCTCAAATTTTATAAAATCCTTGTAGAGCTGCCTGCCACTTTCTCATGTTGTATGTTCTTTGGAAGGTAAAAGGAACATAAGATTAGTATACAGTAAGTGAGTGGTTTATATTGGTAACAGTTTTCAAAGTCATTCAGGTAAGCAGGCAAATAAACGTATTTAAGAGTGAAGGATTAAAAAAAAAAAAAGAGTGAAGGATTTTGCTACAGAAGCACCACTAAGCAGGGTGTTAGCTAGTGTCTAGGAAGAAGGATAAAATGGAAAGGTAGGGGAAAAAAAGGTAGAAAAGGATGTAGAAAAATTCAGTTACAAGAATTTTAATTAGATTGTCGCAGGTGTTGGAATTTAATAATGTTAAGTGTTGCTTGCATTAAGCCTTACTTTTGGAATTTGAGTCTATTATTTTTCCATTTTAATCTGCTATATTCTGCTTGGATACAGACTCCGTCATTAGAAGGTACCTTCATAGAGAACTCTTGGGCTTCCGCTTGTGAGGTAGTTGAAGCCTAACCATAATTGAAACAGAGCCTATAGAAAGTAGATGGATTCTAAATGGTTTAAGAGGTAAGATAGGTAAGGATATAGGAGAAAAGGAACAGCAGGAATCTAATCTGTGAAGGCTAGCTTGAGCAACTAGGTAAAATGAGGGAACATTTGAGGTGGAGATGTGTGGAAAAGAAGAAAAGTCGTGGTTTTCAGTTTCAGTAAGAGTTAATCTACTTGTAGAGATGTGTAGCAAACAGCATAGTATCAGTGTTTAAACATGTATTTTGGAGTCCAAAGACCAATTTCACCATTTACTTAGCTGTGTGTCCCTGAGGAGATTATTTCACCTTTAGTCTTTGTTTTCTCATTATTGAGACAATCATAAGCCCTCAAAGAGTTAATATAAAAATTAAAGATAATAAAATGTAATACCTGACACAAAGTACCAAGTAAATTTTAGTTACTAATATATGTAAATCTGACAGTAAAATCTTGTACTCAAATGTGTGGAGTAAAATGAAAAGATAAATAGACTATCTTCATTTGATAGAAGTAGATATGTTTTTTAAATTTGTATTCATTTTGCATGGCATATTTTACAACACATTTTCTTATACTTTAGGTATTAAATATCCAAAATATCTATCATTTTTGGACAACCTTTTAAAAATATTTATTAATTTCTTTAGCTCTTTTTTGACAATGACAAATATGACTTGCTCTAAGTCATCTGCTTTGATTTGGGAAGAAGACTATTTACATTTGGTCATTTAGGTGAGTGGTAGCAGAAGAAGCTTGACCTGAAGGTCCTGTATCCTTCAGCCACAGTAGAGTACAAGAAGAGCCATAAAACTGCATGTCTGATCAGTACTCTGGCAGAAGAAAGAGAACTATATGTAGTTGAAAGCAGTAGGAAGTGGAGTGGAATGGGATGTACACAGGACACTCTGAGTTAGGTGTGGGAAGAAAGGTTATATCACCAAAAAGATTCTTGCCAAGTTCAGTCTTTATCTACACTCAAATCCCTGAAACATGAATCTCTCTTCATCACTTTTCTCCTGTTCTGTTGGATTCTGCTCCCACTGCAAGAGAAATAAAGACTTAGCACTTCAGGTTAAATTGTGAAATTTTCCTATAGAGTTTTTCATTGTTAGATGTAGGTTAGGTTCTAATACCATACTATACATTTGATAATTATAAGTTATTTATAAAGTTTTTTGAGCTAACATAGGGTACTGTAAATGCCTTTTATAAAATTATCTATTGAGGAAAATAGGTAACAATCTGACAAATTCTCTAATAAAATTAGTATAACCTTTAAACTCATTCTTATAGTTATCAAGTATATTACATTTTTAAAATATGTTAAAAGTGTCCTATGTCCTCCTTTCTAGAGGAGAACCTGAATGTCTTCAAATTATGGCTTTTTTTCAAGATTAAATAATCTTAAATCATTTTTCTCTTGTAGCATCTTAAACTTGTGCTGTTTAGAATTAGTACATAGTTAATTGTCTGGTCATGTTGAGAACCTGAATGACTCTAAAATCTTCTTAAATCAGATCACACTGTTAGTTCTCTTAGTTCCTTTCATAGTGCTGCTTCAGTGATCTAAGCTTAGATGCATTTGTGCTACCAAATCAATGCAGGAACTGTAGGTGTGTTCAGATGAGAGAGCAATTATTATAATATCTTAGAGAATTGAGAACTATTTATCTCATACTAGCTGTCTAAAAATGACTGCAGATAAAAAATACTTTAAAAGTCATTTTGAAATATATACTACCTAAAACCCTTCAGTAATTTGGTGTAGCCAAAACAGTTGTTTAGATAATCTGAAAATACCAAATTCCTTTACAAAATTGGAGAAAGGGGAAAAAAACCTGAGTAATGTTGTAATTTTAACAGCCATTGTAGTTCTGGTATGTTTCTTTATTATTCTTTATCAGATATACATTTTAAACATTCATTCTTTTAACAAATATTTATTATTTGTTTTTTTTAATATTTTATTTATTTATTCATGAGAGACATAGAGAGGCGGAGACATAGGCAGAGAGAGAAGCAGGCTCCTTGCAGGGAGCCCGATGTTGGACTGGGACTCGATATCAGCACTCCAGGATCACGCCCTGGGCTGAAGGCAGGGGCTCAAATTGAGCCACCCAGGCGTCCCACTTTTAACAAATATTTATTGAGTGCTTGTTTTGTCAGGCCCTGCCCTTAGGCACTTGGGGATACAGCAGTTACAGTCTCTGCACTCGGTGGAACTTTTTTCCCCCCCCCCACCCGGTGGAACTTATATTCTACATAATAAGAAAAAAAATGTGTCAGGAGAAAGGAAAGAATGAGGAGAGGAGAGAATTGCTATTTTACATAGAGTGGTTAGGGAAGATGTTTCTTATAAAGTGACATTAAACCATATGAAGTGAGTGAAGTATATGGTTATCTGGAGAAAAGAATTTCAGGAGCAGAGAAAAGAAAATACGCAAGGCCTGAAGCAAGAGCAAGAGCTGCTTTCTTGCTATGTTAAGAGACAGCAAGGAAGTCATTGATTATAGTGTACATACATTTCTGTATTTGTTAATCATTACATTTATTAAATGTAGATTCATTCTAAGTAACAGAAGATTCATTACACACTCAGGAAAGGGAAGTAAAGTGTTATAACAGGAAGTACAAGAATAGTAAGCATGAGACCTAGTTAGAGATGAAATGACCTGTACCATAGGAAGTTTAAAGAATCAGAATCCTAAATAGTTGAAATTTATGAATGGGAGTTAGGAATTTTCCAAAAGAAATCATGAAAAAAAAATGAAACATTATTCATTCGGTAATAAAGATTTCCCTATGACTCTGAGACCTTGGACCTCAGTTTCTTCACTTAGAGTAAGGCTAAAAGAGACCTTGGACCTCAGTTTCTTCACTTAGAGTAAGGCTAAGACTAAGATGTCGTGAAGAGTCTCTTTTAATAACTTTTTAAAAGCTCTTTCTTGCAGTAAATAGAAAATGTAGGACAGCCCCTCATACCTTAGCTAACTTGCTTTTAATTTATCTTTTAAAGAATTTGAATGTAGGTGCTTTTTATTCATGCCATGTGTTGTTTTCAGACTTTCTGACTCCAGGCATGTTTTGTCCTAAAACCTGATCACGCCTCTGTAAACTGAGCATTGTATCTGAAAGAATAGCTAAAATTTATCTACAAGAATATAAAGGATAGCAGTGTTCTACTGACACTGCTGTCTGTAAATTGTGTTACCTACTGAGAGGGAGTATATACCTTCTGAGAGGGTGTGCAGTTTGAAACAAACCAAAAAAGTCAAAAGCCCTTAATTGAGCCACAGGTAGAATTTATCCTTATTACTAAGGTAGTATACAAAACCTTGCAATTCCAGAATTTAGGAAGAAAAGTGCTAGCTTTAAGTCTCTTCTAGTGTGAACAACATACAGAAAGGGCAGGAAACCAAGTACTGCACTTCCAAAAAATATACTCACTTCTGAAATGTAGATATTGGATCATTTTAAATAGGCAACATAAACATTACTTGGGTCCTTAGGTCTGGGCTTTGTCCATGTATTCCCTGTATTTTTTTTTTTTTTATTTATTTATTTATTTATTTATTTATTTATTTATTTATTTTTTAAAGATTTTATTTATTTATTCATGAGAGACACACACAGAGAGAGAGAGAGAGAGGCAGAGACACAGGCAGAGGGAGAAGCAGGCTCCATGCAGGGACCCTGACGTGGGACTCGATCCCGGGTCTCCAGAATCATGCCCTGGGCTGCAGGCGGCACTAAACCGCTGCACCGCCAGGGCTGCCCTATTCCCTGTATTTTAAAAGGAAACCAGACAGGGGAACCTTTTCTCTGTTAGAGATTCTTTGGTTTGGTTTTTTTAAGTCCTATGAAGCAGTGATTCTTATTTCTTGATGTTGTTAGCAGTCTTCTAGATTAAAATATATTTAAAGGCTGTCCAGTTATTTTTTTAAATATAAACAATCCCAACTTTTAAGAGTATGTGTTCTTGACATCCCCTTTTCCTTATCTTCAGCTGAAAGAAACATCCCAGCCTGTCCCTTTTGGACATGGAGAATATGACTTTTCGTAACAGAACATCCTAGTCTTGTGCAGATTTATTTTGTTTTGGTTAAAGACATCATCTGTACTGTATTTTCAGAACCCATAGGCATAAGCTTTTTTAAAAAATCTAAACCAGAAAATGCAGTTAAACAGAAAAAATCTCCATTCCTCAAGCACATCCATAAACAGATAGCATAGTTCAAAATCCACTGTCCAGAAACGGCAGTTAGCCTGCATGTGTGTTTCTTACTCTATCGCTTATTACTGTTTATTCAAAGTACTGTAGCACTTTGAATTCTGAAACTTGTGATCAGGCTTAGCAGAAAAGAAGTACAGTTATTCAGTGATACATACCAAATTGCAGAAAGAACCATAGCACATCACATGCCACATTCCTGAACTGTGCAATTGGTTCTCCAAGGAACAGTTTTACCAAAAATGTTATTGACTATTGCCTTTAATAAAGCTTTTTAAACTGTTTGAAGATTGTGAAAGATTTTAATCTTTCTAGGAACATATACAAGTAATATAGTAAGCACCTATGTACTGAGGATCCATATTTATTAAATCTTTAAATTTTGTTTTGACTCAGGTTGTTTTTTTTAAAAATGAAACATAGGGGCACCAGAATGGTGCAGTCTGTAAAGCATCTGACTTTTAGTCTTGACTCAGGTCCTATTCTTAGGGTCATGAGATTGAGCCCTGCATCAGGCTCCACGCTCCTCACAGGCAGAGTCTGCTTGGGATTGTCTCTCCTTCTTCCTCTGCCTCTCCTGTTTATGCTTGTTTTCTCACTCACTCTCCCAAAAAGTCTTTAAAAAATATAAATAAATCGGGGCACATGGGTAGCTCGGTGTCTGCCTTCAACTCAGGTCATGATCCCAGGGTCCTGGGATCGAGCCCTGCATCGGGCGCCCTGCTCAGCAGGGAGCCTGCTTCTCCCTGTTCCTCTGCATGTTCTCTCTCGTCTCGTCTCGTCTCTTCTCTGTCAGAGAAATAAAATCTTTTAAAAATAATAAATAAAACATTTTAAAGGTAAAGTAGAAGCATCTTTAATTCTGTTTAATTAGAATTTCACATACAGGTTTTTATTGCTCCCTTGGGACCTCCTGGTTCTCTTACTGTTATAGTTAATTGAAAAAGAGGGGCGCCTCTGTTGGCTCAGTCAGTTAAGCATCCATCTTCATTTCAGCTCACGTGGTGATCTTGGGGTCATGAGATCAAGCCCTGACTGGTTCTTTGCTCAGCATAGAGTCTGCTTGTCCTTCTCCCTCTGCTCCTCTCCCTCACCCCCCAAATTAAATAAAATCATTTTAAAAATAAAAGAAAAAAAGGTAGAGGCAGGGCACCTTGGTGGTTCAGGTTGGTTGAGCATCAGACTCTTGGTTTTGGCTCAGGTCATGATGGCATGGGTCATGAGGTCTAGCTCCCATCGTGGGCTCCATATCAGTGGGTAGTTGGCTTGAAGAGTCTCTCCCTCTTCCCCTCCCCCTCACTCATGCTCACGTACGGTCTTTCTCTCTGAAATCCTTTTTTAAAAAGATCTAGAGAGATGAGTATTTTGATACCGGTGTTTATCTTTTGAATTTATTTTTAAAAAATTAAATCCAACTTGGTATATTCAGATAAAATGAAAAAAATTTAGTGCTTAAAATAACTTTCCTGGGGATATAAATGAGTGATTTGAGGGAGTTTTTTAAATATGACCATATTTTGCTTAGCTCAGAAAAGTTTTCAGCAATATAGCAACAAGTCTTTTGGAAGTTTTTATGTGTCTTGTATTGTTGGGCGAGACCTCCTTCCCATCTTTTCCCAAAGAAAGTCTTTTTTAGGTAGTAAAAATAATCCAGAATACTTAAGCAAACACTTAAAGTTATTTTTATGACAATCAGTTACAAACAAAATAGCAAAGAGAAATCTTTTTAAAGGGGGTTTAGATTCAAGAAAGTAATTACTTTCTTGAATAGTGGGCTTGAAACTGTCATTATGACATATAACAGTTGATTAGCAGTTACATAAGACTTGGTAATGTCTCTGTAAGCTCCTAAGGGGCTAGCTTCACTTCTTTTATATCTTCATTCTGTATCCCCACCCTGCCCCCTGCCCCTGTGTAATTTAAGAATTCAGTAAAATTTACCAGCCAGTAGAAGTCTGCCTATGGAACAAAGAAAATTAAGATAACATTTTACTACTCAGTCATATTTTTCAGACCTGGGTTCTTGTCCTAGCAAGTAAAACTATGTAATATTTGGCAAGCACCCCCAACTAACAGTTTTTTAAATCTGCAAAATAGGGTTACACCTCCTTTTTTTAAAATTTAGGGTTCTACATTTTATTTTTATAGCTAGACCTTTGAAAAGGGGTGAAATTTAGACTCTGTTGTACAAATCAAGTTCCTTCTTCAAAGTCCAAAGATTTTTACAGATTACATTGTTTCACTGGAATTTTAAAATATCAAATTATTACAATATAACTGGATCATTAACTAGGACTTGAAATATTTTGAGAATTTATTGTTTTTAAGATGGGATGCCTGGGTGGCTCAGCAGTTAAGCGAGTGCCTTTGGCTCAGGTTGTGGTCCTGGGATCCAGTCCCGCATCAGAATCCCTGCAGAGAGCCTGCCTCTGCCTATGTTTCTGCTCTCTCTCTGTGTGTCTCATGAATAAATAAGTAAAATATAAAAATCTTTAAAAAAATAAAGAAAGAAAAAAGACTTTAGCCTACCTGGAATGTTCTTCATCACTTTCTGCTATAAAATTGTAATCAGTATTTCTAGCCTCTTGTTTACCCATCTGTTCTTGAGCCTTATGATTTTGGGGGAATAGAACTGGTAAAAGCTAAACTAAATTAAGATTCTCCAATTATCTGTGTGCTGGAATTGGATAGCATCACACTCTGCTACATTATAGTTAAATATAAAATTTTCATTTCAATTTTCAGCAAGTGGGGGGCTCTTTAGTTCTGAAGATTGTAAAATACAAATAAAATTGGGTTACTAAAGTGGAAACTTTGGGGGCGGGGAAGATATGTTAAACTGTAAGCACTCTAGAAGCTCAGAAGATTTTCTATAGGCAGTACTCATTACAAAAATTAGTATAATCATAGTCCAAAACCCTGAATCTCTGCTGTTACCTTTGAAAGCCTTTTTTGTTGTTGTTTGTTTAATTTCTGAGTCTAAAAAGGGAGCAAGCAATGGGGAAAAAAAGCACTGGAGGAACTGATCTTGGAGCAGAGTATGCCCAGTACTAACTTCTCTCTCTACTTTACCTTTCACTGTTCACTATTTTTTTAAAAAAAGATTTTCATTTATTTATTCATGAGAAACACAGATAGAGATTGGCAGACACAGGCAGAGGGAGAAGCAGACTCCATGCAGGGAGCCTGACGTGGGACTCGATCCCAGGACTCCAGGATCACGCCCTGAGCTGAAGGCAGCGCTAAACCACTGAGCCACCTGGGCTGCCCTTGCTGTTAGTTCACTATTAATGAATTTTGATAAGTATGTTTTAAATATATAAGAAAGTATGGGACACTTGGCTATCTCAGTCAGTAGAGCATGCATCTCTTGATTATAGGGTCCTGAGTTTGGGCTCCATGTTGGGGGTAGCGTCTATTTAAACACATAAGTAACTTTAGTAATTAGTTATTTATATCTGTCTGAATCATTTCAGCAATACTGTTTTTCTCAAAACACCTTAGATAACTATCCTAAAAAGTTCGGTGAATATGAAGATCGTTTTGCAGTTTGGAGCACTTCACAGCATAGGACAGTCTAGGGGAGATGCTAAAGTAGAAGATTGAATTAACAAAAGTAGACCAAAGGGGAAGTGCTAGCAATGGGAAGGACAAAGGAAGGAAAGTGTTAACATCAAGTGTTTCAGATTTCTGCCTAGAGGTGCCTGGGTGGCTCAACCTGTGTTAACATCAAGTGTTTTAAATTTCTGCCTAGGGGTGCCTGGGTGGCTCAGCCTATTAAGCATGGACTATTGCCGCTCAGGTCATGATCTCTGGGATTGTGGAATCAAGCCCTGCCTCAGGCTCCATGCTTAGCATGGAGTCGGCTTGAGATTCTTTCTCCCTATCCCTCCCTTCCTGCTTGCACACTGGGTTGCACACTCTCTGTTGTCACAGTCAAATTAAAAAAAAAAAAATTCTGTCTAGCGTTTACTCTTCCCACAGATAATAGAACAGAAACACCTTCTTTTGTACTCTCTGATTTCCTACTGTTGGGGCCCAAAGCTCCAGTTTCTATTTGGATTACAAGTAAGCTTATTATGAGGTAATTGGACTTCTGAGGACCTTACTAATGTCTGAATAGTACTGTCTAATAGAAATAGAATGTATAACACATACATTAATTAAAATGTTCTAATAGCCACATTTTAAAAAGTAAAAAGATACAAGTAAGTTTAAAAATATTTAGCCCAGGGGATCCATGGGTGGCGCAGCGGTTTAGCGCCTGCCTTTGGCACAGGGTGCAATCCTGGAGACCCGGGATCGAATCCCACGTTGGGCTCCCGGTGCATGGAGCCTGCTTCTCCCTCTGCCTGTGTCTCTGCCTCTCTCTCTAAAATAAATAAATAAATAAACAAATAAATAAATAAATAAATAAAACCCAGTATATCCAGTACAAAAAAGTCATTGACATATTTTACTCTTTTTTTCATACTAAGACTTAAAAATCTGTATTGTCTGTATTGTACACTTAGAGCTGTCAATTCAGACTAGCTACATTCTAAGTATTTGGTAACCAGTGGCTATTGTTTTGGATGCTGCAGGTCTAGAACATAGTTTTATTTTTTTTTATTTTTATTTATTTATGATAGTCACAGAGAGAGAGAGAGAGAGAGGCAGAGACACAGGCAGAGGGAGAAGCAGGCTCCATGCACCAGGAGCCCGACGTGGGATTCGATTCCGGGTCTCCAGGATCGCGCCCTGGGCCAAAGGCAGGCGCCAAACTGCTGCGCCACCCAGGGATCCCTAGAACATAGTTTTAGAATGAAAATCCTTCACAAGTTCTAAATAATAAAATTTTGGAACACAGTCTAAAAACTTACTTGACCTCTCTGAGCCTTGGTTTCCCCTTCTCTAAAAGTAGGGGGTTGCACTAGGCGAACTCTTAAATTTCTACAAGTTCCAACATAATATGTGTCTAGAGAAACAAACCAATGGTATTTTGGTATTGATTATAGTATTTTTATCAATAGTATCCACAGAACTTCTTATTTTATAATTAAGCTATCATTGGTCAGGTTCAATTAAGAATATTTAGGGGCACCTGGGTAGCTCAGTTGGTTAAGTGTCCGACTCTTGATTTTGGCTCAGGGTGATCATGATCTCAGGGTTTTTACCATAATGGGTGTAGAACCTGCTTGAGATTCTCCCTCTCTCTCTGTTCCTCCCTCCTACCTCTTTTAAAATTCTTTTTTTTGTTTTTTTTATTTGACATAAACTTGTAAGTCATTAAAGCTGGAATTCAAACCAAGGCTGTCTGGATCACAAATCTTTTTTTTTTTTTTTTAATTTTTTTTCTTTTTAAATTTATTTATTCATGATAGTCACACAGAGAGAGAGAGAGAGAGAGGCAGAGACACAGGCAGAGGGAGAAGCAGGCTCCAAGCACCGGGAGCCCGATGTGGGATTCGATCCCGGGTCTCCAGGATCGCGCCCTGGGCCAAAGGCAGGCGCCAAACCGCTGCGCCACCCAGGGATCCCTGGATCACAAATCTTGTATTCTCTCCACTATACTGTATAGCCTCCCACTCAGTCCAAGGAATTTTCAAAGTGCCAAGTAAGAGATAAAATGTTGAGATTAATTATATTTCAGTAAAAAGCAGCTTCCTTATTGAATTTGAGAAAAGCCCTATACTGTGTTTACTAATTATCATGAAATAGCTGAGTCATTTTTTTCCTCAAATTATTTTTCTGGACCGCCAGAAAATGTAACTGATCTCAAAATCTTCTTTGGTCCCATGGCTCTTGACTTTCATGGTACTGTAGTTTTATAGTGAGAACAGCCAGAAAGTAGCGTTGGGATAAAGCAAATTGACTGTTAAGTCCTTTGACTATAAAATCAGAAAGTCTGACAGTCTCAAGAAAAAGTTTGTGGTGAAAATCTGTACTCAACAATGGTTGAGAAGAGATTCTTCTTTGACACTATATCTTATCTGATTCCCAAGGTAAAGATGATGTTCTTTTAAAAAAACAAAAAAGAGAGAGAGAGAGGAGAGATCGCAGACTAGTGACCTGTGTGCTATATGCAGGCCAAAGGTGTGTAGCATCTGCTTTCGGCTCAGGTCCTGACCCCTGGGGTCCTGGGATTGAGCCCAGAGTTGGGCCCCCTGCTCACAGAGAGCCCTGCTTCTCCCTTACCCTCTGCCCCGCCCTTCACTCATGTTCTCTCTCTCACACATAAATAAAATCTTAAAAGTGTACATGATAGAATTCTAGCTTATTTACCTATATATACTGTTCTGTGGACCATTTAAAGCTTATGAAGAGGATAACTACAGTGTGTTAAATCACATATTATAAGCAGTTCCTAGACAGTGTTCAGAATGGTCACAATTCCTTCTCAAAGGTAAGGGAATCAATATTTGTTGAGGATCTCATATTATCCTTTACAGTGTGTTGTCTTATTTAGTGAATCATAATCACAGGTGGTAATAGTATCATTTTGTGTACTAGGAAAACGAGACCAGAGTCACATAGCTAGTCAGCAGTAAAGCTGGAAGGCAGATCTCAGTCTTTTCCCAAAGCTCATGTTCTTTCCACTGTAAGATATTGCCTTCCTCAGTCTCAGGAATTGTTCATGGTTTCTAGATTACATCTTAGGCCCTCAACATATATACTGCCAGTTTCTAGGCAGAGAAAATATTCTTACCCTGACATGCATAGCCATTTTTATATTAGAAAAGTTGACAATTACTAGATAATTTCTTTGCTTTTACTTAGTTTCTTGTGCTGTTAAGGATAAAGGAATAATTGATAAAGGATAACTGGCAGAGACATTAATAAGGTATCCTGAGCTGTCTCTATTAGCAAAGGAGAGCTTTTGTTTTCTTTGATACCATTTCTAAATCCCTTCCTTTGGACATCTAATTTCTTTTTAGTGGCAGGATCATCTTCTAATTATTTTTTTCCATCCAGAAAGCATTTTTGATGAAGATCCTGGGGAAATTCCAAAGGACAGAATATCTATCTCTAAGGGGGGAAATAATATATATTTAAAATAAATATGTTTATATTTTATGATTTATTATATTTATTATAAATATACATTTTAAGATTTTAAGTAATCTCTATATCCAGTGTGGGGCTCGATTTACAACCCCAGATCAAGTTGCATGCTCTACTGACTAAGCCAGCCAGGGACCCCAAGAATTTATGTTCTTTTAAAAAAAAAAAAAAACTTAAGGACAATTATATAACAAGTTGATACCTATAAGAAAGGACAAGGAGAATGCAGATAGAGATGATTGCAGAAGAGAAATAGTTGCAGCTGATAATCATTTAGTTCTCATCGGAGTCCAGCAATGCTAAAAATCATCAGGAAGCAGAGCCCACTCTTAGATTCCGAAGTAATAAAGACCTATCTCATGTGGTGTGAAAACTGTGGTGTGGGAGGTCTTAGCCTGTTCTTAGATCAAACCATGAAGCCAAGCACAAGTGAGTAATAATAATAAAAATAACTTGAACTTTTCACCCATAACAAGTGCAAATACTTGCAGACATTCATCAAGTAATTTATCTTTCTTCTTCCATGGTTTGCATTATTTAAACTATTGAATTATTATGTATTCTTCTCCTTAGTAGCTTTGGTTATTATTAGAGGTCCTAGAGTTGTATCAGCCTCTGGTTGATGACCACATTTCAGTCTGTGTGGTTTTTTTTTTTTTCCCAGTCTGTTTCTAATGCTGTTTTTTCATATCATGCTGAACAAGTTGGTAGGTGCTAGACACATGCTGTGCTTTTGTACTCAGTCCCATGCTTTTCTTCTTCCTGTTTAGGTTTTCTTTTCATTTCACCATCACCATTCCCCTCTACTAAACTTATCTATATGTAGGTCATTGGGATGCTGGGGCCAAGGATGGGTGTTGCTTTTTGGTTTTTGTTTTTAAGAAACAATCTCATCTGCTTAGTGAAGTTTTGTTTCCTTTTATTAAAGATACACAATAAATATGATTTGATTCTAGACTTTAACATTTTTAGTTTTAGATTGTTGCACATCTTATAAACAACCATTGCTTTGTATAAATAAAAGATGTCTTACAACCTGTGCTGCTAATTAGTAAACTATTTCCTAGCACTGTCTTTAAACTGTTAATGTGTTGGGTTTTTTTGGTATTTGGCTTTTGAAAGATTGTATTTATGAGAGACACGGAGAGAGACATAGGACACATAGAGGCATAGGAGAGGGAGAAGCAGGCTCCGTGCAGGGAGCTTGATGCAGGACTTGACCCCGGGACCCTGGAATCATGACCTGAGCCAATAGCAGACGCTCAACCACTAAGCCACCCAGGCACCCCAAAATGTTAGTGTATTGTAATTGAATTAAATTTAGACCCAACCCTGATTGTAGGCACAGTTGTGAAGTGAGGGAAGTTGGTCTTCTTTCCCTTCCAGCTGTACTCGCTGTGTGTGACAGAGCTCTTGTTCTCTATTCGCATCTTGACTCTTCTCCTCATGAGATATTCTCAGGTCAGGTTTTTTGTATATCATTAAACATCAGTAGGTTGATCAAGTACTATGGTGGACATGGTTATTTTCTGTCCTGATAATCTCTTATTTTCAACTGTCAGAAAAACTTTCATCATAATTTTTTTTTTTTCATTTTTCTACCTCAGCTCTCCTGGCTTTCTTGTCTAGTTTAGTTTAATTATGAACATAGTTATTATCAGTTAAGGAAATGACCAACAGCTTTTTCCTACAATGTTTTAGACAAGGTCTTTATATAAAAATAATTATGTATAATAAGAATATAACTCTGAACAGCTATTTTTTGTTTTGTTCTTACTATATCACCTTAATCCACTTCTCTATGATTATTCAGAAAATTGACTTAATTTTTGTCTTGTGTTTCAACAGAAGGAGAATATGTTAAAATGTTTATGCGAGGTCGGCCAATTACGATGTTCATTCCTTCTGATGTTGAAAACTATGATGACATCAGAACAGAACTGCCTCCTGAGAAACTGAAACTGGAGTGGGTGTATCCTTCTCTATTATGACAGCAAATTTGTTTGCTTTGTCTTCAGTTTAAGAAAAATTCATTTACCTAATGTCTATCAAAATTGTCTTTATACAAAAAAAATAAATGTTATAAACATAGCAACCACTTGAGAAAGTAAAGAGATGTTACTTTTCATCCTTCACATATTATATATATTTTGCTATTAGCAATATAAAACCACCTAAATTAATATCTTTAGGATAGGGCAAACAGGATTATATGAATGTTTTGGCAGCAACTTCAGTGTGGTAGAGAAGACATTGGATTGGAATTGGAAGACTAGAGTTTGAGTCTCAGCTCTGCCACCCCTAGTTGAACCTTAATTCCCTTATAAAAAGAGGTTAATAACTCCTACTTAGCTGTTTTAAGAATTAAATAAGGAAACATCAGTTAAGCATTTTGTAACCTGTGAAATAATGTAAATTATGTTATTAAGAGCTCAAATTAATAAGATTGATTCTAATTCCAGAATTAATTTCTCAGCCAGACTTTATAAAAAATGACTATATAAAAGAGCTTTCATAATTTCACTGAGAAATTTTTCTCTTAGAACCTTTGAGAAACTCCATGAAGCAGAATGGAGTTAGTAGTTTGAATTCTGCTTTCTGCCTCCATTCTCCTATACCCTCTTTGCTCTTTCATTCATTCCCTCATTTCTGCAGATATTAGCTTGGGAAAACTCACCAGTCCTGTAATTCTGTACTTTTTAATAAACACTCTGCCTACCAAACTGTACCTGACTGTCATACTCATTATTTAGGTCAGGCATAAATGTCATTTTCTCATCCCTTCTTTTGATCCCTCTCTTCACTTTCTCTTTAAATTAGGTGTTCCTTCTATGCTTTCTCCTAGGATACTGTTATATTTCTTTCCATAATTTCTAATGATATAGTTGGTGTTTGTTTTTGTCATCTTTGCCAGGGCATAGCCCCAGGGACCCAGTCTCTGTTTTGTTCAGAACTGTATGTTGAGCTTTATATCTGCCACGTGTTAAGAACTCAATAGGTATTTGTCTGGGGAATGAGGAAACTAAGATTTATACAAATTAAAAACTCAGGATTGTACCCTGAATAGTGGCAGGACTTGAGTTTCCTAGTTCTGACAGTCCTGTTTTCTTTATACCTTCCTGATTCCCTTAGGTATCCATGAAAAACTTGTTAGTTTACACCTTAAAAATTGTGTTTATTAAAATCCTTGACTCTTGTGATTAAGATATGGTTATCGAGGAAAGGACTGTCGTGCTAATGTTTACCTTCTTCCGACCGGAGAAATAGTGTATTTCATAGCATCAGTAGTAGTACTGTTTAATTATGAGGAGAGAACTCAGCGACACTACCTGGGTCACACAGACTGTGTGAAATGGTTGGTATCATTGAACACTTCTCTATTTTCTTTGTCATTTTTGCATTTCTTTTTAATTTGGGTTTTTTTTTTTTTAGAAATGGTTTCTTGTGGGGAACTGAGATCTTAAAGATACTATAGGCATTCTGTAGAGTATATTTGAAAAAGAGGCATTTTAATATGGGGAAGTTGGAACTTTTAAAGCATTTTTATTTCTTAGGACAATTTAAATTGGTACTCTTCTGGAAAGTAATGAGCAACACCTACTACAAAAAATTTACATTCTTGATGAGCTTACCCCTTGGCTGCAAGATGTAGAGCCTAGATATGGATAGGAAGACATCTTTTTAAATATTTTGCTAGTCACTCATATGTTTATCCTGTGGGCATATATGCTGCAATATTTTCAGTTTGTATTTAAGAGTTTCTTGCACCAAGTTTGACTTAGAAGAGTTTAGCATTAAGAACTAATTAAAAGGTTGGAGGTACTATGTGTGAATATGTTCACTGTGCTCCTTTGGAGAAGAGAAGAAATGATAGAGCTGTTAAGTCAATAATATGTATAAGGATTAGATAGCAAACAGGGAAAATGCTGACTATGTAATAGATAACATTTGCACCGTGCACAACTGCTTCTTCATTATGATAAAAACCATCTGTCTCTGTGCATGTGCAGGACTAGAAAGGAACTTGAACAGATTAAGACAGTTTAACTTATTCTGTCACAATTGTGAATTTAGTGTTCTGTTAATTTGTCTATTTAGTTTGGCAAAAAAAGAAAAAGTATGGCCAAAAAGTTAGAAAAGAAATCCTCTAGATGGTTGATACTTGATTTGCTAAAGAAAATAAAACAGGTCACAATGAGAATTTTTTAATGATTAAAAACTGAAAAATGTTTGACAGATGTTGATACCAAGGCATATTTCAGCTGTTTCACATGTTTTCCATTTTTAAAATTGTTCTTAATACTGCTTTTTAGCCTTGCTATACATCCTGACAAAATTAGGATCGCAACTGGACAGATAGCTGGAGTGGATAAAGATGGAAGGGTGAGTGGCATAGTGTTTTATGTGCTGTACCAGTGACATTGCCATTAGAATGGAATTAATCATAATTTTAACCACAGCTTGCTTATTTCATTCTCTTAAATGGCAACTAAGGGATTTCTAGTATAAGTGGGGGGGGAAATACTAGAATATAAGAACATTCCAGAAAACAAAATTTTGAGAATCATACTACTTAAATGTTTTTCTCAAAAAATAAGTATTCACCCTAAGGAAACTACTTACTTGGAAAATTAGGAGGACTCATAAGCTTGTTATTTTTTTAACATAGCATAACTTATCAGTGTTTGCCAGAAGTTTCACTACATTGATGGACTTCTTGATTTTATAGATGCCTAGAACTGGTAACACTTTAAAAATTTTCAGTTCCTATTCAATATTATTAAATTGGTTTACATAATAAGTCCCTTACTTATAAGGATCAACTGTATTTTTGATGACTTATTAACATGTCTGACTATACCCATGACGTTCTCTGGCTTCATTTTATTTAGAAAAAGGAGTTGGGATGGTCATATTAAATGACTTCTAAGACCCACCCCTACCAGTTCCAATTCTATTTAGAGCTGTTTGTTTAGCAATTTGTTGGACACTGTTTAGAAAAAAACTATTACTTTCCTGGGAATGAAAGTAATGTTAAAAGCAGAGTATCCAGAGCAAATTTGCCTGGGTCAGAATTCTAACTCTGCCTTTTAGTAACTGTGTAACTTTGGGCAAATTACTTAACTCTTTGTATCTCAGTTTCCTCATCTGTTAAATGGTGATTATAGTAGTACATAAGTTCATGGGATTATGAGGATTAAATGAATTAATATATGTACTTAGAGTATATGTCAGGGGTACCTGGGTGGCTCAGTCAGCTAAGTGTCTGTCTTTGGCTCAGGTCATGATACCAGGGTCCTGGGATGGAGCAGCCCTGCATCCGGCTCTCTGCTCAGTGGGGAATCTGCTTCCCCCCCTCTCCCTCTAACCCTTCCTCCTGCTTATGCTCTTGCCACTCATTCTCTCTGTCTCTCTCAAATTAATAAATAAAAAAATCTTTTATAAAAAAAGAGTATATGACATAGTAAATACTACATCATTTGCTGCTACTACTATTATCACTGTTATTTTCTTACTTTCATACGATGAGAAGAAAATACCTGTTCAAGATTCTTTGGGATCATGTCTAATGTAGTAGCTATTTTATATTAGATATTTATCCATTCCTACTGTTCTTTAAAGATAGCAGACAGTTCTGTGTGGTAGTAGTATTTATTTGTACTCCCCTGAATACCAGTTAGTCTTGCATCTTGTGTTTTTCCCTTTGTTTTTGCAGCCTCTGCAACCCCATGTCAGAGTGTGGGATTCAGTTAGTTTATCCACACTGCAAATTATTGGACTTGGGACCTTTGAGCGTGGAGTAGGATGCCTGGATTTTTCAAAAGCAGTAAGTAACAGTTTTTCAAGAAGTAAGCAGGCTGCACAAAGAAGCAGAAAACTCAGTTGTGTGTGTGTGCGCGCGCACATTTATAGAAAGTGCTAACTCTGAATTGTTCGCTAATGCTTAGCAATGACCAGCATTTTAACCTAGGTACTAAAGTACTTTGGTTTATTTGGGTTACAAGTTGTTATGCCTAATTATACTTCTGTTCTGAAATAGGATTCCTGTGTAGTAGCAGGAGATGTCTAGAGGAATATATACATAGCATATAATTGAAATAAGCAGTAGAATGTGCTTTTGCTTCAGCTTGAATCATATAAATCTATTTTATTTAGGAAATTCACAGACAGGAAAGTTGGCCGATTCTGCACAATTATTAGCTTTTCTTGATGTCATGTTGGAACAAATGAAATAATCAGGTCTTTGTACTCACTAAAATCTTGAATTATCTTGGTTCTGAATTGATGACCACGTGAGCTTAAAATTGAGTACCTAACAATCTAGTTTTAAACCTTGAGACTTGATTCTGAGGGGAAAATAAAACAAGGATATTACCCATTGAAACATTGTATTTATTCTTGAATTGTATTATTATAGACTATCTGGGAGATCTACATTTTAGGTTCCATGATTTTAAATTTCAGATACAGATATCCCTCCAGATTTTATTTGGCCTCATTCACACTTTATATGTATTCATATTACTTCTTCATTTCCTAGCTGTCAGCAGGTTTATTATGGATTATGGGCATTTTGTGGGACATGGAAGTGGAAGGGACATTTTTAGAACAGAAAGATAAATTTGGGTGGACATAGGAACTTTGCTAGCTTGATGGTACTGAATGTCCAGAGGTCCAGTGAGACAAGAATTGTGACAAAGGTGTTTATATAAGGAGATAAGCAGACAGAAGGACTTTCACTACCTTTTTTTACCCCTAAATTTCTGTAGCAGGGACTTTTGTCATCTTATTGGTACCATTAAGACTCTCTTGTATTGGGGATCCCTGGGTGGCTCACCGGTTTGGCACCTGCCTTTGGCCCAGGGCGGGATCCTGGGGTCCCGGGATCAGGTCGTACGTCGGGCTCCCAGCATGGAGCCTGTTTCTCCCTCTGCCTGTGTCTTTGTCCCCACCCCCCCATATGAATGAATGAATAAATAAACAAACAAACAAACAAACAAATAAATCTTTAAAAAAATAAAGACTCTCTTGTATTGCCTCATACTCTAACTTTTCCTAGTTTAGGTAATTGTTCCAATATAGGCTAAAAGATAGAAGAGAGTAAGCTCTCCTCTCCCTTAATACCTCTTACTCTTTACCACAGTCTTTCTCCCATATACATCATTAGGCATATACTGCAAGTGTTACTAAAAAACAAGTAATTTTTAAATATCATCCACCTTTTTTTTCCCCTTAAGCTAAGAGACTTAAATTATGTGAATGAAAATGGTTTCAGAAAAATAGAAAAGAGAGGCACCTGGGTGGCTTAGTTAAGTGTCTGACTCTTGATTCAGCTCAAGTCATGCATGATCTTAGGATCATGAGACAAGCTCTGCGTCATGCTCCCACCCGAGTGGGGAATCTTCGTGAGATTTTCTCCCATCTCCCTCTGCCCCTGCCCCCTATGTTCTCTCTCTCTCTCAAGAGTTTAAAAAATATTTTTATAAAGTAGAAGAGGATTTGTTTTATTTATCTTATGTTAATGTAAGGTATATCATGGAAAGCTAAATTGCTATCTCTGAATAACAGAAGTAACTAGATGGCAGGTGGAAATTAACCTAGGGGGAAAAATTAAAAATAGAAAATATTTTTTCAAGAATCCTCATTATATTTCTGAAGAAAATGTCAGGAAATGGTATAATCCTTTTCTTTCAAGGAGTTGCGAGTTTAAAGGATTTGGGATTATCTTAATGTTGGCAGTTTTAGTAATATGGTATTTCTTCTTAGAAAGTCAGCCTTGTCTGAAAATTTTTAAATGCCTTTAATCGGCTTTTCTTTAGGATTCAGGTGTTCATTTATGTGTTATCGATGACTCCAATGAGCACATGCTTACTGTATGGGATTGGCAGAAAAAATCAAAAGGAGCGGAAATAAAGGTAAACCAAAAGAAATTTTAATTATTATTTTTAGAATATATTGTTTTGTAGAGCCTTAGAAAAATATTGCATATCCTTAAGTTACAAGAGCATAGCAACTGGCCATATTCATTAGATTTATTGATTTGCCATCATTCTAATGGTATTTTTAAATAATACCTATTTATAATCTGTAGTTTCTGTGATAGTATCTATAGATTCTGAAGTCAGTTTTTAAAGTATCTTAAGATAAAATAGTCAAGCATCTTCAACCAAATTATGGTGATATTTCAGGCATGTTGTGCTACTGAAATGCCAAAGTAGAGGGCTATCGACCTGGCTTCTTTAACAAAATTTGTTACTTCATTTAATCTTTAAAATCTAACAGAAAAATTCATCTTAGAAATATAAATGACATACCAGAAATCCTATGTGCATATGTAACAGTAAGTTTTATTGGTCTTAATTACATTTATGGGATTACTACATAAAATGCTACAGCATTTATAATTGTTATAGGGTTGATCCCTTGGTGTGCATCAGGCTGTAAATTGTAAAAGAAGAATATAAGGTTAACATTGCAACTGTATTCATATGGGTGGAAATGGCCTCCCTCCTACTGGCTTTCAGAGGGATTCAGAGTGACAAGATGACTATAAAAAGCCTATGACATATTTGCTGTACTCTTAAATAACATCACATTCCTCTTTAGTTGTGTACTACTCTCTCTTAGCAGTTTTGTTTGGTATAAGCTTGAATTCAAGCTTTCAGCTTGGTCAAGAAGAGTCATTCTTTTAATTAGTGTAAGTTAATCTTTTGAAAGAAAGAGTGTAGATTGATTGTACTGGAAAAGAATATGACATGCCAGGAAACTTCAAACCATGAAAAACAAATGAGGATATAGATTGTCTTTCAGCTGTCATTCAGAGTAATTCAGCATTGGAACATTGGGACATTATACTGAAATGAAATGGGTAAATTTTGATCCTTTGTAGTAAAGGCTACCAGAGGAAGTCTTGTGGTTTTCTTCCTCCTGGCCACTCTTTGATCTCCTTTTCAGGACCTTCAGTGTTGGTATTCTTCAGAGTTATGTCCCATGTCTTCCACTAGTATCTCATATATGCCTTTGTGGCCTTAGTTACTATCTCTGTGTCCCGTATCAATTAATTCTAGCCCACATCTCTTTTGCACACTTAAACCTATATTTCTTGTTGCCTGCTAGGCATCTTTATTTGATGTCCTATCCTGCAAGTCAAAATCAACATGTTCCAATCTATACTAGTCATCTTCCTTAGCCCCCAGTCAGTTTCACCTCTCACTAAACTCCACATTCTTGCACAAGCTAGAAATTTCCCCCTCACTTCTCATACCAAAGTTCCCTAAGCTCTGTATCCCAGATGTCTGTATTAGAGCTCTTTCCAGGGCAAGTGACTGGAAAACAACTTAAAGATAACTTAAAGAGAATTTTTTGATTCATGGTTAAGGAGAAAAAGAACACCGTTAGTAAGGGTTAAAGAGGAATTTTGTCTCAGGAATGACTTGGTTCAGGAACTGGGTCACTGATTCTCTTGTCTCTCCTCCTTTCCTCGTGTATTGTTGATCTTATTCTCCACTGTAGGTGAGCTCTATTTTTGCCTAAGTCCCAGAAATTTGAGGAGTTGATACATACCTAGTTGATTTAAATGTTTAAAATTCAATAAGGCAACTTTAAAACCTTACTGACAGAAATTAAAGAAGACCTATGTAAATGGAAGAATATATAATAATCATGGATAGGAAACAGTATTATGAAGATAGTACTTCTCAGGATGCCTGGGTGGCTCAGCAGTTGAGCGTCTGCCTTTGGCTTAGGGTGGGATCCCAGCATCCAGGATCAAGTCCTACATCAGGCTACTTGCAGGGAGCCTGCTTCTCCCTCGGCCTGTGTGTCTGGCATCTCTGTGTCTCTCATGAATAAATAATAAAATTTAAAAAAATTTACTTCTCTGCATATTGTTCTGTACTGGCAACATAGAATCTCAGCATGATTTTCATGGAAGTTTATAAGCTGAGTATATGTGGAAATATGAAAGGATAGGAGTAGACAAAACAATGTTGATGAGAATGTGAAGTAACTAAAACTCTCATACATTGCTATATGTTGAACATAGAAATTGGCACAGCCATTTTTGGAAAACTGTTTGGCATTACCTTCTAAAGTTGAATTATCATAAACATGTGCATACCTCTACCATCCTGTTCCACTCTTAGATATAAACCCAACAGAAGTATTTCCATGTGTTGACCAAAAGACAAGTAATCGAAAAATAGCCAAAAAAGGGAAGTTACCCCAATGCCAGTCAGTAGGAGAATGGATAAATCAATACTGTGGTCTTTACATACAAAGGAATACAATACAGTAATGAGAATGGACAAATTACAATATATGCACCCATATGAAGTGCTGTACAGAAGTGTTTAGTTTGTGAAAATTTATCAAGCTATGTACTTAGGATTTGAGTACTTTTCTGTATACATAATATACACCAATAAAAATTAAAGTAAAATCTCCTGTAAGATTGTCACTACCCCAAGTGATTTAATTTCATAGATTACTTCAAGTTATATATTGAATCTTACCACTAGCTTTATGGGTTTGTATACTGGAAATATTTGTAGTTGGTTTTATAACCCTCGATTAATTCATTGGGCATAAGATTCAACTGTGAAGTAGTTTTGACTTGTCTAAGTGAAAACTAAGGACTGTTCAGCATTGCAGTTTTTAAAAGGCAATATCGAGGTACCTGACTGGGTCAGTTGGGAGACTGTGACTCTTGACCTTGGGGTTGTGAGTTCAAGCCCCACATTGGGCATAGAGATTACTTTGGAAAAAAAAAAGTCATCTCTGAAAGATAAGTATTTTTTGTTTTGTTATTAACATTATCTTTAGAATTTACTTTGACCTACTAGGTGTATATATAATCATGGAGAATTATATAGCAAGAAAAGTTACTGCTCTTTTGCCTCATTTTATAATCTGAATTCTGGTTAATGGGAAAAGCATTCAGATTAGATTATTTGGGTCTTGGGGATCCTTGGGTGGCTCAGCGGTTTGGCACCTGCCTTTGGCCCAGGGCGCGATCCTGGAGTCCCGGAATTGAGTCCTGTGTCGGGCTCCCGGCATGGAGCCTGTTTCTCCCTCTGCCTGTGTCTCTGCCTCTCTCTCTCTCTCTCTCTCTCTCGTGTGTCTATCATAAATAAATAAATAAATAAATAAATAAATAAATAAATAAATAAATCTTTAAAAAAGATGATTTGGGTTTTATATATATGCCTATGTAAGACCTTCAAACCCAAATGTTAGTAGTAAAAAAGTAAAATTTGCAGAAATATTGGAGCCATAGGAAAAATTTTAAATTTAGATCAAGTGTCATTTTATTGGTAGAAGAACAAAAAATGTAGGGTCCTGGGTGGCTCCGTCAATTAAGCATCTGACT
The DNA here is from genome assembly GCF_003254725.2 of Canis lupus dingo. Classification (NCBI taxonomy): domain Eukaryota; kingdom Metazoa; phylum Chordata; class Mammalia; order Carnivora; family Canidae; genus Canis; species Canis lupus. The sequence goes on from NC_064259.1 coordinate 33,965,306, forward strand.
CTTGATCTCAGCTCAGGTCTCGATCTCAGGGTTGTGAGTTTGAGCCCCACCCAGCATGAAACCTACTTTAAAAAAATGTAAAATGTATTATGTTTAACTCACTTTGTCCATGAGATTATTATCTTTATCATGTTGATTTGCAAAGGAGTGTTCTCATAGACCTGAAGGTCTTACCTAAGTTAACAAATGGACATTAAATGGGGCACCTGGGGGGCTCAGTCTGTTAAGTGTCTCTGATTCTTGGTTTCGGCTCAGGTCGTGATCTCTTGGGTCATGGGATGGAGCCCCATGTTGAAATCTGCTTGAAGATTCTGTCCTTCTACCCCTCCTCCTCTTCCCCCACTCATGCATGTGCTCATGCTCTTTCTCCAAAATAAATCTTTCTAAAAAAATGGGAATACTCACATCAGCTAACAATAAGCAGCCGTATAAGAGTGTATATTTTACCTCACTGTTAAGTTTGAATAGGTGATTTTGCCATAAAACATTTGATAATTCAGTTGTGATTTACTGAATATATAGAAATATGCTGTTTTAAAAATATCCTCAATTCAGTAATTTCAGTGAAAAACTGTATTGGTAATGCCTTTATGATTCTCATGCCTGTTTTCTTTCTCCAATTCTTTTATTTTTTTTATTTTTTTTTTAATTTTTATTTATTTATGATAGTCACAGAGAGAGAGAGAGAGAGGCAGAGACACAGGCAGAGGGAGAAGCAGGCTCCATGCACCGGGAGCCCGACGTGGGATTCGATCCTGGGTCTCCAGGATCGCGCCCTGGGCCAAAGGCAGGCGCTAAACCGCTGCGCCACCCAGGGATCCCTCTCCAATTCTTTTAAACTTCTTCCCTTTCTAGATTTTTTTGAGGAAAAAGCATAAGATAAGAATTTGTAGTTTTTTGTTTTTTCATTTCTATAGGAATCAGTAGTGACCATTCTATATCTATTCTTTAAGCCCTCAGCCTGATGACAAATCTCTAAATTAGTAATATTTTCTTGGTCAATAGTAATATTAAAAAAAAGTTAAGAATTTTTTTAATCAAAATGACAGTCCGTCTTTATGATAGAATGTACATGGCTCTTGTATTTGCTAGGTTTAATGTACTTTTCCCTGAATGTGTAAGAAATTAAAAGAATATAAAACTAATTCATATGTTCTCCTAGTCCAATTATTATATATAAATAGCAAAAAAGATGATACAGTAGTATGAAGACATCAAATTTAAATCATTATTCTAAAAATCTATTAAAATTTCTTAGGAAAATTGATCTTGGAAGTAAAAGCATTTTCTCAAAATGTTTCCCAGTCTTTGATTGTCAGCTACTGGTGCTTGATGGAGATAGGATATACAGTCATCTAAAGCTTTATTTGTCTATCCACAGACAACAAATGAAGTTGTTTTGGCTGTGGAGTTCCATCCAACAGATGCAAACACCATAATAACATGTGGTAAATCTCATATCTTTTTCTGGACCTGGAGTGGTAATTCACTAACAAGAAAACAGGGAATTTTTGGGGTAAGAATCAGAATGTTATAACTTCATTATAAAACTTTTGATTTTTTTTAATTGTTGAGTAAACAAAACCATCATGACAAAGAAAAAAACTGAAAATTCTCATTGTCTCATTGCAGAAATATGAAAAACCAAAATTTGTGCAATGTTTAGCATTCTTGGGGAATGGAGATGTTCTTACTGGCGACTCAGGTGGAGTCATACTTATATGGAGCAAAACTACTGTAGAACCCACCCCTGGGAAAGGGCCTAAAGGTACAGTATTCTCACATTAAAGTCCTCACATTTATTTATTTATTTATTTATTTATTTATTTATTTATTTATTTATTTATTTATTTATTAAGTCCTCACTTTTAAAGCACATGGCTGGCTATTGCAGGCTGGCTCTTACCCAGACCAGGAGAAAGTACTCCAAATGCATTTTGTTTTTAAGATTTTTCATGATGGAATCTGTTTTTTAAAATTAAATTCTATACACAGTTATTAGCTGAGCATATATAGCCTATATTTGACTCTATTCAACCTTTCCTTCTAGGAGGCTAATACAACATAATTAGAGATGATATAGATACATGTTAATTTAAACAATATAAAGATTAAGAGAGAAATCATCCTGGGACGCCTGGGTGGCTCAGCAGTTGAACGTCTGCCTTTGGACTAGGGCATGATCCTGGGGTCCCGAGATCAAGTACCGCGTCGGGCTCCCTGCATGGAGCCTGCTTCTCCCTCTGCCTATATCTCTGCCCCTCTCTTTGTGTGTGTCTCATGAACATAAAATCTTTAAAAAAAGAGAGAGAGAAATTATCCTGATCATTAGTGTTTTATAAAGCCTTCCCAAAAGAAACCGTTTATTTAAGCTACACTATAATGAATGTACAAGACTACAAAAGATATGGAACCTTGATCCCAGTTTAGGGAAACAGTTCAAGCAGAGGTGGAAGGATGAATATGAATGTGAGGCATCCAGGATAAGGTGAATTAGTTTATCATGTAAGAGTGTTAACAGAGACAATAGATAGCCAACTTGAAGGAAATTTGATTTTAAAAAATAGTAATGTTTTGTAATTTCTCCTATCAATTTAAATACATACTAAAAAATTGATAATTTAAATAGGGCTTAAGATACAGCTTTTTTGAGTTATACACAAGAAGCCTTAAAACTAGTTGAGCTCGGGGTTCCTGAGTGGCTCAATCAGTTAAGTGTCTGCCTTCAGCTCAGGTCATGATCCCAGGGTCCTAGGATCCAGCCCCATGTCGGGTTCCCTGCTTAGTGGGGAGCCTGCTTATCTCTCACACTCTGCCCCTCCACTCACCCTGTTTGTGTTCTCTCGCACTTTCTCTGTCAAATAAATAAGTAACCAAAAAAAGAAAAGAAGGAAAAACTATAAATTTTAGGTGAGGTGAGCTCACCATAGAGGAAGAGTTATGAGGCCAGGGGTCCTTTATCCTCCCAGTTAGATAACCAAAAAAGACCCTGCAAGGATTGTAGAAGTGAAATTAAAAAAAAAAAAATTGAGATAGAACTCTTTATTTAGTGCCTTTGAAGAAGGGTGGAGAAAGTTTCTAGGATTATCAGTGCTGTAGAGAAGTTAAGAATAAAAACCAAGAAATGACCATTAGTAGTTTTCAATATCAACAGAACATTAAAGCCCCAAAACAGCTAAGTATAGAGGAGCCGGTCTCAAATGAGAATCTAAGAAGAAAATGGAATGGGAAGTAGAGAGTTACTAGAGTCAGTCAGTAGTCTTTTTAAGGTTGCCTAGAACCTGAAAGTAAATTGGGAGTTGCCAGTAAAGAGGAGACTAAAAATCTTAGATGAGAATGCCTGGATTGGGCATGAGGAAGAATTATCTTTGAAAAAGAGCAAGAGCCTCCATCTTAATTCTGAGACTGGAGCTCTAGAAGCTATGATGTCTTATGTGGATAGATGAGGGGTGGGGGAGGGTCAGGATGACACTGTTCTCAGTAAAGACAACTCTGGGTGGCTCAGCAGTTGAGCGTCTGCCTTTGGCTTAGGGGGTGATCCTGGGTCTATGGATCAAGTCCCTCACTGGGCTCCCTGCACGGAGCCTGCTTCTCCCTCTGTCTCTGCCTCTCTCTGTGTGACTCTCATGAATAAATAAATTCTAAAAAAAAAAAAGACTTGTATTAAAGTTTTTATTTTTAATGAATTAAAAAAGAATCGTAATGTAGTAAAACATTACATAATCAGACTGTTACTTCAGAGTTCTACTTGTTGGAATTGGGATCCAGTTGAAATCTTTGTCTTATCTATGGATATTGAACATATTATAATAAATGAATTGTAAATAAAAAACCAAAATCCTATAAATTTAGAGGTATTATTTTCTAAACAGTTGTTGATTAAAACTATCTTTTCAAACTCTCAAAAGCCTGTTTTTGAGATTAAAGATCTTGAAAGCTGATGATTAGCAGTTATTTATGGTATAGTAATAAAGAATGATTCCTGATTACTCTATTTGTGGCACATTTCCTACCTTTCTCTTCTCCTTTTCACAACTTACCAACAGACTAGAGGGTTCAATCTCCCTTGGGTCTGGTGGTTTCTTTGAGGGCACTATGCATGGCCATGTGAGAAAGAGGCCATAAAATGAGAGAGGAGGGAAAAGGAATAAACCCATAGTGGCTTTATGGGTTTTTTTTCTTACTTTTTCTTACTACAGCCCCTCTTCCCACCCCCCCCATAGTGGGCCTTGGCATTTCTTTAGCTTTATCTTGAATTGATTGTCCTCAGAAATACAGATCTATTCTTTTTTATTTTTAAGGATTTATTTATTTAGAGAGCAGGCATGAGAGAGCACAAGTGGGGGTGGGGGGAACAGCAGAAGGAGAGAGAGAAGCAGGCTCCCTACTGAGCAGAGCATGTGGCATTGCTCCCCACCATCATGACCTGAGCCAAAGGCAGACGCTTAAGTGAGCCACCCAGGTGCCCCAATACAGATATATTCCTAAGTCCCATTTATACCCAAACGCACAAATATATTTTGCCCTTTTCTATGGTAGATGAGAAAATTAGAGGAACAGCACTGAAAATAGCCTTTTAAAACCTCATTTTTTTTTTTTTTTACTGCTTAAGTAAAGCTGAAAAAAAATGTCCAGAGTACCATGCTTCCTTCAAAGTAGAAGGTTATGAGAGAAAATTAGAGATCTTCTTCTAAAATCAGTAGGCTGGGAACAGGGAGATTCTTTATTAGCAGCAACAAGTGGTAGCAGCAGAAAGAAAACTAGCTAGACCAATCAGACTCTGAGAATACACAAGAAAAGAGGTGGAGGTTGACAGGAAAGCAACCTGGGCTTTCTGAGACATTTCCCCTAGGGAATGACAGAGCAGTACACGCTGTTTCTCTTACTCATCCACCTCACCCTAAACACACAAACAGCTTCCCTTTGTCTCTCTGGAATCTGCATCAGACCGTGGAAATCACCACAAATAACTTAGGAGTAAAAGAATCCTTATTTCTCTGCTCAGAACAAAAACCCTAGTTTACGTCTGTCTTTCCTAATAGACTTTCCTAGGACGAACACAATGTCTGGCATTTGGTACTAGCTGCTTGAGAATTATTTGTTAATCGTAAAAGAAATGACTTTAATCATCTTTGGGTGTTAGTGTATGAATAAAATTTAAGTGGTACTGATGAAAGCACTGTTTTCATGGAAAGTGTCGTAGATTTCTTACAATTGTGCAGATTTTTATACTATATACTTTTTGAGATGCTATAGTAGTGTGTTCCCCTATCCATTCAGCTGAATTTCTTTGGTGGGTAAGTTGAATAGAAATTAACCCTTAAATTGTATTACCAGTGATCCTGATCTCAGTCTCTGGCCATGCATTCTTTAGCTTCTTTTGTCCAGTTTTGGGTTCAAAGTCATGAGAAGGAATGGCAGTGGATTGAGGGTTCTTAAAAATCCCCCCCTTCCCCCCCAAAAATCCTTTCCCATTCATCTCTGTTTTCTTTTTCCTGGGCTCGTTTGTTCGGTATTAGAAATGCAAGGGAACAGCATTGTCTATCAAAATTGTTGACATGTCATCCTCCAACACTAAGCAGAATTTGGGTATAAATGTACCCTTCATTAGCCTTAATGTGTGCTGAGGTGGCAAACCAGGGAGAGGTTTTTATTTTGGTTTTTGTCTGAAAAACTTGGGGCTTAGCCTTTGTGCAAAGAAAATCTGCATATGAACATACAGGAAATAAGAAATCTAATTTTCATAAACTGCAGTGCAACCGGAAGTGGACTGTGTTGTACTGTGCCATATAATTGATCCTGTTATGGGCAAGCTCACTGAGAATTTTGTTTCTTCCTTTTCATTTGAGGGTTTTAGTGCTGTAAGTATGGCTAGGAAGGGTTTGATGAGTGCAGTGAAATAAATGTAGAAGCTTAAAAAACTCAAAGTTTCCATTTTTAATTTTTTTTTTTAAGATTTTATCTATTCATGAGAGACAGAGAGAGGCAGAGACACAGGCAAAGGGAGAAGCAGGCTCCATGCAGGGAGCCTGACGTGGGACTCGATCCCGGGTCTCCAGGATCACGCCCTGGGCTGAAGGCGCCACTAAACCGCTGAGCCACCTGGGCTGCCCCTCCATTTTTTTTTTTTTTTTTTTTTAATTTATGATAGTCACACAGAGAGAGAGAGAGAGGCAGAGACACAGGCAGAGGGAGAAGCAGGCTCCATGTACCGGGAGCCCAACGTGGGATTCGATCCCGGGTCTCCAGGATCGCGCCCTGGGCCAAAGGCAGGCACCAGACCTCTGTGCCACCCAGGGATCCCTGCCCCTCCATTTTTAAATTCTTGCCAAAATGTCAGTAGATTGATCCATTTTGCATATTCCCTAGTATGATATTTCTGCATCCGTGGCTGGCATTCTTTGCAAGCAAGATCTGAATATACCGTGATAAATGATAACATCTAATAAAGGGATATTTTTGTATGGCAGAAGTAATCTGGTAGATATGAAAAGAGACCAGAGCTATATTTTATGCTTCATAAGCTCTCTTGTATTTTTTCTTCTTGCATCCAAAATATTTTTCCTTAACTTAATTAACATGAATCTTCAAAGTAATTAGTATTTTCTGTTTTTTTCTAGTTTTATTGAGCTATAATTGACATATAACATTGCATAAAGTGTACAACATAAAAAATATACAATATCATGATTTGATATTTGTATATATGCAAAATGATTACCACGGATCCTTAAGATTTACACTCAGGATCTTTCAGATGTACAATATATAGTATTGTTAATTGTAGTCACCATGCTGTACATTATATCCACAGAACTTATTTATCTTATAACTGGATGTTTGTACCTTTTAATCATTGTCACCTGTTTCCGCCACCACCACTTCTGACAATCACCAGTCTATTGTTTCTATTAGTTCATTTTTAAAAAAATTTACTTGTGAGATCACACAGCATTTGCCTTCCTGTGTCTGACTTATTTCACTTAGCATAATACCTCAAGGTTCATCCATGTTGTTACAAATGGAAGGATTTCCTCTTTTTTTATTCCATTGTGTATGTGTGCATATACCACATTTTATCAGTTCATCTGCCAGACAACACTTAGATTGTTTCAGTATTTTCTGTTTCTCGTGTGAGTACAAGATATTTGCTATTTCCTACATACATGAGAAAGTTCAAAATTTTCTTTCATGAAATAATTCTTAAGTTTTCAGTGGGGGGAGGGGGGAATGTTACAAGATCATTATATTTCCATTATTCTTAAATATTTTCCAATTCCTTTAAGAAACTAAGAAACAGGGCAGCCTGGGTGGCTCAGCGGTTTAGCGCCGCCTTCGGCCCAGAGCGTGATCCTGGAGACCTGGAATCGAGTCCCATGTTGGGCTCCCTGCATGGAGCCTGCTTCTTCCTCTGTGTCTCTGCCTCTCTCTCTCTCTTTCTCTCTCATAAATAAATAAAATCTTAAAAAAAAAAGAAAGAAACTAAGAAACACCATTTTACCTGCTCTCCAATCAACATAGGCACATTTGACCAGTTGCTAATAGTATAACATAAATTTCAAAATCTCTCTGACACTCAATTCCATAAACAGGCACAGAAAACCCTCCAAACTATCCTTATTTGGCAGTCAAGGTAAACTGCTTTTTAAGGAAACTTTCTGTTAAAAATGAAAAGGGTTTTGCGATTAACCTTGGATAGACTTGGCTGTAATTACACCTGGAGGTATAATAGGTTTTCAAATTAAAGGATAATTACTTTTCTTGGTAGGTATTTTTGGCCTAAATTGGAAGATCAAAAATACAGGCCCATGAAAAGAATTTTTCGATCGATAATCTGTTTTATTGGTAAATACTATCTAAAGGGAACTTTGGTAATGTGTTTAAATTTGAAGCACAGAAATTTTATCTCAATTAATATTAGGTCTTCCTCAGGAAATAGCTCTTAAGGGGGAGGAGGTGGAGAGTGGAAATCTCATGGAGCTGATACTACCTAGGTATTTTTATTCTCTCTCTCTCTCTTTTGTATTTTTATTCTTAATGAAGTAGTTGTTCCTCAAGTTTATTTTCTGTTTTCTAACATTCCATCATTCTAGGAAGATCTGAAGTGTTTAATGAGTTTTTTGTCACATGGAAGTATGAAGACTGAATTTATTTTTATTTTTATTTATTTATTTTTTTTTATTTATTTACTTATGATAGTCACACAGAGAGAGAGAGGCAGAGACACAGGCAGAGGGAGAAGCAGGCTCCATGCACCGGGAGCCTGATATGGGATTCGATCCCGGGTCTCCAGGATCGCGCCCTGGGCCAAAGGCAGGCGCCAAACGGCTGCGCCACCCAGGGATCCCCTGAAGACTGAATTTAAAATAGAAAAACTGTATTGCATTGTTCTACATTTTGATGGAGATCCATGAAATCCACATCTCTGCTTTTTGTAATTTCTTGCATGGTACCATAATACTTTCATACTACTTGTTAATTTGACTATTCATAAGAAAGCAAGCCCCCCCCCCCTTTTTTTTAAATGCCCAAACAAAGCCAACAGTACTCTTTAAAATGTCACGCTTCAGGGTGACTGGGTGCTCAGTCAGTTAAGCGTCCAACTCTTGATCTCAGTTTATGTCTTGATCTTCAGGATCATGAGTTCAAGCCCTATACTGGGCTCCATGCTGGGTATGGAACCTACTTTAAAAAAAAAAAAAATTACATCTTTCCCATGTCTTTCTCTCTTGGTCACATCTGAGCCATGATAGATCATTGTCTGGCTATCTTACCAGACACAATTGTAGTGGTGTTCAAAGTATTTTTAGGTGATGAAAGTTGACGTAAGCTGAGCAGTTGATATGAATAACAGGTTTGTTGGAGTTCTGCTCCCAGCTCTGCTGATTCGAGCAAGCTCTACTCCAAATCAGGCAAGCCCTTTCCTATCTCCCTGCCAAATATACCCACTTATTAAATACCTGTATCACTAGCTCCCTCACACTGAGTAATTTTTAGAGTTAGCTGTTGCATTCTTTTTTCAAGAATACCAAAGTCCTACAAATTTTAGGACTATTTAATTTTTAAATAAAGTGGCAGCTAAAAGTGAACAGTCTCAGTAACAGCTTTATTGAGATGTAGTTCACATACCATATAATTTACCCTTTCAAAATGTACAATTAAGTGATTTTTAGTACATTCACGAAGTTTTACACCCATCACCACTATCTAATTTCCAAACATTTCATCACCCCAAAAACAAACGTTGGGCCCATTATAATGCAGTCATTTCCCATTTCTCCCTCCCGTTGGCCTCTAGTAACTAGTTGTCTACTTTGGGTCTCTATGGTTTTGGACATTTCACATAAATTGAATTATACAATATATGGTACTTTGTGACTGGCTTCTTTTATTGGAACCTTAATGTTTTCAGGAATGTATCAGTACCTTATTCCTTTTTATGGCTGAATAATATTATTACATATTATGAACATACCATATTTTGTTTATCCATCCAGCTGATGGACAGTCTAGAAAATGAATTTTTTCAGTTTTATTGAGATATAATTGGCATATAACTTGGTATACATTTAAAGTATATAGCATAATGATTTGATTTGGTTTGATATATGTTTATATTGCAAAAAGACTACCACAGTACGTTTTGTTTATATCCATCACCTCACAGTTACAGATTTTTCTCTTTTGAGGAGAAATTTTAAGGTCTACTCCTAGCTTAACTTTCAGATGTATAATACAGTATTGTTAACTGTAATCACCATGTTATGTGTAAATTCCAAGAACTTAATGGGCGCACCTGGGTGGCTCAATTAAGCATCTGCCTTATGCTAAGGTCATGATCCTAGAGTCCCAGGATTGACCCCGTGTCAGATACCCTGCTCAGGGGAGTCTGCTTCTCGCTCTCACCTTCCCTTCTTCTTTGGTACTCTGAAATAAATAAAATCTTAAAAATTTAAAATAAATACCAAGAACTTATTTATCTTACTTATCTTCTAAGTAGAAGTCTGCCTTTTAACCATCTTCACCCATTTCTCCCAGTGAATAATTTTTAAGCTTGTAATTTTTTTTCACTTTTGCAAGTGATTTAAGATCTATTCATTGACTTTGGCCATATTGAAACAAAGCAGTACCTTCCCATTTTTAACCTAATTAATTCTACCAGGTATCTTCCAAAGAGCTTTTACTCTTGCTATGTCAGGCTCCCTAGCCAGATAAAGAAGTTCTTTGAGTTACAGTATCATAAATACCAGAGAAAAAGTTCTCAGGAAATGAAGTGGTTATAGTTTGAGTACTTAAATCTTATCCTCGCCCTGAAGAAAGAGGATCTGACAGGTACCTGGCTGGTGCTGTCAGTGGAGCATGTCACTCTTGATCTTGGGATTGTGAGTCTGAGCCCTACATTGGGCATGGAGCCTACTTAAAAAATAAAAAAGAGGGTCTGATTATATAAAATATACACACATACATAGTTGACCCTTGAACAAGGTGGGTTTGAATTGCATGGATCAACTCATATACACATTTTTTACAATACTGTAAATGCATTCTTTTTTAAAGATTTTATTTATTTGAGAGAGAGCAAAAGGGCAGGGGGAGGGGTTAGAGGGAGAAGCGAACTCCCCACTGAACAGGGAGCCCAATGTTGGGCTCGATCCCAAGGACTCTAAGATCATGACCCAAGCTGAAGGCAGAAGCTTAACCAACTGAGCTACCCAGGGTGCCCCTCTTAAATTTTTCTTAATATTTTTTCTAGCTTTATTGGAAGGATACAGTAAGTATATAATACAACATACAAAATATGTGTTAATCAACTATTGATATTATCAGTAAGGCTTCCTGTCAACAGTAGGCTGTTAGTAGTTAAGTTTGGGGAGTCAAAAGCTATATACAGATTTTTGACTACACAAGGGGTTGGCACACCTAACCCTTCTGTTATTCAAGGGCCAATTGTATGTATATAAATAATTTTTGTTGGTTTTTAATTTTTTTAATCTTCACGTGGACTTTATTGAAAATATTTTTTTATGGACCTGTCTTGTCCCTCCTGGATACTTATAAAGTGCTATGGGCATATAAGAAAGCTGGGCTATCATTCAACCATCGCATTGGTACAGCCAGACCAGTTTTTAAAATACTTCTCTAGTTGATCAAAAACCACTGCTTCAGGCTACCAGTGCCTACTTCCACCTCAATACCTTTCCTAGTCCTCCTCCATTTCTTCGCAAGTAAAGGGGGCAATTGTTGGCAGAGCAGAAGACCTCCGTGTCAGCAATGGATATTAAATATTAAATATCAAAAAAAAATAAATAAATAAATATTAAATATCATAGCTGTTACCTCAGCAGGAAATGAAGACTTTGGGGGAAGTTTAAAGGAACATTGAGTGAAGATGTGAATCCTCATCACAGCTTTGTCACTAACTATGTGGTATTGGCTAAGCCACTTAAATACCTCTGTGTCCTCACCTCTAAAATCAGAAGAGTAGGGACACCTGGGTGGCTCAGCAGTTGAGCGTCTGCCTTCAGGTCAGGACATGATCCTGGAGTTCCAGGATCAAGTTCCACATCAGGCTCCCTGCATGGAGCCTGCTTCTCCCTCTGCCTAGGTCTCTGCCTCTCTCTTTCTGTGTCTCATGAATAAATAAGTAAAATCTTTTAAATCAATCAGAAGAGTAATACCTACCCTACCTACCATATAGGATGATTATAAGAAATAGTAAGTTCTGAAGCTCATATCCTCTGTTGTCTGTGGAATTATCACTACTTCAGCTTCTCTTTTTGTAAGAAATATTTTTTTTTAATTTTTATTTATTTATGATAGTCACACAGAGAGAGAGAGAGAGAGAGAGAGGCAGAGACATAGGCAGAAGGAGAAGCAGGCTCCATGCACCGGGAGCCCGACGTGGGATTCGATCCCGGGTCTCCAGGATCGCGCCCTGGGCCAAAGGCAGGCGCCAAACCGCTGCGCCACCCAGGGATCCCTCTTTTTGTAAGAAATATTTTGAAATGTTTTCAGAGTAACTAAATATTGACTTGAATGCAGAAGGAGGAACTTTTGATTATTGACTCTATAAAGTTTTCTTCCAAAAAGACACTAAAGTCTGATGGAAAATATCACTAGTGTTTTTATTTTTCTTTCATCTTATTAGGTGTTTATCAGATCAGCAAACAAATCAAAGCTCATGATGGCAGTGTGTTCACACTTTGTCAGATGAGAAATGGAATGTTACTAACTGGAGGAGGGAAAGACAGAAAAATAATTCTGTGGGATCATGATTTGAATCCTGAAAGAGAAATAGAGGTAAGAATGAAACAACATGAAGATTTTAAAATCTTAAGTCCTCTAAATGCTTACCTTTCATTTCACATGAAGTTAACACACTTTCCTGGGAAAGTGGTGCATGTTTTTATCATTTCGAAAAAAGGACCATTCATTTGACAAAATTTGAAAAAGTAAAAATATATATGTATACTGGGGAGACTAAGTTTTTATTTCTGAGATTACTTTTTAGTGATCCAAAAATATAATCTTGCATACTTAAAATTCAACAAAAATTCACCAGATACAGTATCCAACTCTAAGGTGTAAAAAATAGCCAGTTTGATTTTAAAATTAAAAATAATGTTTTAAACCGAGGACTTAATAATAATCACTAATTATCTATGTATGTGTCTGCTCTATGTTATGCACCAAGTATATCCACAATATGACAAGTTTTATGTGCTCAGGGAAAGTTTGCCAATTGAATTGTCTCCAGACGTGAAATGGTTAAGTATAGTATTCTGTAAGTCAGTGATTCTCAAAGCAAGGGCAAATTTCAGAGAGTTTAGTATTGCTTCTATTTTTTTTTGTGACTTAAATTTTGAATTTATTCTCTGTGTTTTCAACACATAGTATGTTTTCTGGATAACATTTTTTCTAAAAAGAAGGATCCCAATAGTACTGCTCTTGGGTTTTATTTCCAAAAAGACAAGGAAGTCAGAAGAGTCACTTTATCACAATTAAGTTTATAGTGGAAATGCCACTTCCTTTACTACTTTTTTTTTTCCACAGATAATTCATATCCTATAAAAAGCTACACCTTCTGATTTATTCCTCCTTTTGCCATTTCTAACATTAGTTTGGATTACTGTCAGAATTCAATTATTTGTGCTTTTAGGAGTCCCTTTGGGTCCTCCTCTCTAAAGAGTTGCATTCTTTCAGGGCTATTGCTTGGGTTTATTATCTTATTAATACACCATTCACTTCGAGTATACCATGCAGTGCATTAAGTGAGCTTGATCTCCCAAGGAGTCCTATGAAGAACAGTTATAACACTTTGCAATATGTTGCTTTTTAGTTAACAAATTTCACATGTGTTACTCTTACATTTTCATCCTTATAATAATCAGGAATAGGTAGGGTATATATTATTTCCCCATATTATAGATAAAATTGTCTTACACAAAATGATGTACCTAAAATAACTGGTGAGTAACAAAACCAGACCACATTTTTCATGTGGTCTAATAGAACTTTTCCCTTTTTCCCCTACTTCTTTTTTTTTTTTTTTTTTTTTTTTTTTTTTTTTTTTTAAATTTTTATTTATTTATGATAGTTACAGAGAGAGAGAGAGAGGCAGAGACACAGGCAGAGGGAGAAGCAGGCTCCATGCACCGGGAGCCCAATGTGGGACTCGATTCCGGGTCTCCAGGATCGCGCCCTGGGCCAAAGGCAGGCGCCAAACCGCTGTGCCACCCAGGGATCCCCTTTTTCCCCTACTTCTAATGCTTAGCTCTTGAAGACATATAAAACAAATTTTAAATTGACTAAAGCACAGAATGTTGATATAATGCATTATAACTTGTGTTATACAATGTAATTGTCTGAACAAATAAACTTATTAGTATAATATTACCATGTGACTTTTAGATTTGAAATTCTGTCATTTATTACCCCATAATTGCTTACAGCTAAAAATGCAGTCTTCAGGTAGTAATTAATACATGTTGTTATGTGTATGGTGACTTTATAAATTTATTTTTTAGGTTCCTGATCAGTATGGGACAATCAGAGCTGTAGCAGAAGGAAAGACAGATCAGTTTTTAGTAGGCACATCACGAAACTTCATTTTACGGGGAACATTTAATGATGGCTTCCAAATAGAAGTACAGGTAAGATGTGTGATTTTAACCATTAACTCTATATTTTTGATGATACCCTCTGTTTCTTATAACAATGGATATATTTCATTTTCAGGGTCATACAGATGAGCTTTGGGGTCTTGCCACACATCCCTTCAAAGATTTGCTCTTGACATGTGCTCAGGACAGACAGGTGTGCATGTGGAACTCAGTGGATCACAGGCTAGAATGGACCAGGCTTGTAGATGTGAGTAAAGCAAAATGTGATTATAATCTCCCCACAGAAACTCCCTAAACTGGCAGTTGGGAGCAGCAAAGGAGAAAGAACAGCATTGGTTAAAACCAAGTGTATTTATACAGTTCAGTAAAGGGGATGAGGTAGGGAAGAATGTTTAGTCACAAATTGTAACATGATCCCACTCTCAAGAAGCAAATTAGGGCAAAAGCTCAGTTTTTCTGTCAGTTTCAATAGAAAAAAATAAAGAAGATTTGACATATTTATGGAGCATTAAATTGTAACAGAAATGTTTGTGCCTCTGGCGGTGTTGCTGCTCACTAACGGATTCTCCTGTCTTCTTTTGGATTTGATCTCTTACTATATTTTCTCCCTACCCAACCCAGACATCCACCTTTTCTACCCAAAGGTGTATATACGTTCTTTGCAGACTAAAGAACTGTATACATGTTTGTTGTGATTATCCTTACCCTCCCACTGCCTAGCCACAAGTTGGCCGTCCTTTTCCCTCACTTTGCCAACATACCCCTTCCTGCTCTGGAATTCTTTTTCCTCTCATATCCATGTGGTATTTTTCATTGGCTACAATAAAATTGATCAGAATTCCATGTTTATATAAAACCAATTATTTTCAGATGTTTTTGCCACTATTCCCATAGATCTAGGGAGACTTTCTCATGTACTCCCCAACAGCTGTCTGTCTCTCTTCTAGGAACCAGGACACTGTGCAGATTTTCATCCAAGTGGCACAGTGGTGGCCATAGGAACGCACTCAGGCAGGTAGGGTCTTGAAGGGAAATGTGAGCTGAGTAATCTGAAGTGGTGGGATGTTTAATCATTATTCAGGAATGTTCTCAATCTGATCTGGAGAATTAATCTTTTTTAAGTGGCACACGAATATGCTTGTTTTTCTTATCTGTTGTGTATCCTCATTCAGTCATTTAGTAATTATTTCTTGAGCTCCTACTATTTGTTAGACACTATTGTGGGCATTCAGGCTACATCAGAGTGCAAAACAAAAATCCCCGTCCTTTTGGAGCCACCTTTTAGTGTGTGGTTGGAGTCAGGATAAAAAATAAACAGTATAACTAAGTTTAGAAAATGTTAAAAGCCATGGGGGTGGGCCATTGAGCAGGAGGGATTGGGAGGGATTGCAGTTGGAAAAAATAGAGTGGTCAGGATAGGTTCCTTCAGAGGGTGATAAGTCAGCCAACTTGACCCTCCTTTGTAGAATTTTCTGTGGTGTCAGAAAATTTCTATCCTCATTTTCTTTTAGGGAAAGGAACTGAAACTGAAATAACCTACTTGAGCTTTTATAAATTGTTCTGTAGGTTTGTCATCCTTTTTTGATGTTACACAGATAGATTATAAAGGTATATTTCCTGAAATTGTTATTAATTACTTGTCTTTACAGACCTTATATAGTACCTTAAGTAAGTTAAATAACTTAATTTCTCTATTAAAGAGGCAGAAGAAAAATATGAAGTACGTTTTCAAAAGTTAAACCCTAGAAAATGTGGAATGCTGATTTCTAATGAGGTAAAACTATTGTGAACACACTTATATATAAACATTTTAGTTTATATAACAGATATTTCAAATCAGCCAGTTCATTTAATTCTAAATTTAGTTATTTGGATTTTTTTTAAAGCAAGTTTTTCCCTTTGATTGTTGGATACAAATTAATACCTCTAGAAGGTCAAAACATTCAGATTCCTTCTCCTATACAGCACTACAAAATCTAGAATCATGGAGGGGTGCCTGGGGGCTCAGTCAGTTAAGCATCTGACTCTGATCTCAGGTCAGGTCTTGATCTCAGGGTCGAGAGTTCAAGCCCTGTGTTGGACTCCATACTGGTCATGGAACCTACTTTTAAAAAGAATCATGGAAAAACAGGTCTCTGGTGATAAACTTTGAAACACGAATATGTAATTAGAGATGCTATTTGTTTCTGTTTTGTTTTAAGAGATGCTATTTGATTCTGAAAGAATTGTATTTTAGATTAGGCTGATAAGGAGGGAGAGTGAATGGTGAACACTTGCGAACATAGATGGTTTTACTATCTCAGATTTCTCCAAAATGCATGTTGGTATTAGATTATTACTTCACCTTAGACAAGTGTATGGCAGGTCACTTTGTAGGATTTGAAGGAAACTATTTTCTATTTTACAAAAAAGTGTTAAGCACATTAAAAACAAACTGAACTGTAGTACTAAACTCATTTCGAGAAAACTACAGAGTTCTGATTTTTGGGCCCAAAACAAATATCACAAATGCTGAAGTGAAGACCTTGTACCAAATTATTTTTATATGTTTAAATTTTCACAAGAGTGCGACAAAATATTCATTTATCTCCAATGCACAGACAGAAAACCAAGACCCATAGAGCTTTTTTCATTTGTGATTGAACTAGGATTTGAACTCAGATTCTGTATGGTTCCAAAGCTGATTGCTTTCCACTACTCCATGAATATTCTTTGACATGTGCTTACGGTGCTGGTGTATTACTTAGAAATATAAGGAAAGTTTCCCTTTGAAGGTTAAATCACTGGTTTTGACGTACTTTAGAAACATTTACTATATATACGAAGGAATTAAACACTGAATGAAGTGCAAGGACTAGAGGGATTTGAATCATTAAAACACACTGCTTCATTTGATGAATGGAGCCGTGTGTGTGTGTGTGCGCGCGTGTGTGTACACTCTGTAGAGCCTTAATTTTTAAGGAGAAACTGATCTGATATAAATTCACTGAAGTTACTCTCTAAGATTTATGTAGCTGCATAGTCATGAATAAGCTGAAAATGAAAAGTCACTCACTTAATTTACATGACTTAAACTAAAGCCAGTTTCTTCTTGGAGTTGTGAGTGACTGGCTCACAGGTAAGCATCTGCCTTAGGCTCAAGTCATGTTCCCAGCCAGTGTCCTAGCATCCAGCCCCACATCAGGCTCCCTGCTTGGCAAGGAGCCTGCTTCTCCCTCTCCCTGTTTATGCATAGACTTTCTCTCTGAAATAACTAAAATTTTTACAAGGGGTTTCCTTTTTTTTTTTTTTTTTTTAATTAGAGTGATGTGATAACTAAATAAAAAGTGGACATTATTTAGAACCTAGGGGAGATATAGTTATCCACGTTCTGTCCATGGAGATATAGTTAACCATTATTCCTGTCTTTGGTTTCGCATCTGGTAGATTCTGTTGATTCTTGGAGAACTTCCATTTATTTTTATTTTTTATATAGGTCTCTGAATACCTGGTTGTTGAATCTAAAACTGAAAATTCCTCAGTGTAGCCATTAAGATTATTATCACTAATCCCTCAGCCTGAAAAAAAGTCTCACTTTGGACAAGGAATTTTTTTTAATATAATACAGCACATGAGTGTCCAAATTGTGCAGTATCCAAAAAAGGTGACTAGCAAAATGTTTAAAGATCCTTTCATTTCCAAATCTAGAAATTAACTTCTTGGAATTAAAAGTAAGCACACACACACACACAAAGTAGTAGTAAGCACAAGTGTGGGTTAATTATCACAGTAATAAATAAAACTGTCACTTAAAATAATGTATTCCGGGGATCCCTGGGTGGCTTAGCGGTTTGGCACCTGCCTTCCACCCAGGTAGTAATCCTGGAGTCCTGGGATCGAATCCCACATCAGGCTCCCTGCATGGAGTCTGCTTCTCCCTCTGCGTCTCTCTCTCTCTCTCTCTCTCTCTCTCTCTCTCTCTCTCTCCCCCCCCCGCCCCCGTCTCTCATGAATAAATAAATAAAATCTTTAAAAAAATAAAATAAAATAATGTATTCCTGTTAAACATTTCTAAGGGGAAAAAAATGTGTAGTCCTAAATGGACATAGTTCTTCCTTGACATGCTGATCCTCACATAATAAAGGATTTTTTTTTAAGATTTTATTTATTCATGAGAGACCCACAGAGAGAGGCAGAGACACAGGCAGAGGGAGAAGCAGGGGACCCGATGCGGAACCTGATCCCAGGACCAGGACCAAACCCTGAGCCAAAGACAGATGCCCAACCGCCTAGCCATCCAGGCGTCCCAAAGGATTCTTTTTTAAAATAGCTTTATTAAGATATATATCATAAAAGTTATCCATTTAAAGTATACAATTCAGTAGTTTTTAGCAAGATCACAAGCTATTTTGAGAACGTTTTCATTAACCCAGAAAGAAACCCTGTACTCACTGGCAGTCAATCTTCTTTTCCTCACCCACTTCCCCAAGCCCTAGGCAACTAGTCTTCCTGTTTCTATAGGTTTGTCTCTTCTGGAGATTTTATATAAATAGAATCCTACAATATGTGGTCTTTTGTAAATAGTTTCTTTCACCTAACATTCATACAAATTTTTGTATGGACATGTTTTCAGCTCTCCTGAGCATATACCAAGGAAGACTTGCTGGGTCATGTGATAACCAAATTATTTTCCACAATAGCTACATCATTTTACACTTCCACCAGCAAAGTATAAGGGACCGAATTTCCCCACATGTTCACCAACACTTGTCTATATTTTGAGTATAGCCATCTTAGTGGATGTGAAATGCTTTTTCTTTGTAGCTCTGGCTAATGATGTTGAGTTACCTTTTTTATGCGCTTATTGGCCACTTGGATAGCCTTTTTAGGAAATGTCTATTCAAATCCTATGCCTGTCTTTTAATTGCTTTGTCTTTTTATTAAGTTGCAAGGATTCTTCATATATTATCTGGATGTGTAGTAACTTACACAAAAGATTTGCAAATATTTTCTCCTATTCCAAAGGTTGTCTTTTCACTTTCTTGGCAGTAACATTTGTGACAAGAAATTTCAAAGTTTTATATAGTCCAGTTTATCTACTCTTCCTCTTGTCTCTTGATCATAAGAATTTACTCTTGTGTTTTCTCCTGAGAATTTTATAGTTTTAACTCTTACCTTTGGGTCTCTTGATTCATCTTGAGTTAATCTTTGTATATGGTATGAGGTAGATACTCAACTTCATTCTTTTGCATGTGGATATACAGTTGTTACAACACCATCTCCCCCACTGAATGATATTGATACCCTTGCTGAAAATCAGTTGACCAAAAATGTATTGGTTTCTGTCTGGACTCTGCAATACTATTCCATTAATTTATATATGCCCATCCTTGGGGCAGTATCACAACCTTGATTATTGTAGCTTTGTGGTAAGTTTTGAAATTGGGAAGTGTGAATCCTCTAACCTCCAACTTTCTTCTTTTTTGAGGTTGTTTTGGCTATTCAGGATCCTTTGAATTTCCACATGAATTTTAAAATCAATTTTGTCAATTTCTATAAAGAAGCCAGTTGGCATTTTGAATAGGGATTTTTTAAGTTTTTATTTAAATTCCAACTGGTTAACATACAGTGTAATATTAGTTTTAGGTATACAATTTAGTGATTCAGCACTTCCATACACCCTGCTCATCACGAGTGCACTCCTTAATTCCAACCACCTATTTAGCTCATCCCCCCACTCACCTCCCCTCTGGAAACCATCAATTTGTTCTCTATAGTTTCTTGGTGTACCCCTCTCTTTTTTTTCCCCCTTTGCTCATTTGTTTTGTGTTTTTTTTTTTAATATTGTATTTATTTATTTGAGAGAGAGAGCACAAGGAGAGGAAGAGGGAGAAGCAGACTCTCTGCTGAGCAGGAAGCCCAATGTGGGGCTCAATCCTAGAACCCCAGAATCATGATCTGAGCCAAAGGCAGATGTTTAACCAACTGAGTCAAAACGGGTGCCCATTTTGTGTTTTTTTTTTTTTAAGATTATTTATTTATTTGAGAGAGAGAGAAAGAGGGCATGTGCACATGTATGAACCAGGGAAGGGGCAGAGGGAGAAGGAGAATCCCAAGCAGCCTCCCCACTGAGCACAGAGTCCCACGTGGGGCTGATGTTACGACCCCAAGATGATCATGACCTGAGCAAAGATTCAGAGTCAGATGCTTAACCAACTGAGCCATCAAGGTGCCGCTGTTTTGTTTTTTTAAGTTCCACATGAGTGAAATCATAAGGTATTTATCTTTCTTTGTTTGACATATTTTACCTTAGCATAACAATCTCTAGCTCCACTTGTGTTGTTGCAAAATGACAAGATTTCATTCTTTTTATGGCTAAGCAATATTCCATTGTGTATATCAACCACATCTTTATCCATTTATCAGTCAATGGACACTTGGGCTGTCATATAATTTGGCTATTGTAGATAATGTTGCTGTAAACATTAGAGTGTGTGTATCCCTTTGAGTTAATATTTTTGTATTCTTTGGGTAAATACCTGGTAGTGCAATCGCTGGATCATAGGGTAGTTCTGTTATTAAATCTTTGAAGAATCTCTATACTATAGTTTTCTAAAGTAGCTGTACCAGTTTGCATTCCCACCAACAGCGTAAGAAAGTTTTTCTTTCCCCACATCCTTACCAACACCTGTTCTTCTGTTGTTGACTTTAGCCATTCTGTTCTGACAGGTGTAAGATGATATCTCATTGTAGTTTTTTTTTTTCTTTTTTCTCGTTGTAGTTTTGATTTGTATTTCCCAAATGATCAGTGGTGTTGAGCATCTTTTCATGTATCTGTTGACCATATATATATCATCTTTGGAAAGATTTCTGCCCATTTTTAACTGGATTATTCATTTTGTGGGGGAGTTAAGTTTTGTCAGTTATCTATAGATTTTGGATACTAACCCTTAATCATATATGTCATTTGCAAATATCTTCTCACATTCCATAGGTTGCCTTTTAGTTTTGTTGGTTATTTCCTTTGCTTTGCAGAAGCTTTTTATTTTGATGAAGTCCCAATAGTTTATTTTTGCCTTTGTTTCCCTTGCCTCAGGAGACACATCTAGAAAGAAATTGTTACAGCTAATGTCAAAAAGGTTACTGCCTGTGTTCTCCTCAAGGATTTTTCTGGTTTCAGGTCTCATATTTAGCTCTTTAATCCATTTTTAATTAATTTTTGCGTTTGATGTAAGAAAGTGGCTCCATTTCATTATGTTGCATGCAGCTGTCCAGTTTTCCCAACATCATTTGTTGAAGAGACTCTTTCCCATTGGATAGCCTTTCCTGCTTTGTTAAGGATTAATTGGCCAGAGTGTTGTAGGTTTATTTCTGGGTTTTCTGTTCTAGTCCATTGATCTATATGTGTTTTTTTGCCAGTACCATACCGTTTTGATGACAACAGCTTTGTAATACAACTTGAAGTCCAGAATTGTGATGCCTCCAGCTTTGCTTTTCTTTTTCAAGATGTTTTTAGTTTTTAGGGTACAGATTTGCACATTTGTTAAATTTGTACCTAAGTATTTTATTCTCCTGATGCCATTTTAAATGAGAAAACAATTTCATTTTTAGAATATTTATTGTTGGTGTATGTAAATACAACTACTTCTCATCTTTTGATCTCGTATCCTGCAACTTTGCTAAACTCATTTCTTCTAATAGTTTTTTTTTAGTGGACTCCTTAGGATTTTCTATAGGCAAGACCATGTAATCTACAAATTGTTTTTCTTTCCAATCTGAATCCTTTTTTTTGTTACTGTTCTTGTCTAATTGTCCTAAGTAGGAGAATCTCCAGTACAATATTGAATAGAAGTGGCAAGGGTGGTCATCCTTCTCTTGTTCTCTTAGAAGGAAAGCCTTTCACCACTAAGTATAATGTTAGTTGTGGCTTTTTCATAGATGCCACCTGTCATGTTGAAGAATTTTCCTTCTGTTCTTAGTTTGTTGAATAGAAGGGTTTGGGATTTTGTCAAATACCATGTTTTTGTCATTTATTAGTACAGAGTACTATATTATTTTTAAGATGTTAACCGTGTGTTCTTGAGGTAAATCCCACTTGGTCATGGTATTTAATTCTTTTTATTTGTTGCGGGCTTCAGTTTGTTCATATTTTTTTATTAAGATTTTTACCTCTATATTCATAAAGGATATTGGTCTGTAGTCTTCTTGTGATGCCTTTGTCTGGTTTTGGTATTAGGATAATAAGCTTATAAAGGAATAAACATCAGTACATATTATAATTATTAATCATTAGTTACCAAAATCTTAGATCTGTCAAACCAAAACCATTTAATTAATAAATTACAATCAGGCACCCCACACATGATTTTTGAAGATAACATTCTCTCTTTTTTTAAATTATTATTGAAGCACAATTAACATTATATATGTTATATAATGTTATAACATTATATATGTTATATCAGTTTTAGGTGTACAATATGATTCAACAACCCATATAACACCCTACACATGATTTTTGAAGATAACATTCTCCCTTTTTTTAAATTATTATTGAAGCACAATTAACATATGGTTTATATCAGTTTTAGGTGTACAATATGATTCAACAATTATGTACATTACTCAGCGCTCATCAAGATAAGTGTACACTTGATCTTCTTTATCAATTTCATCCCACCCCTCTGGAAAACACCAGTTCTCTGTATTTAAGAGCCTATTTATTTGTCTCTTTTTCTTTTTGTTTCTTAAATTCCATATAAGTGAACTCATGGTATTTGTCTTTTTCTGATTGACTTACTTTACTTAGCATTATATCCTCTATGTCCATCCATGTTGTTGCAAATATGTAAGATCTCCTTTTCTTGTGGCAGATTAGTATTCCATTGTATATTTACTGCATTGTCTCATTTTTTTGAAATTTGGGCTTCTTGTTGGAATTTAAAGTTTTTCATAAAGCTAACTTGGCCCACGGGTACTCCTGAGCTCATTTCCCATTGTACACCATGTCTTTTGTGTATAAACCTGAACTATTATTAATTTGAAAGCTTATAATCTCTGAGTTATTAAAAATACATTCTGCTTCATTTTCCAAGATACCAATTGATCATCCTTCCCCTTCCTATTTTTTGAAACTGATTTCTCAAAAGACACTCAACCTATATACCAGACCTCAGAGGAACCACAGATAAATTTACCATCCCGTCAGGATGTCAGGTCTATATCAACTCAGACAGAATTCTCCAAGCAGGGCAGCCCCAGTGGCTCAGTGGTTTAGTGCCACCTTCAGTCCAGGGCGTGATCCCAAAGATCCGGGATCGAGTCCCACGTTGGGCTCCCTGCATGGAGCCTGCTTCTCCCTCTGCCTGTGTCTCTGCCTCTCTGTGTGCGTGTGTCTCTATGAATAAATAAAAATAAAATCTTTAAAAAAAAAAAAAAAAAGAACTCTCCAAGCAGTTTACACAGTTTACAGAACTTTGGTCTTGGTTGGACCCAGTTTTATTTCCAAATCAACAGTTTTTGCTATAGTCATTTTATAGGCTGATAAATGGAGATAAGACACCCAAATTAGAGAAATTAATAGACCTGAAGTGTGATGACAAGAAGAATAAAAAGCAAGGAATAAAGTTGGAAATTGTTTCAAAGAAAGAAATACATAAAATTGAGTTAGTATTTAGAACATACTATATATAACATATACGGATGAAAAGAGGAGTGGACAGACCAAGAGAAACAATTTCATGAAGATCCCAAAGTTTCTGGTCTATAGTGATACTGACAGCTTTGACAGGGCAGCAGGCTGGGAAGGGAGCTTGGTGAGTGGGTTGGTAAAGAATTTAATTGTTGACATGAAATCACAAAAGACTCGGAGAGATTTAAGTGATCTGGCTCAGCTCCTCAATTTTGATGGTGACTGTCACTTTGGCAAGCCAGCAATGTAGCTAAAGTACTGTCGACTGTAAAGTTCTGAGTATAAGAAATGCTCCTGCTGTTCAAAAGGGGTGATAATCAAAAACATATTAGCATTAGCTGAGACTTTTCTTTGACATAATTAAAAGAGAAAGCTTCTAATTAGAAAAACAAATAGCTTTTTCCATCTATAATTTGGTGTTAACTTGGCCCACGGATATTCCTAAGCTCATTTCCTATTGTGCACAGTGTCTTTGAACTCCATCAGCATGAATTTCCTTGAGTTCTGCCTTGTTGTAAGTCCAATTGCTTATTGAGTTCCAGCAACTTGTAAAGCACTGAACTAGATGCAGTGGGTAGCACAAAGAAATATGAGACCTGGTCCAAACCCCAAGTAGATTATAGCCTAATTAGATAGTACTTGAAGAGATAAAGAACATAACCTATTAATAATGTAATATTGCTTGGATAAACAGGCATTGATGCTTAAAGATCAGCAGAGAAATTACAGTGAGCCTTAGTGGTCAGAGAATACTTCACAGAGGAGGCATTGGTCCTGCCTTGAAGTTCTTGGATCTTGAAGAAGCAGTGAAGAGTGAGGAGCTCATGTTAAGTGGGAAGAATGGATTGAGCAAATGTGGGAAACTATGAGCTAACTGGATTAGCACATTCCTAAATTCTTCTTGATACCTAAACAGTGGAATCCAAACTTGTTAGCTTGGCCTTTAAAGCTCATTAAGTGGTAAAGCTTTCCTTCACCACTCCAACCAGCTATCCTTTATATACATGCCAACCCTTTTTGTAGTTTCTTATCTACTGCTCTCTGCCTGTTTATTTCTTACCACATTTGACATAATGAAATCCTAGATCACCCATCTCCTCTGTGAGTACTCCTTGCTCTGAGACTTTATAATCCTTATAACTGTATAATTCATATTACACTGAACTGTTTACCACTATGAATTCATTCTGTCTCCCCAGTTAGATTATAAACTCCTATTCTGCCTCCTTTGCTATCCCTTTTTCTCTGGATCCTTAAATACTAATGTATCTCAAAGACATAGAAAACACTTTCTGTGGAATCATACCCTTCCCTTGTGTGTTATTAGTGAAAAGCACAAGGGCCAGAAGCTCTATCAACTAACTAGTTGGTTGATGACTGGTCAGATGTTTTGAAATGAGAACACTTCA
Source organism: Canis lupus dingo (assembly GCF_003254725.2). Classification (NCBI taxonomy): domain Eukaryota; kingdom Metazoa; phylum Chordata; class Mammalia; order Carnivora; family Canidae; genus Canis; species Canis lupus. The sequence continues at coordinate 33,990,508 of NC_064259.1, forward strand.
TTGTTTTTATTTGTAAAATAAAAGGGTTGAATTAGACTCTCTTCCTCCTGTTTTGACTTTACATTTTTCTAATAAAAATCATTCCTATTCTTATAAGTAGAAGATGGGGGGACAGCACAGGGAAGGTGAGAGGGTTACAAATCTATCTACCACCAAGAGGACACACTATATATTTTGATGAATATTTTTTTAACTCATAAATATGTTCATTTAGGGACTTACTCTCCAATTTTAAAATCTTTTATTTATTTATTTTTTATTTATTTTTTTTTTATTTTTTATTTATTTATGATAGGCACACAGTGAGAGAGAGAGAGAGAGGCAGAGACACAGGCAGAGGGAGAAGCAGGCTCCATGCACCGGGAGCCCGACGTGGGATTCGATCCCGGGTCTCCAGGATCGCGCCCTGGGCCAAAGGCAGGCGCTAAACCGCTGCGCCACCCAGGGATCCCTCCAATTTTAAAATCTTGATTCTTTTCTTGCCACTAAAGAAATCAATATTGTGTCTTTTTAGAAAGTCAAGAAAAGGGGTGCCTGGGTGGCTCAGTTGGTTAAGCATCTGCCTTCAGTTCAGCTCATGGTCCCAGGGTCCTGGCACTAAGTCCCAAGTCGGGTTCACTGCTCAGTAGGGAAACTGCTTTTCCCTCCACCCTTCCCCCTTGCTTGTGATCTCTCTCTCATGCTCTCTCTCAAATAAATAAATAAAATCTTATTAAAAAAAAGTCAAGATAAATGATAGTGCTATGCTTAGATACTTGACCCACAAGTCAGAGCAATTTAAATATATCACCAAAGATTTCCCATTTGTGATACTGAGCAATTATATTTAGAAGGATGCATCAGGTCCTTTAGGTCATATAAAGCCTGATAATAATTCCAAACTATCTTAAAGCAGAATCTTGTGTTCTAGTTTATATACTCTGTACTGGAATAAGAAGGGGATCCCTGGGTGGCTCAGCGGTTTAGCGCCTGTCTTTGGCCCAGGGCGTGATTCTGGAGTCCCGGGATCAAGTCCCACATCAGGCTTCCTGCATGAAGCCTGCTTCTCCCTCTGCCTGTGTCTTTGCGTCTCTTTCTCTCTGTCTTTCATGAATGAATAAATAAATATTAAGTAAATAAATACATGAATAAATAATGGTAATTATTCAGATGCCAAAGAAAGTATAATAAAGTTTCCATAAACTCATTAAAAACCTGAAATCTTTTAAACAAAACAAAACAAAAAAAACCTGATACCTGCAGAGTGGCATTGTCTCTCATTGTTCTTTAGGTCTGTCTGATGAGTCTGAGCTGGAATATTTTGTGCCCTTACTCTGAAAAGGCAATTCAGTTGGCATCAGCTTTGGCATTTCTTGGCTCAGAGGAGTTTCACAATGGTAGCCATAAAAATTGATTAATCTACATTCTCAAAAGAAACCTATAATCTGTGGGTACTGTACAGCTGTAGTAAAGTAACACACCTGTTGGAATGGAAGTGACCACTAAGCATAGAGCATAGAGCTTCAGGGTGCCACTTTCTGACTATTGGCTTTAATTCAGGTATTCACAAATAGAAGCTATTTCTTTTACCAACGTAGAAGACAGAATTTATGAATTAGGCTAGCTACCTAGACATTTCAACCCTTAGCTCACAAGTGACTAAAATTCACGCATGAGTATTTTTCATTAGAGAGGGATTTCACTGATGGGTAAGAGCTGGTGTCTTTCATTCTTTCACCTTCTACCTTGCATGCACTAAGGCATGTTGAGCAACATCACTAAACATTTTTTTAAGTTCTTTCTTGTCATTTTCTCCCACCTAAATAGTTATTTCTTTTAGGCTGAAATGGAAATGATCTCTTTCCAGGTATTAGTTTTGAAGCTTCAAAATTACAAGGAACTGTCCTTATGATTTCTATATTGGCTTCTTTTAGTGGTGGATTTTTTCCCCCATCTTAAAAACAAGACTTGCTAGTCTTGTTCCATTCTCTCCACACCAAACATTTCTTCCTACACACTACAGTATTAAATAATTATTCCTAAAACTTGGCTTTTGTCATTTTCAAGACTTACTTTATATTTGTTTATTCAAGACTTACTTTATATTTGTTTATTCATTCTCCAAATATTTATTTAGTGACTGATTTGAGCCAGGCAATGCACAACTCTAAAGCCCTCCAAGCAGCTGTGTATGTGATTTATACCCTGCATTCCTCTCACTTAGCCAGTCTCTAATTGCCAACATTTGCTTTATACCTCTTTTTTTTTTTTTAAGATTTTATTTATTTATTCATGAGAGACACAGAGAAAGAGAGAGAGAGGCAGAGACACAGGCAGAGGGAGAAGCAGGCTCTATGCAGGGAGTCCGACGTGGAACTTGATCCTGGGTCTCCAAGATCACGCCCTGGGCCGAAGGCAGGCGCTAAACCACTGAGCCACTCGGGCTGCCCTATACCTCATATTTTGCTGTGCTTTTCTGAAGCACCATCTCCCTGCCTTCAAGTGCCCTTTAAAAAAAAATTATTTATTTTAGAGAGAGCGAGGGAGCACAGTTGGAGGGTACAGAGGGAGAAGAAGAGAGAGTGTTAAGCAGACTCCACGTGGAGCAGGGAGTCCAGTATGTGGGGCTCCGTCTCAACACCCTGAGAGATCAGGACCTGAGCTGAAACCAAGAGTCTTGAGGCTTAACCAACTGATCCACCTGGGCATCCCTTCAAGTGCTCTTATTAAAAGATTTGAAAAGTTGTTTATTATATAGTTGAGTTTAACCATTATTTTGCCTCTCAAAAGCTTTTACATTTTGACTTTACCTGTTAATGTGAACAAAAAACTATCTTTGAAAGAATTCAGAGCTGTGTGCACATGCGGAGTTATTTGGAGAGGCAGAGCGCCCCCTGCTGCTTCCTTTGAAATCACTCCAAAAGAAGGGCCCTCTGCCTTCCCCTCCCACCTTCATACTGTCTGTGCTCCTTCCCATTTCCATAGCTGTGCAGCTGTCACTCCTCCTGCCGCTGAACCACCTGTACCTCTTTCCCTCTGTGTTCAGCTCGACCTGTTCTCTACCCTTCCAGAAGGTTATTCTGTGTCTTCTATCATTCATTTCCCTTCTCTGAGTTCCTCTTGGTCTTTGTTTCAGTTAGCTCATTTCTTTTTTCCCATCTCTAGTTTAATCTTCAAGAACACTGATCCTATCATCTTAACTTTCTGTTTAAATGGTACTTAGCAAAGAGATACAGTTGGCGTTGAGTACCTAAAACAGAAATGAGAACATGCCTAGGCACATATACTTAAATTGTATTTACCAGCATTTTGCAAAATGAACTTATTCTTCAATGGAAGATGGAAACATGTCATATTTAAGGGCATTATTAAAATTTGTTAGAAGGGAGAAAAAGCAATTCTTTTTTTAAGTGCTAATATCTGAAAAAAACTTTGATTTTTACTTCTTAACAGGTGGTTTGTTCTGGATGCGGAAACCAGAGATCTAGTTTCTATCCACACAGATGGGAATGAACAGCTCTCTGTGATGCGCTACTCAGTAGGTAAGAGGATTTACCCCCATTCTAGCTTTTACAGCATTTCTGTCATTGCATATTTTCACTTCCACTAAAGCTAACTACTTTTTTCTCTACTCTCTGAACTTGTTAACTATTGAATATGTTTCCACCAACATCAGATTAAATTCTGCTGCAGGAAACTGTAAAAGATCTTCTAAAGTTAAACAGCATTCTAAATTATCAAGCAAATTTAGAACGAATTGTTACAATTGCACTTGCAGTTGAAAGCAGAATATAGTACAGTCAAATCCCATTTGGGGGGAATTACACATACTTGGAATTTTGGGTGGGTATTAGGCTGAATGTTACTTCTATTTAACAATCTTTTTTTATATGTAAGAAAACATAAATTATAGTAATATTCAAAATACATTATAGGCTGTTCAAGTTCTTTAAAATCTAGTTGCATTGTTACTGGCTACATAGTAATGATTTTGTTAATGAGATAAAATAGCCACTTACAAGAATTTGATAAATTCGTTTAGCCCTGTTTGAATAATTCTTTATGCTTTATTCAGAATGTTAATTATGTCTCCATAATATTCCGATTTCCCCTTTCCCATAATCAACATGGTTTTGATTCATAGCCTCCTTCCCTGGAGTTAGTGTAACATTTGCCTAATTTGAAAATATATTACAGTAATAGTTGGATTGGTGTGGGATCCAAAGGATCTTTTTGATTGCTTCCAAGTTGTTTTAAAGGAAGCACAGAATGCTATTCTTTGAGTTGAACATGGAAGGAAAAGTATTTGCTTTAGGCTATAAGCCCGGCAAGTTATCTTAAAGCAGGAAAGGTTTTCTGTTTGGTTTGGCTTTTTTAGTGCTGTACTAGCAAATTACTACAGACATAGCAATTAAAATCCAAAGATCAGTTGGACTTTATTGACCATCTGTTATATGGTAAGAACAATAGAAGAGACCATAAAAGAAGAGAACATAGTCCCTTACCAGGTTGGAGAGGTCATATGTGCTCAGCCAAAATGAGCAGTTGTACACTTAGCCTATGAGTACTATGTACTTAGACCCATAAGAGCAGGTTAACTTCCCTGGAGCCAGTTTGTAGCTAACTAAAAGAAGATGAGCCTCAAGTCCAAGGCCTAGGAGTATCTCCAAAAAATGACTATACTAGATGGCCATGTTTTTCAAGTGTGCTTAGTGATAGAAGGATTCATTCATCCAATACCAAATAATAGTTAAATTGTTGAGATTTTTAAAATTTATAAAATACTCAGTACAGGTCCAATAAAATAGCAGCAAATCTGTCAACACATTTCTCTAGTTAACACTTTTTCCTGTCTCATTCTAGATGGTACCCTCCTGGCTGTAGGATCTCATGACAACTTTATTTACCTCTATGTAGTCTCAGAAAATGGAAGAAAATATAGCAGACATGGAAAGTGCACTGTAAGTAGTTGAAGTAAAATTAAGCTATAAAAGTGTTGGAAAATTTTACTTGAGATAAAATGTTAAATGTTTACGTTGACGTATCCATTATTTTCTATCCTTAACTACTTTAATCTCTTTGAAAACAGATTACTTAACAGCAGAATATTGCAATTCCCTGTGTGCTTTAGAAATGTTTCTTCTTCTGATGGGAATTTAATACCTGTCGCTTTCTGACTAGATATAAGGCAGTTTCTAAAGCTATTTCCATAGGAAACCCTTAGAATAACACTTTTTGAAAATGGAGTGAGTCAGAAATAAAAGGGTATCTCACTTTTTTTTTTTTTTTTAGATTTTATTTATTTTATTCATGATAGTCACACAGAGAGAGACAGAGAGGCAGAGACACAGGCAGAGGGAGAAGCAGGCTCCATGCAGGGAGCCCGACGTGGGTTTCGATCCCGGGTCTCCAGGATCGCGCCCCGGGCCAAAGGCAGGCGCCAAACCACTGCGCCACCCAGGGATCCCGGTATCTGACTTTTAATCCAGTGTCCCACATTCCTGTCCACTCCCAACATCCTGTAATTTCCTTTATCACCTGTTACCACTAAAAGTAAAGTAATTTATGTGGAGATCTCTCTGCATTAAGAGAGTTATTAGCAGAGACATATTTCCTTCAATTTGTTGTTCTGATTGACCACATTATCATTGTAAGGTAAAGGCTCGATTCAGTTCTGTAGACATTCTGAGTACTTATCCTGTGGCAGGGATTCTCTAACTCAAGAAACATTCTAGACCAGGAATATATGTAAGATTTATCCCTTGTCCTTAAAAAATATACATTTGAGCTGACGGCAGGACAAAAAAGGCAGGCTCTATGTATACAGCATCATGGTTAAAAGCAACAGACTTGGGATCAGACTACTTGGATTTAAATCCTTATTTCACCACTTACAACCTAGTGTGACCTTGGGCAAGTTATGTAAACTTTCTATTTCAATTTTTTCCTCTGTAAAATGAGGATAATAGTTTCTGCTTTACTGGATTAAAGTAAATTAATGTATATAAAATACTTCTAATCATGCCTGGGAAATAATAGGTCCTCAAAATGTGTTAACTATTATTTTTATAGAAAAAGGTACCTCGGTGTGTATGTTAGGAAGTGATTAGGAAATTACTTGATGAATTAATGATTAGTGGTAGCAGAGATCACAAAATGGTTTTAGGGGGATAAATAAAAGAATTAGTTTTTAGAAGCGTATACATAAGCAAAACCCAGGCCATTTGCTATTCAAACAAGAGACATACTTACTTTGTGCACTTGCATGTGTGCATGTACTTGCGTATTTTGTACCATAGGCTAAAACCATCCTATAAACTGGTCTACAAATAACATCAAAGTTTTAGAATTTATCCAAAATAATTTTGCTTTGACAATAATTTTGAATCATTATCCATTAATTTATTGAAATCTCTCTTCTAATCGACTTATTATCATAATTCTTGTGATATGGTATAGTACAATAATGCCTCATTATACCACGTGAGCAAATGAAATATTCCACTGAAAGGAATTTTCAGGTTACTGAAGTTTACCCTACTAGGCACTAAGTTTTTCTTAATTTTTTACCTCACTCTTTTTGAAAGTATATCAATTAAATTTTAATCTTGTGGAATCAGAAAATTTTACAGGTAGCCTTGTAGTACACACTTGACTCAGCTCTTCTGATGTAGAGACTGACTTTCAGAAAAGATAAAAGACTTGTCCTTGGTTGCATCATGACATGGCAAATCCAGGGCCTGAACCCTCTTCTCCTCTTAGTAGAACAGACTTTCCAGTATAATGATAATGCCTCAGGTTTTTCAATATGTATCTCACTGTCCTGTGCTCTTAGAGTACAACTGATCCAGAAAGGAAACAACAGTGTGGGACACTGAATAATGAGAATGACCTTGGAAGTGTTGAGAAATAGCAAGTTTATCAATGCATGAGACTTGACCTTCTCCAGTTAGGCAGCTTTTGTCTTTAAAGCATTTGAAAGTATTATTTTGAGATATCCTTAGGAACTGTTAAAGGTGATCATACTGTTTGAGGCTGTAATGAAAGGCTCAGCTACTCTGCTTTTCTAATTATTTTATGTTCTATGCTTTGCTTCCAGCTGTCACTTCTCCTTGCTGTCTGCTTCTACCAGCTGGTCTTACAGTTTCATATGAACTGCTTTTATCTTTTGTCTGCTAGGGTATATAAGACAGACAGAACTGAGCTAATGCTGATTTTGCCACTTATTAGATTGAGACTTCAGACAAGTTCATTAACTTTTCTGAGTCTTATCTTAGTTTTATTATCTTAAAATTGGACATAATAACAGCTCCTACTATATAGGATTGTTGTGAGATGAGGAATTACTCTCAGAGTTGCAAATACAAATGTTTTCTATTTTATTTCCAATACTTTCTTTTACTAGTTAATATTTAAGTAACCACCATAGATGCAGAAGTATATTTAGAACTTTAGAAATTGTCTCTCTCGGGCAGCCTGGGTGGCTCAGCGGTCTGGCGCCTGCCTTCGGCCCAGGGTGTGATCCTGGAGACCCAGGATTAAGTCCCACATCCGGCTCCCTGCATGAAGCCTGCTTCTCACTCTGCCTGTGTCTCTCCCTCTCTCTGTGTCTCTCATGAATAAATAAATACAATCAGGAAGGAAGGGAGGGAGGGAGGGGAAAAAAGAAAATGTCGCTCTCCTAAATTAACCAAGCAGTTGGAGCCTGTCCCTCTTCATGGCATCATTTTATGTGCAAATGTCCGTTGAGATGACTGGTACCCAAGAACACAAAGGAGTGCTTCTTGGTAGAGGGCAGCTGGCATGCCTCATCAGTAGCATGCTTGACAAGGTTGTTAGAGGCGGAGGCCTTGCTCACAGTCATAAGCTAAGAAACAAAACAAGTTCCATTTTAGAGAAATGGACTTAATTCATGCAGGTTCTCCAGAGCTGTATTGTAACATTCCAATTTACAAAAGCTATAACTGGTGAGGGACTAAATCCTAGTTTCTTCTGACCCATCAGGTTTTTTTTTGTTTGTTTTTTTTTTTTTTTTTTGAGTAAGCCTCAAGAAGCCAACTCAGAATCAGAATGGTAGTTTATTCATTTAAAATAAAATATATAGGGGCGCCTAGGTGGCGCAGTAAGTTAAGTGCCTGCCTTCAGCTCAGGTCATGATCCCAGGATCATGAGATCGAGACCTGCATCAGGCTCCCTGCTTGGTGGGGAGTGTGCTGCTCCCCCTGCTTGTGCTTGATTGTGTGCATGTGCTCTCACTCTCTGTCAAATAAATAGAATCTTAAAAAAAAAAAATTGAGGGGCACTGGGGTGGCTCAGTGATTGAGCGTCTGCTTTTGGCTCAGGTCATGACGCCAGGGTCCTGGGATCGAGTCCCACATCAGGCTTCCCACTGGGAGCCTGCTTCTCCCTCTACCTATGTCTCTGCTTCTCTCTCTGTCTCTCATAAATAAATAAAATCTTAAATAACTAAATAGGTATATAAATGCCAAGGACATGCATATCCTCCAGTCAGTACTTCTCTTTAGGCAAAAACATATCCTCCAGCCAATACTTCTCTTTAGGCAAAAACGTGCATGTGAAAACAGAGTATAATCAGGAGGTAAGCCAGCTTGGCACCTACATCCCCAGTAGGTCAATAGCTGCCACTGGAACTGGTCTTGGTTCAGGTCCCTCTACCCTAGACTAGGTGGGTCCTATCCAGGTTTGCCTCTGTGACTCATTGCTGACCACCTTACCACCATCCCCACCTGAATAACACTTCTTTGGACAGATTCGTACATGCATTCAGGTTGTACTCTCTGCTTGCTGGCCTTGTACCAATTTGATTCTTACATCTTGGCCTTTTTCTGCTTTGAGTTATTTTGTATTGATTGTGAAGTGTAGCTTTCTGGGCGAGCTGAGGGATGGAGAGGAAGAGAATGGAGTCATCATCCCTTTATATTGTCTGTGGCAGCCTTTTATTTTCTCTTTTGTGACCTGTCTCTGCCCTCTCACGTCCCATGTTTGCCCCTGGGAGCACACTGTCTTCCTGCTGCCCTTGGGCTTTCTGCATCCCCTCTGGCACACACCCCAAGCCTACTTGACCAGATCTGTGGCATTTTCTGCCCTTAATTAGATCCTGTGATTTAGAATGACCTTTTTTTCTTTCTTTCCCATGAAAACATCCATCTTCTTAGTGTTTAGTACATATTAGAAAAAGTGGTTTGACTAAACTGTAGGATTCAGGGGTTCATGGTTGTATCATAAACTGTATAAGCAGTTTGATTTTTGAGAGAGAAAAAGCACACACATGCATGCATGCAGTCATTGGAGGGAGGGGCAGAGGGAGAGAGAATCTCAAGCAGACTTTGTGTTGAGTGCAGAGTCAGGCTCGATCAAATGACTGAGATCATGACCTGAGCCAAAATCAAGAGTCAGATGCCTGACTGAGCCACCCAGTTCCCCCCTGAGTGGTTTAATATTGTAACTCCTGCTATAGAAAAGTTTGTAAGAAGGCTTTGGATTGGGTAGCCTGGGTGGCTCAGCAGTTTAGTGCTTGCCTTTGGCTCAGGGCGTGATCCTGGAGACCTGGGATCGTCCCACATCGGGCTCCCTGCATGGAGCCTACTTCTCCCTCTGCCTGTGTCTCTGCCTCTGTGTGTGTGTGTGTGTGTGTCTCATGAATAAATAAAATCTTTAAAAAAAAAAAAAAAAAGAAGAAGGCTTTGGATTCAGATAGAAGCTCTTTTCCACTTGACTTCTGCAAAGCCCTAAGGATGGGGCTGGCTGGCCTGGGCTGGTATGGGTATGATTTTCTTTGCTTTGCATATTGGGCTTTTCTTGTAAGATTTAATATGTAAGAAAGATTTAATAGCTAAAAAGAATTTGAAGACTGTCAGTTGGTTATCTGAAATATTCTTGAGTAATAGGAGTTGAGGATTATGAGGTTTTCTAAGTTTTGTTGCTTTCCATAAAGTATTTCTTTATCTCGGCCTTTCCTGTGCTATTTTGAAAATGTACTGGAAAAGTCCTGTTACTTGTAAATTCCTTTTCTTAAAATGCTACTTTGAAATTACTTCCTGCTCATCTTCAGTGTTAGAGAAATGAGTTAAAAGATAAGCATGAAAAAAAAAAAAAAAGATAAGCATGATTTTTTTTTTAAAGATTTATTTATTCATGATAGACACAGAGAGAGAGGCAGAGACACAGGAAGAGGGGTAAGCAGGCCCATGCCGGGAGCCTGACACGGGACTCGATCCCGGGACCCCAGGATCACACCCCGGGCCAAAGGCAGACGCGAAACCGCTGAGCCACCCAGGGATCCCAAGCATGATTTTTAAATGCTGTGCTCTCTGACCTGGGCTTAAACTCTGGCTCCACCAATTCTGTATTATGTGACCTCAGCAAAGTTATGTAACCTCTCTCTGCCTCCTGGACTCACTCATCTGCTAAGTGGGTGTCCTCATGCAGGCTGCTGGGAGATTTAGAGGTTACAGTGTATGCCCTGCACATAGAACGTTCTCTGCTCAATGTTGGATGCCAGCAGCAGCAGCAGCATTAGCATTGTTCTCATTAACTGAAAAAGTAGATGAGTTAACTAGATGAGTTGTACTTAAGGGTGTTTTTCAGCATTTATAATATGAATCTATGAAAGTTCAAGAGGTTTTCTAATTATGTATAATTGTGGATTTTCCTTTAAAGAGTTTAAGAGTTCTGATTGACCTAAAGTTTCTACTCTCCTTGCAGTGGAATTAAGATGATTTTATTCACCTGAGCGCCAACATCCTGGCTGTTTGACGTCCAATTCCTGTTTCTTTTAACACTGCGAAGGTAGCATAGGAAATGAAGTATATTGAAGTTGCAGTGATGTACTGTTACAGAGTCTGTTAGGATAGGAAAGAAATGCTAGTAAAAGTAAGTGTTCTTTTTGCCAGGATTTTGGTAATTGAAAATATACATCAAAGAGAATAAAAAAGCCTTAAACTACTTAGAAATCTCCAGGAAACCAATCCATAAAACTAGTCCAATATTTCAGTAAGGTATTAGGATTCAGTGTTACTATAACAGGATATATTGTATTACCTTGTGCCTTCAAAAAATGGAGGGATGTGTTATTTAAGCAGAAGCCATCAGGAACCCAAAAACTTTCTTTATATTCTATCATTTTCCAGTCATCAGGAACCCCCCCCCCTTTTTTTTTAATTTGAGCTAGCCACAGGGATAGAGAGCACAAATGGTGGAGAGGGAGAAGCAGCGCCCCCACAGAGCAGAGAGCCCGATGATGGGGGGCTGGATCCCACGACCCTGGGATCATGACCTGAGCCAAAGGCAGGCACTTACTGACTAAAGCCTCCTGGGCACCCCTGGTCATCAGATCCTAGTTCCAGGAGGAAAGGATCAGAGCAAGGGGAAAGGCACTCTTCCCCCTAAGTCCATTCTCTTCAAGTTTCCCTGAAAGCACCACTCAGTGATTTCTGCCACCTGTAGCTGCAGTAGACGTTGGGAAATCCAGTGTTTCAGCTGGGTACCTAAAGCGAGGGGGTGTGGGGTGCAGAATGTGGCTTGACTAGGCGGCTGACAGTCTGTACTCTAAAGAATAGCTTTCCTTTGGGGTGCCTGGCTGGCTCGGTTGGAAGAGTATGCAACTCTTGATCTCAGGATTGTTGAGTTTGAGCCCCACATAGGGTGTAGAGATTACAATTAATAAAAACATACTTATTTAAAAAAATAACTTTCCCTTGAACCAGCAAAAGTACATCAGAAACATGATTGGGGGGGCGGGGAATCATGTTCACAATAGCAACAAAAACTGTAGATGTTTTCAGAATAAACCTAGCAAGTAGAGCGCAGGAAACATGGTTGAAAAAAAGAACTGAAAAAATAAGAGACATAGAAATGCAAAGAAATGATAAAAATACCTGTTTTCTACAAATTACTCTGTAAATTTTATAGTCTTAAACTTTCAGCATTGATAAAATGGCTCTAAAGTTCATCTGAAATTTTCCACATAACTACAAAACTATCACAGTTGGGCAGAGATAGGCAGATAGACTACTTGAACAGAAAAGAGAATCCAGAAACATTTCAGTTTATATAGAAATCTACTAGATAATAAGAGGTATTTGAAATCAGTAGAGTAAGAATGGACTGTTCTCTGCCTGCGTTTTCCAGCATCACAGCTACTAATCACAACTTTCTGTTCATGAAATTAAATACAATCCTATTCCCTGGGAGCACTAGCTACATTTCAAGTACTCAGAAGCCACAGCTAGCTCGTTGCTGCTGCATTGAACTGTGTATGTAGACAACACTTTCATTACTGCAGAAAGTTCCATTGGATAGCACTTTCCTAGATGGTAATGGAGGGTCACACCTGAATACCTTCTTAGGGAAAAGCTTAGATTCCTAACTCTAGGCCTTGCTACTTTTTAAAAAAAACTCATGTAATTTTAATATATAACCAGGGCTGCAACCACTGATGAATATGATCCTTCAGTTGACAAAGATTTAGCTAAAATATTTTATTTTTTTCAGAGTAGTTTCTTTTGGGCTCCATTACTTGTGATTATTACTATGATTATTTCATAGCAGTAATGAAAGTGTCAGCTTAGAGTACTTTACTGTTTCTTTTCAAGGAAGTATACTAGATTTTGTTCCCAACTGTGTCTGTGCCCTTGGGATAGTGTTTGAGGCTACCTCCCCCAAGCTATGCATATACCTTCTGTTGCCTGTGAGTTGGGTAAGGCAAGGATGCTCCAAGATGGTATCTGGGAAGGTAACATTATAGACCCCCAAATAGTTACATTTAATCTTCTCTTTGCCTCCTACCCATAGGAGGGGAAAAAATACTCACTTTGGTTTTCTGGTATGAATTGATAATTTCCACAAGGTCTTTTCTATATTTGAGTACTTTTGTTACTCAGGAGTTCTTTGTGAGAATACTTATACTGATTTACCTTCTAAATATGTTCTGTCCCATATAGATGAAACTACATGAATATTATATATACATTGCTTTTAATGCTCCTCTTCTTTTTAAGATTTTATTTGAGAGAAAGGGAGAGAGAGAGAACATGCACACGAGTGGAAGGGAGGGGTAGAAGAAGCAGCAGACTCAGCAGACTCCCTGCTGAGCAGGGAGCCTGATGCGGGCCTTGATCCCAGGACCCTGGGATCCTGACCTGAGCTTAAGGGAGATGCTTAATCAACTAAGCCACCCAGGGGCCCAGTGCTCTTCTAAATGATATTAAAGCCTTTTCACAACAATCCAGGTGATATTTTTAAATACTTCTACATTAGTGTGAATGCTTCCTGGAGGACTGCATTTTGCTGGCTAATCTGGCAAAATCCTTCATGCATTTAGCCAGCAGTTCTCTTATCTGAGAGGCATGGCTGCTCCTGACGCCAGAGCCAGACATCATCAGATTCCTGTACACCATGAAAAGTTTTTGTGTAAACCTTACGCCCCTGCCAAATTCAGAAAATACCCAGTAACCACATGTGTCTTTCTGGTTTTGAAATTTGATTTCTTGTGAAGTTGGTAGGTCTCCATTGTGCCTAGAAAGTGATCTCCAACCTGTTTTCTAGTATACCTCCTAATCTCTGCTGATTTCAGGAGCTTCAGAGTGCTCAAATTCATAGCATTTAAATTTATTTAAAGATATAAATATATTCAACATACAGCACCATGAGGGAGATCATAGTTCCAGACAGGTGTTGTTAAACTTTAAAGGTACTGGAATAATACTTTGTATGAATCATTAAAAACCCTACTTGAGTACTTTGAATTTTTTAATTTTAATTTTAATCATGTGCAGAAAGGTAGTAATTCAAAAAGTACAATAGAAATTAAATCTTTACCACAGACTGTAGGAATTAAAAGTGCTTTTGACTCTCCATTGACTATGGTAAATCATTAAGACTGTGTGTGATTTATCTTAGAAATCATCAAATGCTTATATAGGAAGTCAGCAGAATACAGCATTTAGTAGTTTTTAGTCTTTTTTTTTTTTTTTTAAAGATTTTATTTATTTATTCATGAGAGACAGAGAGAGAGAGAGAGGCGCAGAGGGAGAAGCAGGCTCCATGCAGGGAGCCCGATGTGGGACTCGATCCCAGGTCTCCAGGATCACGCCCTGGGCCGAAGGCAGGTGCTAAACCGCTGAGCCACCTGGGCTGCCCAGTAGTTTTTAGTCTTAATTCCCACAGTGTTAGTAAAAACTGGAGCAGAAAAAGATGGTGTCTTCCTGTTCAAGGAATGTTTTAATGAGCCAGATGATCATACTGGATCCAGCTGTTCTGTTCATGTTGGGTGACTTTTTCCAAAAAATATTCTTTGGAGAGAAGAGTTTTTCTAGGAGAACTCCACATGCCTGTGTATCTGTGCCATATTCCCCAGCCTCTGGGGTGTACCATGGATGCCAAGAAGCAGCCCAGGAAAACCATACTCTCTGTGACCAACCTGGAATCCTTACTTCATTGTCTAAAATGAAGTACCTCTAAAGGGGACACCAGTGACTTGAACTAAGGCCTGAGGGTAGGTGATCTGTGAAGTGTCCTTTAAGGCACAAGTCTGCAAGACTCATCTTTCTTGGAAGGCTAACACAGGTGATAGGTGATTTTTACTGTTGTCTAGGTGGAGAGGCCGGCAGGAAACTGCCAGGTTCCAGGTGCTGCATGTTTCCACTGTGCTGAGACCTCTTTCATTCAGTTTTTTTTTTTTTTTTAAGATTTTATTTATTTTAGAGCTAAAATGCATGAGCAGAGGGGAGGAGCAGAGGAAGAGAGGCAAGCAGACCCCACCCTGAGCACAGAGCCCGACAGAGGGCTTGATCCTACGACCCTGAAATCATGACCTGAGCCAAAACCAGCAGTCAGACACTTAAGCGACTGAGCCACCCAGGCGCCCCTATTGCAGAGTTCTACCAGAACTCTTCGTGTATGGCTGGCATCTTCACACACCTGCATCTTTGGTTCCCAACAAAATAGGGTGAAAAAGAACTAAAGAACTGCTGTGAGCCTTGGTCAGTTCTAGAGGCTGTGATACTCCTCTGCACACTTCAGGAAATCCAGTTAAATGGCTACTTAGAAAATCTATTGGTCGTTAAACTATTTATTATTCAAAATGCTAACTGCTTTCTAATAGTCGATCTGTTACTCCCTAGGGACATTCCAGCTATATCACACATCTTGACTGGTCCCCAGACAACAAGTATATAATGTCTAACTCAGGAGACTATGAGATATTGTACTGTAAGTATGAATGATCACATCCAACTGAGATGTATCTATCAAGGACGCAAATGAACGGGCTGTACAGAATTTGAATTGTACAGAGAGTGCATGCTGGCTCTCTGACTCGATAAAGCATGTGCTTCTCTGTGCGCTAAGGAATGAAGAGTCTCAAAGAGTCTCAAAGCCAAGAGTCTTTCTTGGCTTCTCCAAGAAAGCAATGAATTAATTTATATGTGGAGACATATAGTCATAAGAAATTACTCCGACTGCTGCTCTAATATGGCTCTGTATTTAACTTCTACTGGAGAGAGGAAAGAATATAATACATGGGCATTTATGCTTTTTAAAGAAAAAAACAGTTTCAGTGGAGAACAGTTTTGTAGTTTTATAAACCGTTTCTTTTTTAAGTGTGTCTTAATGTTTTTTGTGTATGGACTATAAATACAAATAAACATGACTAGTTTGAATCAGAATATACTTTCAAATACATTTGTACACAGGCATTATGATTATACTCCCTGTTTCTAAATTTAAAGGGGACATTCCAAGTGGCTGCAAACTAATCAGGAATCGGTCGGATTGTAAGGACACTGATTGGACGACATACACCTGTGTACTGGGCTTTCAAGTCTTTGGTAAGAACATGACAACTGATGGGGAAAGATGGTTTATTAGGGGTTTTATATATAACAATAATTGCTTAAATTTCCAAATGAAAAAAGAGTCTGCATGTGTTCTTCAGTGCTGTCACTATTAATGCCAGATTCAGAGAAATTCAGTGTATTAAGATCAAACCAATATGAAGTTCTCTGCAGAATCCAGCAAACTTTTGGTCCTCGATAAATATCAGACACTTTAAAGAAATTTACATAATAGCACAGACTGCCTTCCCATTTTTTTCCTCCAGTTGAAAATTGAAGCATTTTAATTTGTAAGGGCATTATTTTTAAAATAGCTTTATTGAGCATACTATGTAATTCACCTATTTAAAGTGTACAGTACAGGTATGCCTCGGTGGCTCAGTGGTTGAGCATCCCTGGGATCAACTCCTGCATCAGGCTCTCTCCAAGGAGCCTCCTTCTCCCTCTGCCTGTCTCTCTCTCTCTCTCTCTCTCTCTCTCTCTCTCTCTCTCTCTCTCTGTCTCATGAATAAATAAATAAATAAATAAATAAATAAATAAATAAATAAATAAAATCTTTATTTGAAAAGTAAAATATACAGTACAGTGGTTTTGGAATTGTAGTGTGTTTGAGAACATTTTCACCACCCCAAAATGAAACGTTCTATCACTCCTCACCTCTCCCTCCCTCTGCCCCCAGCAGCCACTAATCTACTTTCATTCTCTAATGACTTGCCTATTCTGGATTTAGTTCATCCACATTGTAGCATGTATCAGCACTTTGTTTTATGGCTGACTAATACCCCCTTGTATGCATGTAACCACATTTTGTTTATCCATTTATCAGTTGATGGACACTTGGGTTGTTTCTAGTTTTCAGCTAATAGAAATAATGCTCCTGTGAACAAGTATGTGAGAGTTTTGTATAGACCTGTTTTCATTTTCCCTTGAAATATACCTAGGAGTGGAATTCCAGAGTCCACTGGTAACCTTGTGTTTAACCTTCTGAAGTACTGTCAAATGTTTTCCAAAGTGGCTGCACCACTTACATTCCCACCAGTGATTTAAGAGGGTTCCGTTTCTCCACATCTTGTCAGCAGTTCTTAGTCTTGTGCATGTGAATGTCCAGGTGGCTCAGCACCATTTGTTGAAATATAAAGGCATTTTTAGTAGACATTATTTAAAGGCAAAATTTGGAAATCACTGATCTGATGTTTTAGATATTTCTTGCAATCTTTTCTGTGACAGTTTTCTAAATCTTTCCCAGTCTGGGTGATCCTTCTGAAAAAGCTATAAGACAAATGGAAAAGTTAAGATAATAAGGCCTTGTCTGCAAAGAATTAAAAAGAGATGTTCTACTCAGTAATTAGAATGCTGGATATATGGGGGGGGGGGGGTGTCTCTATACCTAAAGCAATGTCCAGAACATTAGTATTTTCCCTTTAACCACATCTCTACCTTCTGACAGTGGGGCTCTCTCCTCCAATCTGATTGTAGATGAGAACAGTTCTTCATGCTATGTACATTAGAAAAATAATCCATTATAGGCCCTTGTTCTAAACACAACTGCTAAAGATAGAGGCAAGTAAGGGCTAGCAAGAAGTTAAAAACAACCCTGACTGAGCCAGGTACAATTCCATTATTCTGGGTGAAACTGAAACAGTAGCCAATAGCTGGTAATTTACCTTGGTCTTGTAATGAAACAATATTTACTTAAGAGATGTCAGTTAAGAAGTGTTTTGACTTGTTTTAGCGAATTTATCAAAAACTTCTTCTCAAGAATGGCACTGAACCAGCATATCAGCCCTTCTGTATGCAATAATTTCTATCTAATCCTAATAGAGTTTTGTGCTAATTATGTTGAACATGATCACCAGTGCCTCATAATGACTCAGAATAATTAAATTTGTTATGTCTCTGGACGTAAATAATATTTCTATGAAAATTCTATGGGATAGTATGGTAGACTAGTGGATGGCCTGAGCATTCCATTAAGAAAGAATCTTCCAAGGCTTTCTTGGAAGTGCCTGCCTGAAAGGAACAGCAAAGAGAGTGTGTACATTTTACACAGCTTCCCCAGAGTCTACTTTGAAAAACTACTGCTGTGGCTTAGTTTCTGCACCTTGCCATACAACTAGCAGAATTTCCACTCCACCTAGAAACTTTGTTTTGTTTAGATTTTATCTTTATTTATTCTGAGAGAGACAATTTTGTTTCATCGCCTTTTAAAATTTTTATTTTTTGTTACTAGAAATATTTAACAATATTGGTGTCAATTTAAAATTGTAAATATCAAAAACTTAATAGTGAAATGCATCATAATTAAATTTATGATGCAACAAGCAATATTTTCAGGGCTTCATTTGAACATAAATGCATCTAATAGGAGTTACTTAAGGAAACAAGAAATCAACTTTTAATAATTCCTACCCTGGCAAATAATTAAATCACTAGGAAAATATGAAAGAACCAGTGATTCGGTAAATGTGACTTGGGGGAGGGAGGGAGAAATTAAAAACAAGCACAGAATTTAAACTCAAAGACTGTTTTGGGATGCCTGAGTGGCTCAGCAGTTGAGCGTCTGCCTTCTGCTCAGGGCGTGATCCCAGAGTACCCGGATCAAGGCCCACATCAGGCTCCCTGGAAGGAGCCTGCTTCTCCCTCTGCCTTTCTCAGTCTGTCATTAATAAATTTTTAAAAATAAAATCTTGAAAAAAAAAAAAAAACCCTCAAAGCCTGTTTCTTGTTGGTCTTAAAAAATAGGTGTTATTTCAGTGGGAAGAGCTTATATGCTGAGGTGAGTTAAGCTAAAACTATTTGTTAGCACCACCTGCTGGTTACTAGTGAGTACTTTTGTGCCTTTATATTTTCCATCTTGAGACTATTTTCACTTAATTTTACTAGATTTGGGGTAGAACTTCATTCTTATAATGAAGGCACTAAGAAATGTTCAGGCACTAAGAAACAGCTAAGTTTGAACACAGATGAAAATTAATAAGATTCCAAAATCCATGTAGCATCACAGTTACATTTTAGACTAATTTTTCTACACCCCGGTGTTTCCATATCAAAGGTGTCTGGCCAGAAGGATCCGATGGGACCGATATCAATGCACTGGTACGATCCCACAACAGGAAGGTGATTGCTGTCGCTGATGACTTTTGCAAAGTTCATCTGTTTCAGTATCCCTGCTCCAAAGCAAAGGTAAAGTCAGTTTAATAAAAACTAGTGTTGTAGGGCCTTTTATCGGGATATTTTTGTGTCGATGGTGAGAAGAGATGTGTAGAGTTACTCATCACTGCCTGTGATGCCCTGGGTCACAGGGGAGAGCACCTTTAAGCATCCAGGCTGGCACTGCGTATTTACTTCTTCACCAGTAAGGTCAAGGAGAAGACCATTACAGAAGACGGCTGATGTTTCATTCATTTTTGTTTATCAGTAATTTTTTTGGCAGGTTTAAATGTCTCCTAAACCTACTAAAATATAAAGCTCCTAGAGCCGTTTCCTAAATCCCCTCCAGGCTTGCCCGTCTAGTAAACCCTTCCCTACCTGTCTCAGCAGAAGAGTTACTAAGCTCTGACAAGCGTACCCAACTGACATCCGGAAAAGACTGGTTCATTAAGTCCAATTTATTTTGTTTCTCCCATAGAAACAGGTATTAAAAGGAAATTACTGCTAGCTCCATTCCTCAGATTTGATGACTCTGGCTTTGATTTGAATAACCTTCCTTACCAAGTCGCTTCCATTGCTGTAAATAGGCATGTAAAGACAGAGGTTAATTTTCCTGTCTGATTTGTTTCATCTAGGCTCCCAGTCACAAGTACAGTGCCCACAGCAGCCATGTCACCAACGTCAGCTTTACTCATAATGACAGTCACTTGATTTCAACGGGTGGAAAAGACATGAGCATCATTCAATGGAAACTTGTAGAAAAGTTATCTTTGCCTCAAAATGAGATTGTACCCGATGGTACTCTAACCAAAGCCCCCATCTCCTCCGTCGAAAGTGCCGTGCAGTCTGATACTCCCACACCACCTCCTTCCCAGCCCTTAAATGAGACAGCTGAAGAAGAAAGTAGAATAAGCAATTCTCCCACACTTCTGGAGAACAGCCTAGAGCAGACTATGGAGCCCAGCGAGGACCACATGGAGGAACAGAGTGAAGGGAGCAGTGAGGACTTGGGTGAGCCTCTGGATGAGGAGCCATCCAGGGAGATCAGCAAGGAGCAGAGGGCAGCCCCTCCTCCAGAGGACCAGCAAGACCCCGCACCCCTGTCTTAACCCCAGGCCTTCAGCATGACTCTTCTCCTTCAGCTACATGTGATCCTGGGATAGAGTTCAGATGACAGGCTGGGGAGTAATGGAGATAGATCACTAGTGATGCAGATCTTGGTTCCCGCGTGATCTGTTTTCAGTACTCTTTACCTGCGGTCTCTCAGATGCGGCCCATCTAAAGGTTCAGTTTGGTGGGTGTGAAAATGAACCAAACTCTAAATAACAGGAAAGACACACATTAATTTCTCAGAAATTACTGTGTATGTAAGTGGTATGATGTAAATACTGGAAACAAAAACAGCAGTTGTATGGATTGAAAATCAACCCCTTGTTATCTGAACAAGTTTTCTTCAGGAACAACCAGAGGCATCACAAACACTGTTACTCATCTACTGGCTCAGACTGTGCTATTTTTTTTCCCTGATGCAGAAAAATGAGAAAACAAAAACAAAAAATACTCTCTCACTGAGATATCCTCCCACCCAAATGACTAGTAGAAATTTTTTAGTTAAAAACTTCAGTATTGCCGCGAGCAGTGGTGTTGCCTTGAGTCCTAACGCCGTTTCCTCACACTACCGGTAGATGTCCAGATGTGCTCATTAGTCTACTGTCTGGGTGCTGCCTTTTCTAAGTCGTCATGATCATGAGGAACAGTCCCTTCATTTCTTGTGTGCAAATCTATTTCATCTTAGAACTAAGAAAGCAGTGGTTTGTTAAAGAGCTTTTAATGTATACTAAACCATTAATACTCAGAAATAATGGATTCCTCCAAGGATTCCTTTACTGGCCTAAACATTTTTTTAATGTTTGGCATTCAAGTGAATGGAAGAAGAAAAACCGCATGCCTATAAAACTAAGAATTACTTGGCTAATTTTAGCTTAGCCTTCCTCATAATTTGTTCCTTTGATAATAGAAATATAAATACAGTAAGTTTGAATTGGTGCTTGAAATTCATTGGTTTAGTTGTAATTTTTATACAGATTATATCGAGGGATAAGACACTCCGCAAATTACAAATTCTTTTTTATAGAAGTATGAGTAACAGTCACAGTAATTTTTTTATAAATTGCATACATAACAGACTTGCTATATATGGTCATTTTTCTCCAGTAGAGTTGTTGTAACCCTTGCAATTCTTTTTTTTTTTAACCCTTGCAATTCTGATGTGGCTGTTCTCTGCTATTTTGGGCAATGGATGTATTATGCATTGGATAGTTTTGTTGTCAGATGACTGTTTTTCATACTTACATGTTTCCTACTATAATTGCTGACATATGCATTTCTTATATATTTGTTTATACATTGATTATAAAAAACTTTGTTTTGATTTTTTGCTGAATTGTTTTGTTGTTATTAGATCATGTTTAGAAACTTTGAATGAGTTCAGAAGTCTTAAGTATAAGTATGCAAGTGTTTACGTGATTGTGCCATTCCAAAGTGCATCAGAACTGTCATTCCCTTCTAGTATCTTCTCAGGAGTAATACAAATCAGGTATCTCATCATCATTTGGTAATTAATATACAAACTCCAGTGAACTCCCAAGGACACTCACATTTATATTCACATGCTGTATGTAAGGGTGTGGGTATGTGTGAAGGGGTGAGTGTAGACACTCTGTTTGTGTGTATCTATATAGGAAGATATACGCCACATTGAAAATACTCAGTGTATATCTCTATGTGTATAGGTATATGTCCATGTATCTCTTTCCTTTTGTTTACAGTTCAAAAAAAAAAAAACCTCAAAGTAGTTCTCTTCAAAAGAAGAGCGATTCCAAGCAATCCATCTTTTTTCAGTATGTTCTATTCATAATTATCAGAGAGCATCAATAAGTATATAAGGCATATATACTTGCCTATTATCAGTGTAATTAAATCATCAGGTCAGCATGTGCTATTCCCTGCAAGAAAAATACTGAGGTGAACAGAACAAGTAGTTCTAGAAGAAAAAGCATTTCTTTATGTCCCTGGGGGATACAGCTCTCCATGATAAGCAGGGAATTTATTTAGGACACCAGTCACCTTTGGGGTTGCTGTGTACAATGAGATTTACAAAATCGTGATACTCTTGGGTGGTAGTTTCAAAAGACACTACTAATGCGCAGAAAGCGTTCCAGCTCTCTATTGCTGGCAACTACTGTTTAATGGTCAATTAAATCTGTGATAATGGTTGCAAGTGGGTGGGATTATGAAATTGTAGATGTTTCTAGAAAAACTTGTGAATGAAAATGAATCCAAGTGTTTCATGTGAAGATGTTGAGCCATTTCTATCATGCATTCCTGTCTCATGGCAGAAAATTTTGAAGATTATAAAATAAAATGATCAAAATGTTTCACATGTCTTGACTCTTACTTCATTGATACTGCTAGTTTCATGACTGTCCAATTATCAGAAGACACAGCTTTTTATCAGTTGTCCGCTGCTGCTGCTGCTGGGGATACCACCGTTGCGGTCGCAGCTAGCTCCATCTCATAATGTTTTTATTTCATGTCTACATGTCCTCTAATGTTTAACACTGGATGATCCTGGCAATCTTGGTTACCTTCCTGACATATTCCTGTCACTGCCTCCCCTGGTGTCTGCTTTGTGAAGTCCTGGCTCTCCTGGCTTTCACCAGCTCTCCTGTGGTGCTTTGTGACATGTTCTCCGCACCACAGCCATAAGTTGGCTGCTACAAAGTTTTCTTTCTAAATAATCAGAATGGGGGCATTCCATACATTCCTTAGTCTTAAAAGCATGGAGATGATGGGGTTTTCGTTACCTTATTCATCTTTGGTGACTATGAATATATGTTCCCAACCACTCACATACACTAACCCCTGAGGGGCTGCCTGGGGTGGAAATTACTTCACCACTTCTGAGACAAAATGACAGGCATCAGAACAAACCCATTGAACAATTTTTTTTTTTCCTCTTGGTAAAAAGATTCATAAAGGGGAAATTATGCAATCGATTGTGAACACACAAAGGTGGAGGTGGAACTCCTAGACAGAACTTAGGTTTCCAGCTTAAAGCTGGAACTGAAATGAAGGGAGTTCAAGAATATGTTTTTAGGAATAAGAAATTCTATATATGGGATCCCTGGGTGGCTCAGCGGTTTAGCGCCTGCCTTTGGCCCAGGGCGCGATCCTGAAGACCCGGGATCGAGTCCCACGTCGGGCTCCCAGCATGGAGCCTGCTTCTCCCTCTGCCTGTGTCTCTGCCCCTCTCTCTCTCTCTCTCTCTCTCTCTCTCTCTGTCATAAATAAATCTTTAAAAAAAATTCTATATATATATATATATAAATGTATACATAAAAGGACAAAAAGGACATCTTTAGGACAAAGATAATAGGCTTGAAGAGCCGCCAACAGAGGAGCACCTGTGTGGCCTGCATGCGGTGAGGAAGTGTGACCCTGTAGGCAGGGTGATGGGGAGACTTGGTAGGTGGCCCATGTTCCTTTGCTTCGATGACGGCCATGCCAGGGCTTCATGTTTTGTAACTTTAACACTTGTGCTTCTGCTATTCAGACTAGGAGAAAGACTGTTTTTAAGAGTGCACATGGGAGAAAGAGGGAAAGAGCAATCTCCTACCTAGAGCAGAGCACAACACAGGACTCGATCTCACGACCCTGAGATCATGACCTAACCGAAATCAAGAATTGGACACTTAACCAACTGAGCCACCCAGGTGCTCTGAGAAAGGTATTCTTTAGAATCAGGGAAGAAGGGGCAGCCCAGGTGGCTCAGCGGTTTAGCGCCTGCCTTTGGCCCTGGGTGCGATCCTGGAGTCCCAGGATCAAGTCCCTCATCAGGCTCCCTGCATGAAGCCTGCCTCTCTCTATGTCTGTCATGAATGAATATTTTTTTAAAAATCAGGGAAGAAGGAAATAAAAGGATTAATATTCACAGAGAATATGGACAGGAGCTAGGGAAACAAGAGGGCCTGTGTCCATCTCCATCTATGCTCCATGAGCGGGGGTTGGGGGGGGGGCGGCTGGCGGGGGTGGTTAGGCGCTGCCCACGTGGACACCAGGCCCTGCCCAGGCCCCCAGGGCTGCAGTCCTCAAGGACCGCAGAAAGGCCTCCAGGCCTTTTCACCCACAAATAGATGTAACCTTTGTAAGGAGGCAGCTCCTGCTCTCCTTGCCCAATCTCAGGTCATGTTACATGTTCTGTGCTGGCCAACCTTTAACAAAGAAAACCTGAATTTCTACTCTACGCTCATTAATGAAACCCTATAATAACCCTGAATGCTCTAATATAAAGGTGGCAAAGGAATAAAGAGAAAAACCCCAAACAGACAAAAAGTTTCACTCCTCTGGACACGTCGGCCTGTTTCATTTCTGTGACTGAGGGTGGCATCCTCAGGAGACCACGGCTTCCTGAACTGGTTATGTTCCTGTTGGGTTTTGTTTTAGCCAAAACCAGAACTTCGGCAGAGAAAGTCACCGGTACCACTTCTGTATCTCAAAGGACAAAAACACGAAGAGATGGGCGGGAACAAGTGCTCCCTGGCTAAAATAGCTCCCCCCCCCACCCCGCCCCGAGTTGCTATTCAACAGTAGGAGCTAAGCTTTGTGTCACTCGTGCTTCACGTGTGCCAGCTCGTTCGTTGCGACAATCCTAGACTCGATTCTCCATTTTATGCACAAGGCAGCCTGAGGAACGGAGAGGCCGGGTCACAGCACTGAGCCAAGACTGGAAGCGCCCCTGCAGCGCCCGTGTGCCCTGCGCTGGCGCTTTGTCCTTGCTAATACGAAGACTGATCAGGGTATGCCCCGAAGGGCAGCCTGAGGAAAGCTACAGAGCGATTAGCCTTGGAAAAGGCAGCACTGGGCTCTGAACAGAGTCACACAGTTGAAGGGACCCTGCTCGTGCACAAGGCCCCTCCTGCCACCCCTACAACCAGAGCGCAAGACGGAGAAGCTTCCAGGCCCGTCCACCATCCTGTGGCACCTGCTGCCAGCAGCTGCCTACCCTTCCTGCCTTCCTTGGCCGCAGTGAGGCGCATCTGTCCTCGGTTCCTAACACTTTAAACCTGTTTGTGTGGACAGGCTGCTCCCTTGTTTTCCAACCTTTGGGCAATTTCCATTATGCTGAAAAAGCAGCGTAGCCACTTCTGTCTTTAGCCAAGTGCATTCTCCACTTTGTCCTCACCGCCCCCCCCCATCTTCTCCCATGAGCCTGGAGGCTCTGCCAGCCCCATGCTCAGCCAGAGGCCTTTGATCATGCACCTCCTCCCCCTCAGCAGTGTAAACATGTGGTCCTGAAAATAGATCTTCCTAGAGAACCACCCATCGACAGAGATGAATACACGTAATTACGGTGCTGATGGCCAAACAGCTCAGTGGGATCACACAAAATCAGCTCCAGAGGCAGGTTTCAACTCCTGGCTGATTTTACCTTCACCAGATCTCGCTAAAGGAACAGAAAACAAAGAGGGGGCCAGAAGCAATGGCCTCACATAGGAAAAACACATTTTCAGTAAAAAGCAAAGCCTTCATACCTGTTCATCCTGTTTCATTCTTGACGTGCCTGCAGCCACGGAGCCAGAGGGAGTCTTTGGAGCCAGCCTCTGCACGGCGATGCCCACGAGGCCCCCCGCGCGGTGGGGCTGACTTGGAAACCCGGTTGCAGGCAGGGCAACCAGGAGCTGGCGTTCTCTTACCACGTCAACTGCAGGACACCAGTTCCATTAACAGAACTGTGAGTCTCGTGTCCGGATAAGGCAGGTCCTTCCTCTTCCACCTGTAGTCTTTGGTCCCTCTACAACAAAAATGTATCGTGCTGCCAGCACCTTCCACGTGGTAGCCAGTTTGATTCCTGGGGCACGGATATGCGACTAGGTGCAAAGGAATCGTCCACACGTCAGGTGCATGTTACTAGGTTGCCTCGCGCAGGGAGCTGTGCTGGCTCGGTGGGGAATCTGACGCCGAGACAGACACAGCCCTGCTCTCACGGGGCATGTGACCTAAGAAGGTTGGAGAGACAGGCCTTGCATAGTTTAGAACTAATATAGCAAAGTCAGCCCCCCCCCCCCAAATTAGAAGACTAACTGTATGCTCTAAGTAGCATGTCATTCGAAATGTGAAAAGTAAATACCCTTACTAAGGAATCTTGGATTGGTCATCTATTGACACCACCCATCCGCTGCTTAAATTCTATAACAACATCCAAAAGGTCAAATTTTAGTATTTAATAATAGTGATGTAGAACCCCTACACCAGGACACTGAATAAAAAAGAACTATTGACATGTGAACATTTAGACGGAGCAAAAGGGCATTCATTATACAGAGTGAAATAAGAACAGGTGATGGATAATAGAATTCCTTCATAGCAACAGAGTTTCTTGGTCATACGGTTTATCAACTCCAAGGCATTGAGAGACCCTAGAGAGGGCCTAAAAAATTTTAAGGTGTTTCCTTAAATATAATCACGGTGTTCGCTTACAAAGAGAAAAGTATCTGATTCACCTTTGGGTCCCTGTCTCCTAAGAGCATGTGCTTCTGCACACTAATGAAACACCTGGTAGAAGCAGAGGATTAGTGGAATTCCTTGATAACCGTGGCTAGTGATTGCCAGGGGACAGGGACAGGTGGGAGAGATTCCACCCCCGGGGGTTGCTTCACAGTGATGAACAGTCTGCACGCATAACGGTTGTGACAGTGATCACACAAATCCATCCATGGGATTCAAATGCATGGAATTACACACTCGCACGTATGACAGTGGTACAGACTGCACGAGATCGAGAGCGTGCATCGCTGTGTCAAGCCATTTCCTCATCTTGGTGAAACACGTTACGGAAGATCTCACCAATGGGTGGACCGAGGAAAGGGCTCACCGGACCCTGTACTGTGCCTGAAGCCTCCTGTGAGTCTACCTGTTTCAAAATACAAAGTTTAAAAATAATGATGCAGGGGGATCCCTGGGTGGCTCAGCGGTTCAGTGCCTGCTTTCAGTCCAGGGCCTGATCCTGGAGTCCCGGTCCAGCGTGGCTCTGGTGTGAAGCCATCAGTGGCATGATGAAGGTAATGATGGCTTTAGAACCCTCACTGGTTGGCTTTGATTTGTGTACTTCTCCCTTGTGTGTGGCTCTGGGCAGACCCCCCGGCCTTGTTTGGTGTTGAGGTTTCCACTCCCCAAGTCTTCTTTCAGATTTTTCTTATGGTTGCAAGCTATGCAAACCTCTTACTGTCTGACCCGTTGACCTTCAAGAGCTAAAAGTTACAGCAGGGGCAGTGAATGATTCATTGCCTAGACATTGAGATACTACCTGGCCTCTGCAGTTAATACATTTATTTGACATTTTGCATATATTCTGGGTTGCATCACTCTTTAGCACACAAAACTGCCCAACTTGGGTATGGTTGGGAAGTGAGGTCATGTCCTTAGCTCTCCTTCTTGTCAGGGTCATTGGTCACCCTCAGTTGTCCAGGGCTCCTCTGACCCACGGTTATCAAGGAATTCCACTAATCCTCTGCTTCTACCAGGTGTTTCATTAGGGTGCAGAAGCACATGCTCTTAGGAGACAGGGACCCAAAGGTGAATCAGATACTTTTCTCTTTGTAAGCGAACACCGTGATTATATTTAAGGAAACACCTTAAAATTTTTTAGGCCCTCTCTAGGGTCTCTCAATGTCTTAGAGTTGATAAACCGTATGACCAAGAAACTCTTTTGCTATGAAGGAATTCTATTATCCGTCACCTGTCCCAGTCTGGACACTCCATGTGACTGGTGGGGTTTGGTGTTTTAAGACAGGCTGCTCCTGGGTGGGTGCAGGTGGGGGAACCCTGGCCATGGCCTCTGTTCCCTGGACAGGCCTCAGGGAGGTCTTGGGAAGTCTGGGTGAGATCCGGCCTTCCCAGGAGGGCTTGTGCATAGGGAGAGGAGTGCACTGCCATTAAAGACAGAAGCGGGGGCGGGGATCCCTGGGTGGCTCAGCGGTTTGGCGCCGCCTGCAGCCCGGGGTGTGATCCTGGAGATGCGGGATCGAGTCCCACCTGGGGCTCCCGGCATGGAGCCTGCTTCTCCCTCTGCCTGTGTCTCTGCCCCCCTCCTCTCTCTATGTCTCTCATAAATAAGATCTTTTTTAAAAATGATGTAGAAACCTTGACCTTCCCTTTATGCTTTTGGAGGGAACATGGACAAGAGAATGGGCCTTCATACAACCACCTTTGGAAAATTTCCGACCTTGTGCTCGAGGAACTCCCCCTGCAGGTCAGATGAAACATTGCTGCTTATCGCGCAGCGCCCTCCGCGGCCTTTCCGCGCGGCTCGCGGGCTGTGTCGGGGGTGGGGCGGGGGCGGGGGCGTGCAGGACCCCCCCCCCCCGGGGGCAGAGAGCCCGGCGGCGCATCCCGGCCGGCGAGGCCGCGGGCCAGCCCCGAGCACCGAGGACCCCCTGGGCCGATCGCACGGCGCCTGCGGGGCCGTCCTGCACCGCGGCCTCTCCTGGTCTCCCGCCGCCTTCGGGCTCATTTGGAAACTCCCCTTCTCGGAAACCCCCTCCTGAAGTCGCCCCCCCCCCCCCCCCCCCCCGCCGCCTCCGGAGTCACCTTCCCTACTCAGAACCAATCAAGTGACAGGAGAAAGAAGGGCTCCCCCCGCGAGCCGCCCCGTGCAGCACCGCCACGAGGGTCTCGGGCTTTCTCCCGGCTTCGGCGGCGGAGCCCACGAACACGTCCCCGCCGGGATCCCTCGCGGGAAGGCTCACCAGGCCTTGACATTGCCCTTTACAGGAGGAGCGGAGCCAAGAGCCCCCCGCTCCGCCTCCCCTGGAGGAACGTGGGGGCCTCGGCGCTCACAGGCGCTCACAGGCGCTCCTCACAGGCCCTCCTCACAGGCCCTCCTCACAGGTGCTCACAGGCGCTCCTCACAGGCCCTCCTCACAGGTGCTCACAGGCCCTCCTCACAGGCCCTCCTCACAGGCCCTCCTCACAGGCGCTCACAGGCGCTCACAGGCGCTCCTCACAGGCCCTCCTCACAGGTGCTCACAGGCCCTCCTCACAGGCCCTCCTCACAGGCCCTCCTCACAGGTGCTCACAGGCGCTCACAGGCGCTCCTCACAGGCCCTCCTCACAGGTGCTCACAGGTCCTCCTCACAGGCCCTCCTCACAGGCCCTCCTCACAGGTGCTCACAGGCCCTCCTCACAGGCGCTCCTCCCAGGCGCTCCTCCCAGGCCCTCCTCACAGGCGCTCCTCACAGGCGCTCCTCACAGGCGCTCCTCACAGGCCCTCCTCACAGGCCCTCCTCACAGGTGCTCACAGGCGCTCCTCACAGGCCCTCCTCACAGGTGCTCCTCACAGGCGCTCCTCACAGGCCCTCCTCACAGGTGCTCCTCACAGGCCCTCCTCACAGGCCCTCCTCACAGGCGCTCCTCCCAGGCCCTCCTCACAGGCCCGGAGCCTGCCCCTCCTCGGGCAAGTGGAGCTGGAGAGAGGAAGCTAAGCCGGAGAGGAAAGCCGTTTTCCATTGTGGGCTCAGGTGAGTTTAGGTGCTACCTGGCTGCCCCAAGTGCCCGCCCCCCGGGTCGGGATAGCCTGAGGGTGACGGCCTCGCCCACCCAGAGCCCCCGAGGCACAGGGGAGGCGCCCCCTGGGAGCTGGGGCCCTGCCCCTACCTGCTGGGTGAAAGATCCGCTTTGGGGCGACGGGGACGGGCGGGGTGGGGGGCGGGAGCGAGCGGCTGCGCCAGCGCCGGTCCCAAGGGCTGGCTGGAGCCTTCGTCACAACACGCAGTGTTTGCCCTGGAAGCGATGAGAGCACGACAGACGGTCAGGAAAGCTAGGGAGGCCCGCAGGCGGCTCCGCTAATAACGCCGCCGTGGAGGGCCGCCCGAGCTGAAGTGGTTTCCATGGGAAACCCACACATTAAGATAGAAGAAAGTTCTTCTAAATTAAATGACAGTAATTAATCATCTATTTTAATTAAATGTTATCAAATTTAAACACAGGGATTTGTGGGGAAGGGCTGTCAGGAAACCACAGACGTGGCCATTTGCTCCGGTGGGAGCCGCGGACAAAGCCCAGGACACTTCTCAGGTACAGGGGTACAAGAGTTTTCTCCATAACAATAAGTTAAATGGGATAAACAGCAGAATTTTAAAAACAAATCTTGGGCAGCCCGGGTGGCTCAGCGGTTTAGCGCCGCCTTCAGCCCAGGGCATGATCCCGGAGCCCCAGGATCGAGTCCCACCTCGGGCTCCCTGCATGGAGCCTGCTTCTCCCTCTGCCTGTGTCTCTGCCTCTCATGAATAAATAAATAAATAAAATGTTTAAAAAAAATAGCAGGACTGACAGGGCGGCCTCCACGGCCACACCCACGCCACCTGCGGAGGTGACTGTCCTTGGCTCCACCTCGTGCCCCCGCGGGCCTCCCCCACCCGCCCTCCTTCCCAAGGGCGGCAGAACATGGCGCCCAGACCCTGCCTTGGGGAGAGCGAGGCCTTGGAGCCGTCGCCTTGAAAGACAGCAGATGCAGGGCGAGCCCCCAGTGCCTGAAGACAGCGGCTCTGAGAAGGAACTCGATGATCACAGCCGCCCTCCCCGGGAGTGTCCTCAGCCAGCGGGGACGGATTCTTAGCACAGGAGAGGAGACTAGCAATGGATGCCGCATCCTGACAAACTGTCATACCTTCCATCTCTCTCTTTTTTTAAAGATTTTATTTATTTGAGAGAGAGGGAAGGGAGGAGAGGGAGAAGCAGGCTCCCCACTGAGCAGGGGGCCCAACGTGGGACTGGATCCCAGGATCCAGGGATCATGACCTGAGCCGAAGGCAGACCTTAATAACTGAGCCACCCAGGCACCCTCCCATCTGTTAAAAGAACAGGGCCCCTTCTTCTTCCCTAGAAACCATTCACTCTCCCCTAAGAGGACTATGTCCCCCTCCCCTTTCCCTACTGACATCCAGTGAAGCCTGAACTCTAAGTAAGCTACCTCAGGGACTCATTGCCCCTTGGGCATCTCCCATGAATACAGGAGGTAAACATGTTAAACTTCGGGTTTGCTCTTGTTAATCTCTTTTATTTCAGGGGTCTCAGCCAATAAGTCAGAATAGTGGGAAAAAATTATTTTTCCTCCCCTACACTTCCATCTTCCTTCTGCCTTTCTTAAGATTGTTGTTTAGCGGGGATCCCTGGGTGGCTCAGCAGTTTGGCGCCTGCTTTTGGCCCAGGGCCTGATCCTGGAGACCCGGGATCGAGTCCCACGTCAGGCTCCCTGCATGGAGCCTGCTTCTCCCTCTGCCTGTGTCTGTCTCTCTCTCTCTCTTTCTATCATGAATGAATAAATAAAACCTTTAAAAAAAAAAAAAAAAGATTGTTGTTTAGGTGGGGCACCGGGGTGGCTTATTGTGTTGCGTGTTGGACTCTTGATTTCAGCTCAGGTCATGATCTCAGGGTTGTGAGATTGAGCCCCAGACTGGGCATGGAGTCTGCTTAAG
Organism: Canis lupus dingo; assembly: GCF_003254725.2. NCBI lineage: Eukaryota > Metazoa > Chordata > Mammalia > Carnivora > Canidae > Canis > Canis lupus. Next base: position 34,022,024 of record NC_064259.1, read on the forward strand.
ATTCTCCCTCTGCCTCTGCCCTCTGCTCACCTCCACTCCCAGTGCTAGCGTGTGTGCACGCATACGCACACTCTCTAAAAAAAAAAAAAAATTGGGGTCCCTGGGTGGCTCAGCGGTTTGGCGCCTGCATTTGGCCCAGGGCGTGATCCTGGAGACTCGGGATCGAGTCCCACGTTGGGCTCCCGGCATGGGGCCTGCTTCTCCCTCTGCCTGTGTCTTTACTTCTCTGTGTGTGTCTCTCATGAATAAATAAAATATTTTAAAAAAATGGTTAGGTAGAACTTACAGTATAGTGCACAAATCTCAGTGTATCTGTATACATGCACACATATGTATAACCCAAAGACCTGGAATATTCCCAACACCTAGGAGTTGGCCTTGTGACCCCTCCTCCTGTCAGTACTCCCTGACAAGGGTAACCTCCACTCTGACCTCTATTACCATGGATTAGTTTTGCCTGGTTTTGACTTTCATGTACATGGGATGATACGGTATGTTGTCTTTTGTGCGTGGCTTCTTCCACAGAACACTGTTCCCTCTGTTCTTACACCCCTATGAGCCATCACAGGCTCCTTCCTGCCCACCTACTCTAGAAAGTGGCATTTTCCCCACTCTGTCTCCTTCCATTCACCCCCTAGGAGCGGAGCAGACACCAGGGTTTCCACTACCACTGAATCCTGCTCACTCTCCAATTTATATCCCCAGGCCCACCTGCCTACCAGAATTCTTTGACTAGAGGCCTCATCGACAGTCGATTTTTCCCCAAACATGCCCTGCTCGATTTACCATGTCTTGTACCGCTGCTCACCCAGAAGACAAGCTGAGTCATCACTGTAATCACACACACACACACACACACACACACACACACACACGTTCATGACCTGGCCTGAGCCTCCCTTTTCAGCCATGGATCCTGCCACTCCTCTCTCCCCACCTCCCCACGCACACCCAGGATGGCACACCCAGGATGCTCCCTCCCGTCAGCATGTGCTCTTCCCTCAGGCCAAATGTCCTTTCCTACCATGCTCCCCTGAAGTATCTAGGTGCACACCATGAATTTAAACAGTGCCTCCTCCTGGCACGTCCCTGCTGCTCCTCCCGTTGCTCTCCTGGGCCTTGACTCTGCCTCTAGATGGTTCTGCTGCACTTCGGCTGAGGTCATCACTGTCACCTCCCTCAGGTCTCTACTACCCAACACAGCATCTGGCACAGAGTGGCTAGAGAGCGAACAGCCTGTGCTGAGGCTTATTGACAATGACGCAGCAGGTCCCCAGTCTGACAGGGAAACAGGGTACCTATCCTCAGATAACCTCAGATCTGCTCACGGAAGAGCCTTGTGGGAAAGGACAACAGGACACCTGATGGGCTATGAGGTTGAGAACATAAAATTCGCAAGGAGGCAGAGACAGCCCAGGGAGTGAGGGCATCAAGAAAGGAAAGAACCAACAAGACTTCCAGGGCCAGCTCAGAAGTGGTGGGGTCAGCTGGCAGCCCCACAAAAGCCTGGGCCCCAGCGGCTCTTGTGTACGAAGCCTAAGTCATGACCAAGCCTAAGTCATGACCGTCTTCACAAGTGGAGTCAGGCTGCCCCTTCTGTTGTTTTTTTTTTTTAAGATTTTATTTATTCATGAGAGACATAACAGAGAGAGAGAGAGAGGCAGAGGCAGAGGGAGAAGCAGGCTCCATGCAGGGAACCTGATGTGGGACTTGATCCCAGGTCTCCAGGATCACACCCTGGGCTGAAGGCAGCGCTAAACCTCTGGGCCACCCAGGGATTCCCCTCCACCCCCACCCCTTCTGTCTTTAATGGCAGTGCACTCCTCTCCTTATGCATGAGCCCTCCCGGGAAGGCTGGATCTCACCCGGACTTCCCAAGACCTCCCTGAGGCCTGCCCAGGGCGGCCCAGGCTGACTGGGCTACCTCATTATTCCTTCACTTTGCCTGCCACGGTCCCGGGACACATTTGTGCCAGTTCCAAACCTCAACCCAATCACAGCAGTGAAGACTTACCCTAGCCCTCAGCGGCCGCTTCTCCCAGCGCAGTTCTTCCTGATGTTCACTGAACAGGTCCCAGCTGAGGCGCAAGGGATGGGCAGACACGAAGTTACAAACCAATTTTTCAAATGACTGTTTCTTCAGGAGGACAAAACTCCAGAAGAGAAAAGGGAACGGACACCAAGTATAAACAAAGGCTCTTCTGTGTGACTCCACTTTAATTAGAATGACAACTAATTGAAAGCAATTTAAGGTTGGTTCATGAAAGGTTAATGGAATTCATGTTTTGGAGATGCTGAATGCCACACAGACTCAGCCAGAAATACAAACCTAACCTTTATTCTCTTTAATTATTCGGTCAGAATAATTTCCTGGGAGCAGGTTTAGTCTCTGGATGGCTTTTAATTAAACACCACTGAACTTTGAAGTTGACATCAACTCATTCAGCGGCAACTCAATTTTCAGATTAATCTGCTAACACAGAGGTTTTGTGGCCTCAACAGGGCAGAGCTGGTGGGGGTGGGGTGGGGTGGGGTGGGTAGACGTTCTTGGAGCCTGATGAGTATCGATAGATTCTGGAACTTCTTGTCTTCCCTCATCCTCTCCTCAAAGCAATTCCATAACCTATGCCAGCACCTAAGGAGAGAGGCTCAGGCTGGGATGAACAATCAAACTGCCTCCTTCCTTGGCTTTTCCCACCAAGGCTGGGGACGGCAGACTCTGTCCAAGCACCCCCACTCTACTTCTGCCTCCTGCCCTCCTCCCATATCTCCCCACTCCAGAGATGTACTGAGACACGTTGGGAACCCTGGCGTGGCCGTCCCGTGGAGAGGTGCCCTTAGAAACGCTCCCATCTCTGAGCTGGCTACCTTGTACTACAGCCCAGCCCCAGCCTCAGCCTCCCCTTGTGGGCCTTTGAAAACCCAGCTCCTTGAATCTGCCAGCTGTACCATGCCCAGGCCCTTTTCCACTGCTGACTGGGAGGTGGCCCCACCACTTCTATAGCCTGCGGCAGCTTCAGCCAACCTCCACCAGAACATATTTGCAGTTGGCAGATCTGGCTAGGAGGAGTTGGGAGCATGAAGGGCCAGTGCCTGGGCCTTAAACACTCATGTGACATGACAAAGCTCAAGATCACGGACAAGGGAAGGCATGATGTCCAAGGTCTTTGTCAGAACTTGAGGGAAAAAAAAAAAAATCTCTAAAGAATGTCATTCTTGGCCACTCTGTTTGCCCCGTTTCCATCAGTATTTTCCCAACTCCTTTGGGAATCTGTTCTAACAGACTCCAGACCTTGAGCAAAAGTAGCATCTGCTCGTCCAACATGTCCTTAGGTAGCATGGCACCCCATGAATTCTGGAACCACCCAAAGGTCAGGGTTCCCAATTCAAGCTTATGCAAGTGACAGCTGCCAATGGCAGAAAAGGCAAATGACCCATCCCACTCCTGTCCCGACCCTGGAAGGTGGCTGATGCCTTCACAACAGCAGGGGTGACCTACTACAGCCAAGGATGCAAGAGGTTTCCAGAACAGAGGTCATGGCCAGGGTTCCCCCACCTGCACCCACCCAGGAGCAGCCTGTCTTAAAACACCAAACCCCACCAGTCACATGGAGTGTCCAGACTGGGACAGGTGACGGATAATAGAATTCCTTCATAGCAAAAGAGTTTCTTGGTCATACGGTTTATCAACTCTAAGACATTGAGAGACCCTAGAGAGGGCCTAAAAAATTTTAAGGTGTTTCCTTAAATATAATCACAGTGTTCGCTTACAAAGAGAAAAGTATCTGATTCACCTTTGGGTCCCTGTCTCCTAAGAGCATGTGCTTCTGCACCCTAATGAAACACCTGGTAGAAGCAGAGGATTAGTGGAATTCCTTGATAACCGTGGGTCAGAGGAGCCCCGGACAACTGAGGGTGACCAATGACCCTGACAAGAAGAGTACTAAGGACATGACCTCACTTCCCAACCATACCCAAGTTGGACAGTTTTGGGTGCTAAAGAGTGATGCAACCCAGAATATATGCAAAATGTCAAATAAATGTATTAACTGCAGAGGCCAGGTAGTATCTCAATGTCTAGGCAATGAATCATTCACTGCCCCTGCTGTAACTTTTAGCTCTTGAAGGTCAACGGGTCAGACAGTAAGAGGTTTGCATAGCTTGCAACCATAAGAAAAATCTGAAAGAAGACTTGGGGAGTGGAAACCTCAACACCAAACAAGGCCAGGGGGCCTGCCCAGAGCCACACACAAGGGAGAAGTACACAAATCAAAGCCAACCAGCCAGCGTTCTAAAGCCATCATTACCTTCATCATGCCACTGCTGGCTTCACATCAGAGCCCCACTGGACGGGGGCCCAAGCAGCAGAGGTAAAGCTAGTCAGATCCTGAAAGGGAATCTGGTTGACACAGAGAACAAAGAACCATGCACTTCTTTCAAAGAAGTGTAAAATAGCCATTTGTAACCTTTCTTGCTCTTATGCACCTGAAAAAAATTCTGAGAATCTATGTGAGACCCTCTGTATATATAAGCTTACAATGAAAAATTTTAGATGTTATGTTTAAATAGCTGCGAAGAGTATAGTTTCTGGTGTGTGACAGATATCTGCATAAACTATTAAGACACTCTTATAAATGTATTCAGTGGAATATAAATAAATACCACTGCAATTAAACACCTACCTTCATTTAGTTAAAAATACTAATGTCTACATAACAGAAATTTCTCTTTGAACTTGTCTTGATTTCCATTTCACTTCTCCACCTAAAATTTTAACCCTCCCCCAAATTTTATCCTAATATAATGTATTTTTAGGCTTGAAAGTCTTATTGATCATACTTAGAATTCTCTGCAACATATTAAAAACACTTAAGATTTTATTTATTTGACACAGAGAGAGCGTGCACAAGTACAAGCAGGAAGAGCAACACGCAGAGGGTGAGGGAGAAGCAGACTCCCCTCTGAGCAGGGAGCCCAATGTGGAGCTCGATCTCTGGACCCTGGGATCATGACCTGAGCCAAAAGCAGATGCTTAACCAACTGAGCCATCCAGACACCCCTAAAATTTAATTTTGGTTAAACTTCCTATGACCATAGATCTAAGTGTTAAAATATTTTATTATGGATTAATGTTATTATAATTACAGTTAGCACAAATGTGACCAAAACATAAATATTGATAATGATTAAATATGAGCAAGGTTTTATTAGAAATGCATCCTGGGGTGCCTGGGTGGCTCAGTCAGTTAAGCATCTGAACTCTTGATTCAGCTCAGGTCATGATCTCAGGGTAGTGAGATGGACCCCCACTCTATGCTGGGTGTGGAGCCTGCTTGGGATTCTCTCTCTTCCTCTCCTGCATCTCCCCTCCAAATTTTTGGAAAAAAGAAATGCTGGCACCTGGGTGTCTCAGTTAGGCATCTACCTTTGGCTCAGGTCATGATCCCAGGGTTCTGGGGTCTAGTCCTGCATGGGGCTCTCTGTTCATCAAGGAGTCTGCCTCTCCCTCTACCCTCCCCCCACCGCTTGTGATCTCTCTCTCAAATAAATAAAATCTTAAAAAAAAAAAAATGCATCCTGATTAGGGGCAGGGAGCTGGCTTATACTTCCATGGATGAATATTTGCTTGCTTACTGTTAAAATAAGACTATAGCACCAATTTCATTACAGTTTTGTAGTAGCAGCATCTTTGAACTCTCAATTCCTGAGTTATATGTCAAAAGCCACATATTAATCTATTATCCAAAGATCAAATGAACTCAATTGGTTCCTCCTCCAATTCTGTTAAAAGGACTCAGAAAACTTTGAAACTTGTAAAAGGATTTGTTACCCAGTCATTAGAGTCACATTCTCAACATTGTCAATATTTGCAATTATTCCCGTTGCACCCCAAGATGGTTTTTATGCTCCAGGACAATACAAGGTGGTCTCATCAAATGGGGGAGGGGTTTGTGTTCCTTTTAAAGAGTGGAAAAAGATGATAAGGGAGTCCTTGAGCCAGGTGAATTCTTAGACAGCTCTACTTTAGGAAGTACATTGGAAGCTGAGGACCTGAAGATTGATTCCCTTAAAACTGTCCTTGCCTGAGGACCCTATTGGAAGCCTCCTACCCCCCAGGGGTATGTGAGTCCAGACTGTCGTTGTACAGACTAACTACACTGCCTGAAGGAGGCGAAGAGAGGGAAATGTCCCTCTAGTGACAGCACTTCATCCAGACAGCACTGACAATGAGGAGAGTCAATCTCCCTCTGAGGAAACCCAACCTGAAAAAGGTTCAAAATAACCTGCTTGGAAGAACTCTGAGAATACACCAAAAGGCCTGAAGGCCAAGAACACAACAACCTGTGTTCCTTCTCTACATCTGCCAGCAAGGTCTGGCACCAAACAGCTGACTGACCCAGTAGGGAACACCTGACCCAATAGGAGCCCAAGATATTCTCTCTCCTGAAATTTGAGTCTGGTTACTGGTGACTGGACAACCATTTCCTACCTTGTGCAATGAGAAGTAGAGAATGACAGCTACACAAAGGGGAAGAGAAAGGTTAATCACATAGGTTCCCAAATAAAAGTCCTGTGAAGCCCAGCTCCACTCAGGTCCTAGAAAGCCCCCTTTCCGCACTGGCTGGTTCTAATCCATCTCTGGGACTTGCAATCAGAAGAGGTTTGGCTCACACAGGAGTTAGCAGAGACAGACTGACCAAGTCAACCTCATGGATCAAGAACATTGACAGCATTATCAAGGAGCAACTAGACATTAAATGGCAAAGTACGTGAATAGATAGTAACAAAATCTTAAAACAAAAAGAATTTTAAAAATTAGTAATTTTAAATAAAAGATTCAAAATCACTAATTACAGTAGAAAGAATTTTTTTAAAGACTTATTTTTTGGGCAGCCCTGGTGGCTCAGCGGTTTGGCACCGCCTTCAGCCCAGGCCTGGCCTGATCCTGGAGATCTGGGATCAAGTCCCACGTTGGGGACTCTCATGAATAAATAAAATCTTTAAAAGAAAAAAATTAAATTAAAGAAAAATAGACTATGTATTCATGAGAGACAGAGAGGCAGACATAGGCAGAGGGAGAAGCAGGCTCCCTGAGGAGAGCAGGATGCAGGACTCCATCCCAGGACCCTGGGATCACACCCTGAGCCAAAGGCAACTGCTCAACCATTGAGACACCCAGGTGTCCCAGTAAAAAAACAATTTAAACCAGAGAAATGTTATCACTTACTAGATTGGCAAAGATAAAAAAAATTTGATAAAGTGTTTTGCTAGCAAAAGAGAGGAGGAACAGGCATCCTCATCACTAAATAGGAACATACATGGGCACCATCTCTATCAGCGAGGCCGAGCCATCAAAACTGGAAACACACATTCCCTTCACCTTTTAAGTCTCACTTCTAGAAATTATCCTACAAATACATTCAACAATATGTAAGATGAGATGGACAGATCATATATTAAAGCAGTGCTTAAAAAAAGCAAAACATTTAAGACTAAATACTCATCAACAGATACTAAATAAATTATGGTGTATTCCCAAAATGGAATATAATTCAGAAAAATGAGACAGAGAACAATCTTCAGACTACAACTGACTAGTAGGAACGTATGGTACCATTCAGGAAAAAATAAAACAGGCAGAGAAGGAAAATACATCCATATATATATATATATATATATATATATAAACAGAACTTATCTGAAAATAAACAGAAGAAACTAGGGTAGAGAAAGAACAAGATAAGCAAGAAAGCATCCTGTGTGTCAGAGAGGAAAGAAATACTCAAAGACTGACAGGGCATGTCAATAGGACACAGAAGCCAAATTTGGGCTGAACTGAAGCAGTGGAATGAATAATGACAGAGATGGTGATTACACTGAATGAGGAAATCAAACTTAAACATCTGAATGGGGAGGGAGGAACTCATCTTCACAGGGAAACATCAATGACATAGAAGGAATGATAGAATAGACAATCACTTTTTAACAGCCATCTTAAAAATAAATGCTTCAGCCAAGAATCACCAATGACGACTAGTCTGTGTAAAACATAAGGATAGGATGTTCCCAATCTCAAATATCAGCCCACAGATTACTCATTAATTACAAAGGGGAAAGGCTATCTAATAAGGGAAAAATCTGGCAGACAACTACTGAATAAAGTTATCCTAACTTCAAATTGCCAGTAATGGGACAAACTGGTATCAAGTACCACCACCTGATAGAATGAGAAAACCACATCATATATAAGGAATTCCTGACAAAAATGTTTAACCTCAATCCTATCATAAGGAAACAGTAAGGCAAATCCAAGTTGAAGGATGTTCTGCAAAACACTGCCCTGAACTCTTCAAACTTTTCAATGAAGGACACTGGGGACCATCCTGGAAAAAATGGAATGTAAATTGGTAAAGCTTATTTACAAAGTCTGGCAACTCCTCAAGAAATTAAACACAGAGTGACTATATGACCCAGCAAATCCACTCTTAGGTATATCTGAGGTATGTAACTAGAAGAAATAAAAACACAGGCCCACTCATAATCCTGAACACCAATGTCCACTGAAGCATTAATAGCATATTCACAGTAGTCAGAAAGTGGAAATGACCCACATGTCCATCAACTGATGAATGGATAAACAAAATGTGATTTATCTATACAATTAAATATTATTTAGCTATAAAAAGGAAATGAAGTATTGACACACGCTACAACATGAACCTCAAAATCATTACACTAAGAGAAGCCAGTCACAGATCACCACTTATCAGTTTTTTTTTACATGAAATGTATAAAAAAAATTTATATTTACATCTATAGAGACAGAAAAGAGATCAGTGGTTGCCTAAGGCTGGGAGGTGGGGTGGGGAAAGGGAATGACTGTTAACAGGTGCAGGACTTCCTCGTAGGGTAATAGAAAACATTTTAAAATTGTGGTGATGGTTCCACAACTCTGCATACAGTAAAAACCACTAAATTGTACACTTTATTTTTAAAGATTTTATTTATTTATTCATGAAAGACAGAGAGAGAGGCAGAGACACAGGCAGAGGGAGAAGCAGGCTCCATGCAGGGAGCCAGATGTGGGACTCAATCCCAGGTCTCCAGGATCACGCCCTGGGCTGAAGGTGGCGCTAAACTGCTGAGCCACCCGAGCTGCCCTAAATTGTACGCTTTAAATAGGTGAATTGGGGATCCCTGGGTGGCGCAGCGGTTTAGCGCCTGCCTTTGGCCTGGGGCGTGATCCTGGAGACCCGGGATCGAATCCCACGTCAGGCTCCCGGTGCATGGAGCCTGCTTCTCCCTTTGCCTATGTCTCTGCTTCTCTCTCTCTCTCTCTGTGACTATCATAAATAAATAAAAATTAAAAAAAAAAAAAATAGGTGAATTGTAGGGGCACCTGGGTGGCTCAGTCCCTTGAGCAAATGACTCTTGATTTCAGCTAGGGTCATCATGATCTCAGAGTGGTGAGATTGAGTCCCACGTGGAGCTCCACACTCAGCAGGAAGTCTGCTTGATTCCTCTGCTCCTCCCCACCTGCATGTGCACACTCTCTCTAAAACACATCTTTAAAAAAACTAAGATAAAATAGGTGAATGGTATGGTATGTGAACTATATCCCAATAAAGCTGTTATTTCAAAAAAAACACAACTATAAAGGACACATCATTGGGATGCCTAGAGAAATTTAAATATAGAATATATATTAAAGAGTATTGTTATCAATGTTAAATTGAATATGACAACTGTATTATGGTTATGAAGGATAATGTCCTTATTCTTAAAATACTGCCTAAAAGTATTTATGGCTGAATTATCATAATTCCATAGCTTAATCTTAACTGATTCAGCAAAGAACAAATGTGTGTGTTTACATACATTGTGTGTGCCTGCATTTGTGAGAGAGCAAGAAAAGGCAAAGATGGTTATATATATATATATAGCTAAGTGAAGGATACACAAGTACTTATTGTGAAGTTTTTCAAAATAAAAACTTGGGAGGAAAGATCAGAAAAGAATAAAGCTTAGATTTGTGCAGAAAAATTCGGGCCTGCTAGCCTGTGAGAATACTAGGTGTTTATTTTGTCCTTAGTAAAAGGTCACTACTGTTCCTTGCTACGGCAAGATACAGACTACTGGGGGTGCCTGGGTGGCTCAGTTGGTTAAGCATCTGCCTTTGGCTCAGGTCATGATCCCAGAGTCCTAGGATCCAGGTCCTCATTGGGCTCCCTGCTCAGTGAGGAATCTGCTTGTCTGCTTCTCCCTCTCCCACAACCTGCCCGCCCCCCGCCCCTGCTCCTCCTATCAAGTAAATAAATAAATATTAAAAAAAATAAAAGATACAGACTACCACTTAATATATAAAAAAATCTCACCTTTTTCTCAGCATTAATATAGGATACCGAATTGGTCAAGTCTACCGATTGTGACAGCACAGGAAATTAATGTCTAAATGAATTGTGTGTTACAGTCACATTTTACTAAGGGGCAAGCTGGTTCCTTATAAGGAACCATATGGTAATCATCAATATGCCGTTAGTCTATTACTTGACTTTGAGGAACCATTTTGTAAAGATTATCTGGTGCCTAATTAAAAAAGCAATCAGACTCAGGTTTAAGATGCTTCTGGTATTCTGAAAATATTCTGAAAGATCATTCAAAAGGACTTCAAAATTGAGATTTTTTCATTCATGTATTTATTCCACAATCAAAATAAATCATAATTTAAAGCCATAACATTTTGAAAAGGTAAAGGAGACTTTGTGTCACAGTTGCATTAATAAAACACACTGGTCTAAAGTGCAACAGTAAACAGGTGTTTTCTGTTCCCGAGGTGGAATAAATACATAACAATTATACATAAAATTTCACTAAAGATCAGAGATGAGGCAAATAACCCTTGGAAAGAAACTCTCCAATGAATAGAGGCAGATTGCACATAATTTTTCTTAACATTTTACCACAAGAAGGAAAAATCCTCACGATGTCTACTAGTGCAAACCCCCATTTCATGCTCCTGGCCTTGGCTTCTTTCTTCCTTCCTCAGTAGCATCCATATCCAGGAAGGCCTCTGCACCCCATGTTCAAAAACACCACTGTGGGTCCCTAAGGACCTCAGCATAGACTGCTGCCAATAAGCCTACGTGCAACCTTCCTCTAGAACCTCCAGGGAAGTCAGGAGCCCAAGAAGCAGCAGCACTGCTTTAAACAATAGTTTTAACTGTCCAATGAGCACTGATGGACCATGTGTATTTCATAAACAAACCAAAATATTGCCGTAATATCTTTCTACTTTTCTGGGAAAATGTTAAGTAAACCATTCAAGTAAAAAAGAAAAATGTTTACAGAACAGTGAAAAATGAAAATTCAAAGCATTTATGCCAAAAAGCAAACCAGTCCTCTGCAGCCTAAGTCATTTGTTTCTGGGCTGCGAAGCCATGTAGAGAGCAATCAGGCAGTAGATGGTCCCCCCCAACGTCAGAGCCATAGTGGTCCGGTAAAGCATTTGGTCAGGTAGGCCTCGTTTCAGGTGGATAGGCACACCATCAGACTTCTGGAAAGCAAGAATTATCAAGGACATGGTCAATAATAAAAAGATTTTACAGTTTAGGCTAATAAAGAATAAATGTCTCTACTTTATAACTAATCCCTCAACATGCTGCAGTGTAAAAAGCCCTAATACGTTAGAATGCTAACTGAGATAGTGGTATATCTTTTCTTATAAATGCAGCTACAGCCTGTAAGGCCAAAGCCATTCTCCAAAATGGAGCCCAAGGAACATGCATACAACAAATTCCATGTTTCCAAGAAATTTACCATATAAAGCTTAATTAAGAAAGCAGCACTGGTGGATTTCTTTTAAAGGCAAAGATAATTCACAGCTAAATGACCACAGGCACAAATTATGTACTACATTTAGTTTGACTTCTGATCATTAGTCAATGATATCTGAGCATACCAGGTCAATTAACAGGCTCAAGTCCATTTTGTATCCAGCTTCTTTCCATTAAGCCATTAAACCCTTGTTTAAAAAAATAGACTCATAAAATGTTAATCCATGATTTTGCACAGTCTCCAAACTCCCTCTCCCACAGTAACTCAAGACCCAAATGCCCAATAAAGTCTTACTTATCACAGGCAGCCCAGGTGGCTCAACAGTTTAGAGCCGCCTTCAGCCCAGGGCCTGATCTTGGAGACCCGGGATTGAGTCCCCCATCAGGCTTCCTCCATGGAGCCTGCTTCTCCCTCTGCCTGTGTCTTTGCCTCTCTCTTTTTCTCTGTCTCTCATGAATGAATAAATAAAATCTTTAAAAAAAAAAAAAAAAAGTCTTACTTATCAGATAAAAAGGGATTAAACTGACCAAAAGCCCCCAAGCCAGTTCTGAATCTGCACATTATTGAGGACGGGGAAGCTACCTTCTAGAAGAGCAGTAAGACACTGCTACTCCCATAGCACCTGAGATACAGCTGGGTCACTGATCTCTCAATTATCTGTATATAGATTAGTATTAATAATATTTTAAAATGCAATGAATTCTAGCTTCTCTCTGTTGATCAGAAAACCCAAGAGAGCCTCCTCCACTTCTAACAGCTCAGTGAATTTAATATCAAGCAAGCAAAAAACAAGAAAACTCATTGCCAAAATGATGACTTATTCTTTAGTGTCTGTTCGAGTGTCTTCTTTTACCTGGAAAAACTTCTGCAGCTCTGGAACTTTGTTTTTCCCAGCATAATCATATGCAGTAAAATCAGAACTCAGTTTGGTTGGTGTGGCAAATATGATAGGTGGTGCTTCTGTGGAAACCACAGGCCTTAATCCCTGTAGGAAAAAGGAAAATGTCAAGTTGAAATCATGTCTGGGCATATGAATAACCTTTCAACAAGCAGGCTGTCTGGAATCGTGGAAGCAGTCACTCAGGCACACAAGAGGGAAGGAAAGGCTCTTCAAGTCTGCATCAAGAGGCCTTTAATTTTAAGATTTAAAGTTCCTAAACTTTAAAAAAATAAATAAATAAATAAAAAATAAAGTTCCTAAACTTTAAACAAAATACCTTAGTCCACTTTCCCACAGCAAACCTCATTGAGAAGAATCCCCTGCCTTTAAGATGGGGATAGGGGAGAGGGGGAAGCAAACAAACCACAAAAGCCCAATCTGGGCTTCCAGAAATACCTATTATGTCTATCTTCCTATGAAATCAGTAAAACACTTATAATCTATATGAACTTTTTTTTAAGATTTTATTTAATCATGAGAGAGAGAGAGAGAGAGAGAGGCAGAGGGAGGAGAGAGAGAGAGAGAAAGAGAGAGAGAGAGAGAGAGAGAGAGAGAGAGAGGCAGAGGGAGAAGCAGGCCTGACGTGGGACTTGATCCTGGGTCTCCAGGATCACACCCCGGGCCGAAGGCAGTGCTAAAACCGCTGGGCCACCAGGGCTGCCCTATGTGAACTTTTGATTAGATTTCCAAAGAGACCCGGCCGTCTCTTTTCTCCTCTGGATGAGCTGATGTACTAATATATTATCTCGAACTCCAGAGTAGACGTCAGAAACTGTCCAGACATACAGTAAAGAAATATCTCAATCTAGAAGGGCCTATAATGGTAAGAAACTTGTCTTTCAGAACCATAGACAAAACAAAATAATTAGACTAACTGAACTTTCCAGCATTAATTAACCCATAAGTTAAACAGATATACTAAAAATAAAGAAAATTTAGTGTTCTCATCTGAGACAGGTATACAAAAGTAATGGTATCAGGGTGCCTGGGTGGGTCAGTCAGATGTCTGCCTTCAGTTTAGGTCATGATTCCCGAGTCCTGGGATTGAGCCCCACCTATGTCAGGCTCCTTGCTCCAGGGGGAGCCTGCTTCTCCTTTTCCCTCTGCCTACAGCTCTCCCTGCTTGTGTATCTGTGTGCACTCGTGCTTTCTCTCTCTCCCTTTCCATTAAATAAATAAATAAATACATAAATAAATAAATAAATAAATACATAAATAAATAAATACATACATAAATAAATAAATAAATAAATACATAAATAGTGATAGCATCTAACACTGAAAAGACTGCATGAGACCATACGTACCTAAAGCAGTGTGCCTGCTACGGGCATACAGCACATATGTCTGTTCAATAATTATAAACAGAATGATATTTGGGGGTTAACACAGGTTTGCTAATTAGCAGCTCCCTGGGCCACATGGACAGAAGGGCAAATGCATAGGCTTAAAGAGAAGCTAATGGGAGAGAAAAATGAAGTACTGGCACAGGCTACTGGGATAACCCTTAAAAACATTATGCCGAGTAAAAGAAGCTAATCAAAAAGACCACATGTTATATGACTCCATTCATATGCAAGTCCAGAATAAGAAAATCTACATAGACAGTAAATAGATCAGCAGCTGCCTAGGGCTGGGAGGTGAGCAACAGGGGGGTGATAACTGCAGAGTATGTTTCTTTTGGAGATGATGAAAATGCTCTAAAATTAATGTGGTAATGGTTATGCAATATCTATTAATACACTAAAAACCACTGAGTTGTACACTTTAAATGAGTGAATGTATGGTATGTGAATTGTATCACAACAAGGCTATTAAAAAAAAAAAAAAGAAAAAGAAAGAACCCAAGGAGAACTCTGATTTTCTACATGATGGAGTAAAGCTACAGTGGCAGGTATAGAGATGGTTCTCCCAAATAATATGCAGATGAAGATAGGAGCTGAGTTACAAACCAATACAATCACATCCTTTTATAATACATTATAACTATGAAAAATAAAAATTTAAAGTTAGGAAGTAAAGCATCTGAATGGCTCAGTGGGTTAAGCATCTGCCTTCGGCTCAGGTCGTGATCCTTGTATCCTGGCATTGAGTCCTGTGCAGCCTGGGCTCCCTACTCAGTGGAGAGCCTGCTTTTCCCTCTCCCTCTGCCACTCCCCCTGCCTGTGCTCTAATAAATGGATATCTTTAAAAATAAGTAAATAGGAAGTACAGTTCAAGCACAGCCTCTTTCTTTTTAAAGGATAAAAGTGCAAACTCTTTGCTCAAATTAAGAGTTGTCAGACTCCTGGTTCTTGATCACTTCAAAGAAATATAAATTTACCTATAACTGACAAGACATATTCCAAAGCTTCCAGGATACTCCCTCCCACCAGGTGAGCATTAAGATCAACAGGGCAACAAAAAGGCATTAAAGCAAACTTGGTTTTGGTCCAAGATGGCAGCATAGAAAGACCCTGAACTCACTCCCTTCCAGGAACATACCAAATCTACACGCACATAGAGGGCAATTCCTTCTGAAGAACTGAATGCTGACTGAACAGTTTCTGCATAACAAAGGATAGAGGGACCACACAGTGAAGGGCAGGAGACAGAGACATGGTATCAACAGGAACCCCACCTGATGCTAAGCATTACAGTAGTGAGGAAGAGCACTGACAGGCCCACACACAGATTCACCCAACCTGGGCACAGCAAAATAAACAAAACAAAAAACCCACAAAAAACAACCACAGTGGTTTAAAAGGCAGACTATAAATGAAGGAAACCCCAAATAATGCTAGAGCAACTGCTAAATGGTGGGAGAACTACTGGAATTCTATCTGGTTAGAAGGGGCTAGCAAGCGCCATTGTTTACATTCCCCCTCTGCCTTAATAGCACAAATGGGAACAGGCACTCTAGCCAGCCTGCAGCTTCCTGCCCCAGCCTTGCCCATACCAGCTCCAGTTGTCCCCCAAAGGCATCCTTCACCACATGCACCTGTCTCAGCTCTAACCATTCCACCAAGGCTGCCCCAGCACAGCACAACTAGAACACCTCAGCCTGCACCAATTATATCCCCCACTATCTCCCCTAGGTGTCCCAGGCACAAAAGCACCCTGGGACACCCCTAGCCTATCAGCTTCAGCAGTAGCCATTCAGCCAGGGCACTTCCTATGCAGAGCACCCCAGCCCATCCTGCCCCAACTCTGGCCTCCCCACTAGGGTACCCCAGGGTAGAGAGCCTGAGGACAACCCAACCTGAACCTGACCCAGCTCTTGCCATCCCACCAAGGCAGCACTAGACCCAAATACCCCTGAATCACCTGGCTTGAACTTACCCCAACTCCCATCATCCCGTAGGGCAGACCCAGAGAATACACCCTCAGCCTGCAACCACTACAGCATTAGCCAGCAAGAGCCACCAGACACATGCAGACTAGACAGGGGACATTCCTCCACAAGGCCACTCCTTCAAGACTGAGGAAGGTAGCTGTTTCACATAATTCATAGAAACAAAGTCAAACAAAATGAGAAAAAGGAATATGCTCAAAAAAAAAAAAATCAAAACTTCAGAAAAAGAACTAAATAAAAGGGAGATAAGCAATGACCTGATAAAGAGTGCAAAGCAATGGACATAAAGATGCTCACTGGAGTTAAAAGAAGAATGTAGGAAAACTCAACAAAGAGATAAAAAATATAAAAAAGAACCAAAAAGAGTTGAAGAATACAATAACTGAAATGAAAAACATACTAGAGAGAATCAACAGAAGATTAAAAGATGCAGGTGAACAAATGAGCAATCTAGAAGATAGGATAATAGAAAACACCCAAGCTAAACAGCAAAAACAAATAAAAAATGAGGATAGGTTAAGGGACCCCCTATAACAATGTCAAGCATACTAATATTCATATGGGGTCCCAGGAGAAAAAAAGAGAAAGGGGTAGAAAGCTTATTTGAAGAAATAACAGCTGAAAATTTCCCTAACCTGGGAAAAGCAGACATCTAGGTCCAAGAAGCGGAGAGAGCCCCAAACAAGATAAACCCAAGAAGGTGCATACCAAGACATAACAAATAAAATGTTAAAGATTGAAGACACAATCTTAAAAGTAGCAAGAGATAAGCAACTAGTTATGTACAAGGAAAACCCCATAAGGCTATGGATTTTCCAGCAGAAATTGTACAGGCCAGAAGGTAGTGGCACAATATATTTAAAGCACTAAAAGGAAAAAACCAACAGCCAAGAATGCTCTGACAAGATTATCATTCAGAGGGATCCCTGGGTGGCGCAGCAGTTTAGCGCCTGCCTTTGGCCCAGTGCGCGATCCTGGAGACCCACGATCGAATCCCACATCGGGCTCCCGGTGCATGGAGCCTGCTTCTCCCTCTGCCTATGTCTCTGCCTCTCTCTCTCTCTCTCTCTGTGACTATCATAAATAAATAAAAAAAAAAAAAAAAAAAAAAAAAAAAGATTATCATTCAGAACTGAAAACAAATAGGAGTTTCTTAAATAAACAAAAGACAAAGGACTTTACAGCCACTTAACCAGCCTTAGAAGAAAGGTTAAAGGGACTTTAAGTGGAATAGAAAAGGCCAGGGAAGCCTGGGTGGCTCAGTGGTTGAGTGTCTGCCTTGGGCTCAGGGCATGATCCCAGAGTCCCGGGATGGAGTCCCACATCAGGCTCCTTGCATGGAACCTGCTTCTCCTCTCTGCCTATGTCTCTGCATCTCTCTGTGTCTCTTGTGAATTAAAAAAAAACAAAAAACAAAAAACAAAAAAACAAAATAAACTTTATTAAAAAAAGGAATAGAAAAGGCCATAACTAAAAGAAAATTATAAAAAAAAAAATTTCACTAGTAAAAGCAAACATATAATAAAGGTATTAAATCAATCATTTATAAAACTAGTATGAACGTTAAAAGATGAGTAAAATCCATTACATCTAAAAAAAATCCATTACATCTATAAAATTTGTTGAGATTCACAAAATAAAAAGATGTAAAATATGATATGATATACATAAAAACATAGGGGAGGGATCCCTGGGTGGCGCAGCGGTTTGGCGCCTGCCTTTGGCCCAGGGCGCGATCCTGGAGACCCGGGATCGAATCCCACATCAGGCTCCCGGTGCATGGAGCCTGCTTCTCCCTCTGCCTGTGTCTCTGCCTCTCTCTCTCTCTCTGTGACTATCATAAATAAGTAAAAAATTAAAAAAATTAAAAAAAAAAAAACATAGGGGAGGGTTTAATACATAGTGATTTTAAAATGTGTTTGAATTTAAGCAACCATCAGCTTAATATACAGTTATATATGAACCTTATGCTAACCAGAAACCAAAAACTTACAATAAATCTACGAAAAAGCAAAAGAAAGAAATCCAAGCAAAACACGAAAGCCACCAATTACAAAGGAAGAGAGCCAGAAGAAAAAAAGAGAAAAACTACAAAAACAACCAGAAAACAGTTGACAAAATGACACCTGTTCATTATTACTTTAAATGTAAATGGCCTAAAAAAAAAAAAAAAAAAATGGGCACCTGGGTGGCTCAGTCAGTAAAGCATCCAACTCTTAATCTGAGGTCTTGATCTCAGGGTTATAAATTCGAGCTCCATGTTGGGTTCCATGCTGGGTGTGGAGCCTACTTAAAAAAAAAAAAAAGTAAATGGTCTAAATACCACAATTAAAAGACAAGGGTGATTCAATGAATAAGAAACATGGGCCATCTATATGCTGCCTACAAGAGGCTCTCTTCAGACCTAAAGACATGTACAAATTAAAAGTGAAGGGATGTAAAAAAAAAAAAAAAAATTCCACACAAATGGAAACAGAAAGAAAGCTAAGATAGTAAAACTTATATCAGACAAAGTAGTCTTTTTTTTTTTTTTTATGATAGTCACAGAGAGAGAGAGAGACAGAGACAGAGACATAGGCAGAGGGAGAAGCAGGCTCCATGCACCGGGAGCCTGACGTGGGATTCGATCCCGGGTCTCCAGGATCGCGCCCTGGGCCAAAGGCAGGCGCCAAACCGCTGCGCCACCCAGGGATCCCCAAAGTAGTCTTTAAAACAAAGACAGTAACAAGAGACAAAGAAGGGTATTATTAAAGGGAGTAATCCAACAAGAGAATACAACAATTTTAAGTATCTATGCATCTGACATAGGAACACCTAAATATACAAAAAGCAAATATTAACAAATACAAAGGGAGAAACTGACAATAATACAATAATAGTAGGGGACTTTAACACCCTACCTATCAATGGATAAAGCATCCATATGTAAAATCAATAAGGTAACTGTGGATTTAAATAACATTAGACCAGATAGACTTAGCAGATATATACAGAAAATGCCATCCAAAACCAGCAAAATATACAGAATTTTCAAGTATACATGGAACATTCTCCAGGACAGATTACATGCATGCCACAAAACAAGTCTCAATAAATTTAAGAAAAGCATCTTCTCCATTCACAACAGCATGAACTTAGAAAATCAATTATAGGGGAAAAACTGGAAAAAAAACAAATACATGGAGGCTAAACAACATGCTCCTAAATAATCCATGTGTCAAGAGAAATCAAAGAGGAAATTTAAAGATACATGGAGAAATGAAAATGGAAACAATGGCTCAAAATCTTTAGGATGAAAAAAAAAAAAACAGTTCTAAGAGGGAAATTTATATAGTAATTCAGGCCTACCTCAAAAACAAGAAAAATCTCAAACAACCTTAACTTTACCCTTAAAGGAACTAGAAAAAGAACAAAGACAAAAATTAGTAGAAAGAAGTAAATAACAGATTAGAATAGAAATAAATGGTGACAAAAAAAAAACAAAAAAACAAAAAAACAAAAAACAAACCCCAACAACAACAATGAAACTAAGAGCTGGTTCTTCAAAAAAGATAACTGATAAACCTTTGGCAGACCTATTAAGAAAAAAAATAACTCAAAATCACAAATGAAAGAGAAGTTATAAACACCACAGAAATACAAAGGATTGGGCAGCCCAGGAGGCTCAGAGGTTTAGTTTCTGCCTTTGGCCCAGGACGTGATCCTAGGGTCCCAGATGGAGTCCCACATCGGGCTTCCGGGGCCTGCTTCTCCCTCTGCCCATGTCTCTGCCTCTCTCTCTCTCTCTCTATGAATAAAAAAAAAAAAAAAAAAAAAAAAAAAGAAATACAAAGGATTTTAAGAGACTACTGTGAAAATTATATGCCAACAAGTTGGACAACATAGAAGAAATGGGTGAATTCCTAGAAACATATCTTCCAAGACTGAAACAGGAAGAAACAGCAAATCTGAGCAGACCAATTGCTACCAGAGACAGTGAATCTGTAACCAAAAATCTCCCAACAAATAAAAGTCCAGGACCACAAAGCTTCACAGGGAAAATCTACCAAAAATTTAAAGAAGAGTTACTAATCCTTCTCAAATGATTCCAAAAAATCAAAAAGGAAGAAAATTTTCCAAATTCATTCTACAAGGCATTACCCTGATACCAGAATCAAAGACAATCAAGAAAGGAAATTACAGGGCAATATCTGTGTGATGAACACAGATGCAAAAAGTACTCAACAAAATTTAGCAAACTGAATTCAACAATACATTAAAAAGATCATTCACACAAAAAATTAATTAATTAATTTAAAAAATAAAATAAAAAATAAAAAGATCATTCACCACAATCAAGTGGGATTTATTCCAGGATGCAAGAATGGTTCAATATCCACAAATCAATCAACGTAATACACATTAACAAACTGAGGGACAAAAATCACATGATCACCTCAACAGATACAGAAAAAACATCTGACAAAATTCAACATCCATTTATGATAAAAACTCTCAACAAAGTGGGTTTAGAGGGAGCATACTTCAATATAATAAAAAAGACCATATATGATAAAACCACAGCTAACATCATACTCAATGGTGAAAACTGAAAACTTTTTTCTCTAAGATCAGGAAGAGAACAAGGATGTCCATTCTTCCCACTTTTATTTCAATACAGTAACGGAAGTCCTAGCCATAGTAATCAGACAAGAAAAAGAAATAAAAGGCATCCCAAGAGGGTAACAAAGAAGTAAAACTTGCACTATTTACAGCTAATGTGATACTCTATATATAAAGCAATTACAGACTCCACCAAAAAATTAGAATACATGAATTCAGTAAAGTTGCAGAATACTAAACTAATATAAAGAAACTTGTTGCATTTTGATATGCTAATAGTGTAGCAGAAAGAGAAAGAAAACAATCCCATTTACAGCTACATCAAAAAGAATGAGAGCAATAAATTTAACCAAGGAAGTGGAAGGCCTGTACTCTGAAAACGATTAAAACAATGGTGAAAGAAACTGAGGACACAAATAAATGTAAAGATATACCATGCTCATTAATTGGAAGAATTAGTATTGTAAAATGCCCACACTATTCAAAGCAGCCTATAGATTCAATGCAATCCCTATCAAAATACCAATAGTATTTTTCATAGAATAAGAACAAATAATCCTAAAATTTGTATGGAGCCAAAGCAATTTTGAAAAAGGAGAACAAAGCTGAAGATATCACAGTCCCAGATTTCAAGCTATACCAAAAGCTATAATAATCAAAACCGTATGGTACTAGCAAAAAAAAACAGAGATCAATGGAGCAGAACAGAGAGCCCAGAAATAAAACCATTCTTTATATGGTCACTTAATCTACAACAAAGGAGACAAAAAATATACAATGTGGAAAAGACAGTCTCTTCAAATAAATGGTGCTGGTAAAACTGGACAGCAGACATGCAAAAGGATGAAACTGGGTGGCTCAGTCACTTGGGCATCCAACTCTTAGCTTCAGGATCTTGGAGTGGTGGGATCAAACCCTACATCAGGCTCTGTGCTCAGTGCAGAGTCTACTCCAGAATCTCTCTTCTTCCCCTACTGCCCTCCACCCCTGTCCCCTCCAGCTTTCTAAGTAAATAAATAAATAAAATAAAATCTAAAACAAAACAAAACAAAACCTGGCTAGCTCAGTCAGCAGAGCATGTGACTCTTGATCCATTGGTTGTGAATTCAAACCCCATGTTGGGCACAGAAATTACTTTTTAAAAAAAGAGAGCAAGCTTTTGGCTTTGGACTAGGAGGAGGCAAAGGTTGTCCCAAATCCAGATTCATCTGACACCAGCCATCTCCACCATGCCACCTAAGTTCAACCCTAACAAGATCAAAGTTATAGATCTTCGAGCACCAGCGGGGAAGTCATTGCCATGTCTGCCCCGGCCTCAAAGATTGGCCCCCTTAGTCTGTCTCCAAAAAAAGCTAATGATGACATTACCAAGGCAATTGGTGATTGGAAGGTCTGAAGATTACCGTGAAACTAACCATTAAAAACAGATAGGCTCAGAATGAAATGGTACCTTTTCTGCTTCTGCCCTAATTATCAAAGCCCCCAAAGAACAGTCAAGAGACAGAAAGAAGCAGAAAAACATTAAACACAGTGGAAGTATCACTTTTGATGAAACTGTCAATATTGCCTGACAGATGTGGCACTGATCCTTAGTCATAGAACCCTTTGGAAACATTAAAGAGATCATGAGGACTGCAATATTGACAGCTGCCATCCTCAAGATATCATAGATGATGACATCAGTAGTGGTGTAGTGGAATGCCCAGGTAGTTAAGAACTACAAAGGAAACTACTTAAATAAAGGGTCATTTGAAAACAAACAAAACTTTTCTTACATAACACACAAAAATAAATTCAAAATGGGTTAAAACTCAAATATAAAACCTGAAATCATGAAACTTCTAAAAAGAAAACATACACAGGAGCAGCCCCGGTGGCGCAGCGATTTAGCGCCGCCTGCAGCCCAGGGCGTGATCCTGGAGACCCTGGATCGAATCCCACGTCAGGCTCCCTGCATGGAGCCGGCTTCTCCCTCTGCCTGTGTCTCTGCCTCTCTCCCTCTCTCTGCATCTCTATGAATAAATAAAATCTTTAAAAAAAAAAAAAAGAAAGAAAGAAAGAAAGAAAACATACACAGTAATCTCGGAGATATCAGCCTTAGCAACATATTTCTGAATCTGTCTCTTCATGTAAGGGAAAAAAGGAAAAAAAGGAAAAGCAAAAAAAAAAAAAAAAAAGAAAAAAAAAAGGAAAAGCAAAAATAAACAATTGGGAGGGACTACATCAAACTAAAAACCTTTTGCACAGTGAAGGAGGCCAACAAATCAAAAAGGCAACCTACTGACTGGGAGAAGATATGTGCAAATGATACACCAATAAGGGGTTAATATCCAAAATCTATAAAGAATACCAAACAATACCAAAAAAGAAAAAAAAAATCCACATACAGAAGACCTGAACACACATTTTCCAAAGACACATGACAATTCAACATCACTAAGTATCAGGGACATACAAATCAAAACCACAATGAGAATGGCCAGTATCAAATAGACAAAAAATAACAAGTGTATAGAGGATGTACAGAAAAGGCAATCCTCATGCACTGCTCATGGAAATATAAATTGGTGCAGTCATTATGGAAAATATGGAGGTTCCTCAAAAAATTAAAAATACAAATACCATACAAACCAGTAACTCTGCTTCTGGGTATTTATCAAAAGAAAACAAAAACATCAATTCAAAAAGATAAACACATCCCTATGTTTATTGCAGCATTCTTTACAATAGCCAAGATATGGAAGTATCTTAAGTGTCCATCAATAAATGAATGGATAGGGGCAGCCCGGGGGGCTCAGTGGTTTACCGCTGCCTTCAGCCCAGGGTGTGATCCTGGAGACCCGGGATCGAGGCCCACGTCAGGCTCCCTGCATGGAGCCTGCTTCCCCCACTGCCTGTGTGTCTGCCCCCGCCCCCTCTGTCTCCCATGAATAAATAATAAATAAAATCTTTAAGAAAAAAAATAGATGAATGGATAAAGATGTGGTGTGTGTATATGTATACACACACACACACATACACACACATACACAGTGGAGTAATAGCCATGAAAAGGAGATATTGCCACTGGCAACAACTTCAGTGGACCTAGAGGGTATTATGCTACGTGAAATATGTCAGGCAGAAAAAAACAAATACATTATTTCACTTCTGTGTGGAAATCTAAAAAATAAAACAGAAATAGACCCATAAATACAGAGAACTGGTGGCTGCCAGAAAGGAAGGGGTGGGAGGATGAGGCAAAGAGGTGAAGGAAATTAAGAGGTACAAACTTACAGTTATAAAATAAATAAGTTGGGGTGCCTGGGTGGTTCAGTTGGTTAGGAGTCTTGCCTTTGGCTCAGATCAAGATCACTGAATCCTGGGATCAACTCCCACATCTGGCTCCCTGCTTTATGGGGAGTCTGCTTCTCCCTTTGCCGCTCCCCTGCTCATGCTGTCTCTTTCTCTCTCTCAAATAAATAAAATCTTTAAAAATATATACATTAAATTAAATTAAAAAGTCAGGAGGAGGGATGCCTGGGTGGCTTAGCAGTTGAGCATCTGCTTTCAGCTAAGGGTGTGATCCCAGGTCTGGGGATCGAGTCCCACATCAAGCTTCCTGTGAGGAGCCTGTTTCTCCCTCTATGCCTCTGCCTCTCAGTGTCTCTCACGATTAATAAAATCTTTAAAAATAAAGAAAAATAGGGACACCTGGGTGGCTCAGTGGTTGAGCATCTGCCTTCAGCTTGGGTCATGATCCTGGGGTCCCAGAATCAAGTCCCACATCAGACTCCTGCGTGGAGCCTGCTTCTCCCTCTGCCTATGTCTCTGCCTCTCTCTCTCTCTCTGTCTCTCATGAATAAGTAAATAAAATCTTAAATAAATAAATAAATAAATAAATAAATAAATAAATAAATAAAAGTCAGGAGGATATAAAGTACAAAATATAGTCAATAATGCTATAAGGTGACAGATGGTTAAGTACACTTGCTGTGGTGAGCATTTTGTATTGTATATAATTGTAGAATCACTATGTTGTACAGCTGGAACTAATATTGCAAATCAATTATACTTCATTAACCCCTTTCCCCAAAATAAACTTGGTTTCTATTTTTTTTTTTTGACACAATCCCACAAATGGGAATGAACCATGGACTTTTTTCTGCACCGCATTTACTCCTTCAGCATGTATTACTGAGCACTTACTCTATACTAAAAATACACGATAGAGAAGACAGACACAATCTCTGCCATTATGGATATTAATGTTATGGAATAACAGCCACTAATTACCTGCTAAGCCTTTGTTATATGGCCAGCATCCCATCAAGCATTTCACATGCATCATTTCATTTAATCCTGCCAGCAACCCTACCAAAACATTACTATTCCCATTTTATAGAGGAAAAACTAGATCAGAGAGGGCAACTTGCCAAAGATCATGTGGCAAAAAGTATGGAGTCTACTGTTGAAACTCAGGCCTCTCCAAAAAAAAGTCCAGGGCCTTGGATTTTTAAGCTCGCCACTACCTGACCCCACCACTCCTCTCAACTATTGCTTAAAAGCAACAATTGATTTAAAGAGAAGATTTCGTAACTAGTCTAAATTTAGTATACAATAAATTCAGACTCAGGAATTAGAGATGGAAAGAGAGGCCCTAACTACCTAGATAAGAAAGCAAGAAAGTATCTCCCTTTGAACTGAAGAATTTAACACACTTCTCTATTCTGTAAGCTTTGTGTTTTCTCCTAGAAGGACCATTTCCTCTTGAATGCAAAAATTTAAAAACTTTCTACCAAGGATCTCTGAAAATGGTTTGAAGTTAAATTCTTGTTTTGGAAAAAAAAAAAAAATTCTTGTTTTGACAGGATTATTCTGAGAGTATTTTTAGAAAGGATTATACCTAATCACTCACTGTTTGTTCACCCATCAAGTGATTCAAAATTACAGCAAAATTTTTGAACAGTAGCATCTGAAAAAAGGAGTACCGACCATCTTAACAGTTTTAAATAATTTTGTATTTCCGTTTATAATACTGTAAAAATTTGGAATACGGAATTTTAAAGTTACCAATAATCTCAGTATCTTATCCCATTAACCATTATGAGTTGTATATTCTCCTCCAATCTTTTCTTATAGGCATATTTTAACATCTTTACAGTCACAGTATAAAATTCTACATTCTGCTTTGTTTATAATAAGCATTTCTTTTCAGGATCCTCAATAATCTTCATAAATAAATTCACTCTTCACATTAACCCTATAAGTGAGGTATTATCATTGCATGTTACAGAGGATTAAAACAAAGCTCAGAGATTACATAAGGAAGATGGGAGTCAATCCCACACATTTTTATTATACCATACATTCAATAATTCCTTTTACCTGGCCCCAAAGATAAAAAGAAAGGATATTCTCCTATCATTAAACAGCCTAAGAATTTAAGAGTAGTGTTTCCAATGTTTCAAGGCAGCTAGATGGGACTGATCCTGGGGTTCTCAAGAGTGGACCCGACCAGGAAGCTGTATTTACAGGAAAGTATATCTAAAGCAAATCCCTTCACCTATGCCTCTTCTAGGCTTGTGGTTTTCCCAGTATAGAAAGGACTGACAGGCTTCCCCATCTCAATAACTGAAAATAGCATCCTTCCAGGTTTTCAGGCCAGAATCCCTGGAATCATTTCTTAAGATTCATTTGATGCTGAGAGGGAGAGAGAACGTGAACAAGCAGGGGGAACAACAGCAGACAGAGTGAGAGAGAGAAGCAGACTCCCCACTGAGACCGACACGGGGCTCAATCTCAGGACCCCGGGATCATGACCTGAGCTGAAGGCGGATGCTTAACAGACTGAGCCACTCAGGAGCCCCTGGAATCATTTTTTAAAAAAAGATTGATTGATGTGTGAAAGCATGCTAACGTGCACATTCGAGAGCAGGGGTGGGGAGGGGGGATGGGGCACAGACAAGAGGGAGAATCTCAGCAGACTCCTCACTGAATGCACAGTCTCGCTTGGGGCTCAATCTCATGACCCTAGCTGAAATTAAGAGCTGGACCTTAACCGACGGAGCCACCTGGGCACTCCGGAATCATCAATACTGCTCACGCATTGCAAATCCTTTTGGCTCTACCTTCAAAACACACTCAGCATCTGACCACTTCTTACCCACCTCCACCAATCCACACTCTGGTCTAAACCCCTTTTATAACAGCCTCCAACTGATGACTCTCCTTCCATTTCCACACTCGCTGCGCTGCAGTCTATCTACTCTTAATGCAGCCACCAGTGACTGCAGATGTCAGTATTCAGCTCAAACCTCCCCAAAAGACTCCTCTCTCACTGAGCAAAACCCCAAAGTTCTTACAATGACTTCTAGGGCCATGAGATGCACCTACCTACATCAATATGTGTTCTCAAGAGTTTTTGTTAAGTATTGTATGAAAGTTTACAGAATGAACCCTACCACCTACATCATCCCTTTTCTCTACCCCAGCCCACTAGATGAGCCCCTTAAACCTCCCAGGCACCAGGCACTGTTCTCTACCTAGAATGCTCTTCTCTGGGTAGCCACATGGCTGGCACTCTCACCTCCTTCAGGTCTTTGCCAAAATGTCACCTTCTCAGCAAGACGTTCCCTTACCATCCTTTTTTTTTTTTTTTAATTTTTTTTAAAGATTTATTTATTTATTTATGAGAGACACAGAGAAAGAGAGAGAGGGAAAGAGAGAAACAGGCTCCATGCAGGGAGCCCGACGTGGAACTTGATCCCGGGTCTGCAGGATCAGGTCCTGGGCTGAAGGCGGCACTAAACCGCTGAGCCGGGGATAACCACTGAGCCGGGATCCCTGGGTGGCGCAGCGGTTTGGCGCCTGCCTTTGGCCTGGGGCGCAATCCTGTGTGTGTCTCTCTCTCTGTGTGACTATCATAAAAAAAAAAAAAAAAAAAAAAAAAAAAAAAAAAAAAAAAAACCGCTGAGCCACCTGGGCTGCCCTCCCTTACCATCCTTTTAAACTGCATGCTCCCTCCTTTACCCTGCTAACAACCTATCACTCTTTCTTGCTTTTTTTTTCTACACAGCATTTATCAGCACCTAACATACTGAATTTTACTTTGTCTACTGTGTCTTCCCCTACTGCAATGGAAACCTCACAAGAGGAGGATTTTGGCATGGTTTTTTTCACTGCTCTTACTTCCCAAGACTTAAAAAAGCAAAAAGCACATTCAGTAAATATCTGTTGAATGTATAAATAAGCTATAGCTTCACCACAATGTAGACAGGAATATTTCAGAACCAAAGTCATGTAAATCAAATCAGCAGTTGATGGCAGAGCCACCCACACCTCCCACAAATGAGAAAACTAGTGAATGTTGCTCTTAAAATAGTGGACTGCAGGCCAAATGGAAAGGTTCTGCTTGTTAATATCAAATCTCTTAGCTATTTACACAATCACTACCTCTACAATCAAGCGCCATTCAACAGCAGCCACATTTAGCAGTTGAGTTCTTCTTAGACTAATTTAGTTGCTCCAAAAATTTATTTTAAGATTTTAAAGTAATCTCTATACCTAACGCAGGGCTCAAACTCATAACTCCGAGATCCAAAAGTCACATACTCTACCGAATGAGCTAGCCAGGTGCCCCTAGTTGCTCCAAATTTTTAAAGACAAAAGTCAACTTGATTTTGTCCCCCTCGAAGTTGACTGGCCCAAGTTTCCCTTTTCTTCTACCTTTAAGGCTTGAGAAGGAAAATGGAGAAATAAGAGAATCAGCAATTTTTAGAAAATTGAAAAATTTTTAAAAAGGAACGCCTGGGTTAAAAAAAAAAAAAAAAAAAAGGAACACCTGGGTGGCTTAGTAGTTGAGCGTCTACCTTCGAGTCAGGGTGTGATCCCGGAGTCCCAGGATCAGGTCCCACGTCGGGCTCCCTGTAAGAAGCCTGCTTCTCCCTCTGCCTATGTCTCTGCCTCTCGTGAATAAATAAATAAATATTTTTAAAATTTTTTTAAATCACAGAAATGTAAGAACTCCTTCACTCTGATTTAGGACTAGAAACAAGTTTCAATCTGCGGTGAATCAAGTTGTTCCTTTCTAACCGCCAGCACCACCTCCATGTTTCCCAGACATGTCGCACTCCTGCAGGTCCAAAATTCACGCAGCTTCTCACAAAACCTATTCAGGAGCTCCCTAAGGAAAGCACCCCCATCCTCTCATTACCCAGTCATCCTGAGTCCTTTCTCATCCCCCCAATCTCCCACATCTGTCACTAAATCCTTATCTGCATACCTCTCCTTCTCCTTCCCCACTCGGAAGACCCTGAACAATTTTATCGGTTTAACAGGCATCCCTGGCACTGGTCTCTCTCAGTCATATAACCTTTTCAAGCACAGCTCGGGTCATGATACTTGCTCCTCCATCATAAACCTTCCATGAAACTAAAGGTAAAAGGTATGCCCTTGTTTCACCCTCCGGACAAGACTCTACCACAACCTTCTGAATTAAGATGCTTTGTAAATTCCTGTTTCTCACAAAATTAAGTCCTACCATCCTAGACCTTTCATGATCTATCTCCATCTACCACAGCTAAACTTATTATTTAACGGTTCCTCTGCAGCCCCCTCCCCTCTTTCACTCTCACAGTTCCCTTTATCTAGAATGTCATTCTGCCCTAACTAGAATTGTTGAGTCACAAAGAGTAAGTAAAAGTTTCCCTTTCTAAGAAACTGCCAGACTATCTCCTCCAAAGTGACTGCACCATTTTACATTCCCACCAGCAACATAGTAGGGTTCCAGTTTCTCCACATCCTAACATCTGTTGTCTTTTGATTTTAGCAGGTGTGAAGTGGTATCTCACTGTAGTTTTGATCTCCATTTCCCTAAGGACTAATGATGTGAAGCCTCTTTTCGTGTGTTTATTAGCCTCACATTTATTTTGACAGAAAGGTAAGGAAATGCTTTTCAATAAACCACTGGAGGGCAGCCCTGGGTGGCCCAAGGGTTTAGCGCCGCCTTCAGCCCAGGGCGTGATCCTGGAGACCCAGGCTGCATCAGGCTCCCTGCATGGAGCCTGCTCCTCCCTCTGCCTGTGTCTCTGCCTCTCTCTGTGTCTCTCATGAATAAATAAGTAAAGTCTTTAAAAAAAAAAAAATAAACCACTGGAAAATACAATTACTTGTCATCAAGTTGATTTATAAATCTCTACCTGTACCACTGTTAGGAAACTAGTTTTTCCTTATCAGGTTATTCAATGCATGTTAGGTTATTCACTTTACATAATACTGAAAGTTACAAACATCTATATTTTACATGTGCTAATGTCTCCAAAAAAAGAAAAGCTGAAGTACTCCTAATTACCAAAGCCAGAATACCTGGTTTGGGGGGGATGCCTGTCATAAGCACTCCAAAAATCTATATATAAAGCCTACACAACATCACTTCTTTCAACATAGAGTAAGAAATCCTTAAGTAACTAAGAAGTTTACATTCTCAAAAGAAACACAATTTAAGAGGCACTAGAAATCTGAAGGCACTAGAAATCTGTACCACATACATCTCGGGGTAATCTCTGGTCTGAGGGCAATTTAATTTCAATATGTTAGTTTTAGTCTAAAATTTTACTTCCTAAGTAACAAAAACCAGATTATGCTAAAATTCTATTAAAAGAACATCTACAACCACAAACACACAATGTGTGTATACATATTCACACAATGAAATCCAACACAGCAATAAAGGGAGCTACTAAAACATGTAACGTGAATGAACTTCAAAAATATTGAGGGCAGAAAAGCCTTACACAAGTGAGTACTGCGTGATTCCATTTATGTGAAATTCATAAACGGCAAAACTATTTACTTATAATGATCACAACAGGAAGGTGCACAGGGATAGGGAACTTCTTAGGGAGTCATGAATGTCCTGTATGTTAACAGAGGTATGAGTTACAGCGTATACAGTTGTCAAAATTCACTAAACTCTAACATTTAAGATCAGTGCACTGAAAAATACTTCTTCTATAGAAGCAAATACGATAGAAATGGCTATTCTTCTGTAATCTGCAAAAGATAGAAATCACTGTTGACAATTCCTTTAGACTTTATTACCAATGTCACTACCAACTTCATTACCAACCAGTGACACCATACTGGTTTCCCCTCCTAATCCTAGTTTGTTCTTTAGATCAATGTTCCTCCTCTGCCCTCCCCTTCACATTTCTGTAGTCTAATCCTATTCCCATCTCTCTTCCCTATATGTCCGCTACTTAATAACACATCCGATTTTAGACTGAAATCACTTTTTTTTTTTTTAAGATCTTATTTGGGCTGAGTGAAGTAAGTCAGTCGGAGAAGGACAAACATTATATGTTCTCATTCATTTGGGGAATATAAATAATAGTGAAAGGGAAAATAAGGGAAGGGAGAAGAAATGTGTGGGAAATATCAGAAAGGGAGACAGAACGTAAAGACTGCTAACTCTGGGAAACGAACTAGGGGTGGTAGAAGAGGAGGAGGGCGGGGGGTGGGAGTGAATGGGTGACGGGCACTGGGGGTTATTCTGTATGTTGGTAAATTGAACACCAATAAAAAATAAATTAAAAAATAAAAATAAATAAAAAAAGATCTTATTTGGGAGAAAGCGAGAGCACAAGCCCTGGAGCATGGTGGGCAGGAGAGGGAGAAGCAGACTCCCCACTGACCAAGGAGCCCATGTGGGGCTGGATCTCAGGACCCCGGAAGCTTAACAACAGAGCCACCCAAGTGCTCCTCTTATGATTTAATTCCAGGCCATTTTTTTAAAAAGATTATTTATTTGAGAGAGAGAGAGAGAGAAAGCGCGCACAGCTGAGAGGAGAGTGAGAAAGACACTCCCTGCTGAGCAGGAAGCCCAACCCCACGACCCAGAGATCACGACCTGACCTCAAGTCAGACGCTTAACCCACTGAGGCACCCAGGCAACCCTGAACTCACCCTTAAACATCCTCCCAACTTGGGCAAGTTGCAGTGTCCCCCATAAAAGGGAGGAAGGTAACAATAATAAAGGATCCTTTACACCCCACCTGGAATCCTTACTGTTCGAGTCTAGTTTTCCAACCGCTCATTTCACCAACCGTCCCCACACTTCTCTGTGAGGATAAGGAACGAATGTGCTGGTTATCTCACTCTCAGTTTCTGGAGAATCGCTACTACCACTTACCCGGTACCAGTCATCTGCCAAAGGCTACCAGTGACACAGCACACATTTCACTTAACCTGTCCTAACGCTGCGCTAGACGAAACTAAGCTCACAATAAGTTAAATAACCTGATAAAGGTCATAGAAAATAAAGCGGCAAAGCCAATGTTAGCTCTCATTAAGGGTCTACGACTGAGCCTGAAACTCCAGCTAGCAGAATCTGGGCGAAATCGGGATACCTTTTAGACCCAAATCAGGGCAGTCCACCATTTTACAGGTGAGAGGCCTAAGGCCGTTGCCCGAAGTGCCCAGATTCACCCGGCCATTGGGAAGAACCGTACGGCGTCTCCTGCCCCTATGGCTTCCCTCGGTTGTCATCCCAGCTCTCCCATCCCGTGCTTTGACGAGGCTTTCGGGTTATGCGGGAGGGTAACAAAGAGGCACTGAGGGGACCGAAAGCGGAACCGCCTTAAGAAGGACGAAGCCGAACTTCAGACTCTGCCAGGTCGCGCGCTGGGCGACGCCGACCCCACAAGCTACCCCACGACCCAGACACGGCGACCTCGGAGGTCACCTTGACCCCAGCGGAGTGTCAGGCCCCACTTCCGCGCCGGGCCCGCCCCGCCGGGGCAGCAGCTACGGAAGGAGCAGCCTCCACGCCCGCTGCAAGCAGACGCCGAGAGGCGCGGGGAGGTGCGGGGCGAACCAAACCGAGCCGCAGGCAGCAACCCCGCCCGGCGAAGGCGCCGCGACTGCCAGGCGCAGAGGCTCGGCCGGCCACTTCTGTCCGAGACGGCCCGGCGCTACCTGTACCTGCGGGCTATAAGCGTCGGAAGCCCATGTTCCAGTCAACTTCTGCGTGAAGCCGCTAAACTTGTAATACATGACGCCCGCTGCCCGGCTTCCCGCAGCCGCTGCCCGCGCGACTGCCTCAGAGAAGGACCCTGCCTTTCCCTGCCGTCGCCTTAAATCTCAGCCCAAGGACCCGGCGCCGGGAGGCGGGCTGCCCGGAGATCGCCTAACTTATGCCCACTTCAGCCCTATCAGGGAACAAGAAGCCAGAGTGTCAGGACCAAGAGGGCAAAACAAAAAAACCAAGCCCGCCCACCCCAGCTCTAGCAGAACGCAGAGTCTCCGTAGAAGGGTGTGTGGAAAGCGCGAAATTTCCGCCCCCTCCCACCCCGCCCCCCACGCACACATTTTGATTCGGGCAGTGCCGAGACGCCTTAAGAAGTGCGCAAGCGCCCCACGGACCAGGCCGGAGGCTGAGGGACTCGCTAGGGTCGGGCATTGGGCGGGGCCTGGAGTGGGAGGGGCGGGGCCTGGAGTGGGAGGGGCGGGGCCTGGAGTGGGAGGGCGTGGTCTGGAGTGGGAGGGGCGGGGAGAGCTAGAGTCCACCAGTTGGTCTTTGGGTTGAAGGTTTCTCTTCCTTTACCAAACTTGCACAGTCTTCTGTCTTTCCTCCCCTCGCTAGGTCACCTGGTGAAGTGCCCCCCCATCCTCAGTCGGAGTATGTACCCGCTGGCCAGGTTTCTCTGGGAACCTGGGAGTGAGGCAAATAAGAAAATGTGGACTCTTCTGCTGAGAGCTTTTTAGTACCGCGGGCTGTTAGTGCTTTCGCCCCAATAATATAAAGTTAACCTCTTGGGTTTGGTGCAAAAGAAATTCATAGTGACCTGAACTTCAGACAGCGGGATATAAGTTTTGCAGTTTCTAAGAACCTGAGTTTTAAGGATATTGGTTGGTTACTCATCCTTTTCCAGGCCTCTGCCCTTAGAGATAAATGAAGTGAGGAATGGAGAAGAGGTAGACCAGAAACATTTGAAAAAATTTGGACCTTGAGCCTGGAAGATCCAGGACTACCACTCTAAGTTCCAGTAGCATTCACTTTAGTTCAATTTAAAGAGGTTATTTAATTAAAAATAGAAATACCGGGATCCCTGGGTGGCGCAGCGGTTTGGCGCCTGCCTTTGGCCCAGGGCGCGATCCTGGAGACCCGGGATCGAATCCCACGTCGGGCTCCCGGTGCATGGAGCCTGCTTCTCCCTCTGCCTATGTCTCTGCCTCTCTCTCTCTGTGTGTGTGTGACTATCATAAATAAATAAATAAATAAATAGAAATACCCTATGATCCAATAATTCCAGTGATATTTACCCAAAGAAAACAAAAGTAGTAACACATAAGGATATATATATGCATCCTTGTTTGTTGCAGCATTATTTACAATAAGCAAGATATGGAAACAACCTAAGTGTCCATCAATAGACAAATTAATAAGGAATATGTGCGGTGTGTGTGTGTGTGTGTGTGTGTGTGTGTGAGAGAGAGAGAGAGACTGTGCATAGATAGAAATAATGGAATATTACAGAACTGTTAAAAAGAATGGGATCTTGCCATTTGTGATAACATGGATGGACCTAGAAGGTATTATGCAAAGTGAAATAAGCCAGACTGAGAAGGACAAATACCATATGATTTCATTCATAAGTGGAATCTAAAAAAAAATTTTTTTGAATAAGCAGAATCAGACCTATAAATACAGAGAACAAATTGATGGTTGCCAGAGGGAAGAGGGGTGGGGGAGTGGGGCTAAATGGGTGAAGGGGAGTGGAAGATACAGTCTTCCAGTTACAGAATGAATAAGTCACAGGAATAAAAGGCACAGCATAAGGAATATAGCAATGATATTATAATAGTGATATTTTGGGACAGACACTTGCATTAAACATAGCATAATATATTAACTTGTCCAATCACTATGCTGTGTACTTGAAACTAGTTGTGTGTCAACTATATACTCCAATAAAAAATAATAATAAAGATGTTTTTAAGCCTCCATTATGTGCAAGGTACTGTATGAATGTAGCATACTAGTTTCCTACTTCCAGGGATGGATTAAGGCTTTTCTTAGCTTTATACAGGTTTTTACAGCATATTATGATGCGTTTATGAAAGCACGTGGAAAACTGATAGATGATACTAACCAACCTTTACATAGCATTTCCCAACAATAAACTCATTTAATCTTTACAACAATACTATGAAGCAAGTGCTATTATCATCTTCATCTTATAGTACCAGAAAAGTCACTTGCACCGGTCAGCTGTTAGTAGAAGAACTAGTCATCTGGCTCAAAAATCTGTACTCTTATGCACTATATTATAGAGAAATAGAAATGAATTCATCCTGAAGAGGATGAAGGCTAAGTAAGTGTTCTAGATCTAGGGTCTACATCAGCATCCTGACTGCCAGGTGTAAACCCAAGAGCCCCAAGTGTTCAGCACTACCAACATTCTGAAGAGCAAAGATTTCAGGCATATTCATATGATCAGCCCATCCAAAGTCGCTGCTTTTACAAAGCAACATTGTGGCATAATGGAAAAAACATTCACTTTGGGTTTGAGTTGTGATTTCTTCAAGGCTGAGTGATTTGCAACAAGTCATTTCCATTTTCTGAGCTTCACTTGCTTCTGTAAAGTAGGAATCATCATCATCATCTATTCTCCCTCACTGGTGTTCTGAGAATCAACAGTTCTGTAAGTTATAAAGCTTACACATATGTTAACTTGCTGATCTTACCTTTCAGTTATTTTTACTTTTCCACAGCTCTTGATGATATATAAAAGTCTTTTCCTGATTAATTTAACCAATTGATTAATTAACTTTTTAAATTAATTTTTATTAGGATCCCTGGGTGGCGCAGCGGTTTAGCGCCTGCCTTTGGCCCAGGGCCCGATCCTGGAGACCAGGGATCGAGTCCCACGTCGGGCTCCCGGTGCATGGAGCCTGCTTCTCCCTCTGCCGTGTCTCTGCCTCTCTCTCTCTCTCTGTGTGTGTGACTATCATAAATAAATAAAAATTTTTTTAAAAATAAAAAATAAATAAAAATAAATTAATTTTTATCTTTTTAAAGATTTTATTTATTTATTCATGAGAGACACAGAGAGAGAGGCAGAGGGAGAAGCAGGCTCCATGCAGGGAGCCTGATGTGGGAATCAAACCCAGGACTCCAGGAACACGCCCTGGGCCGAAGGCAGACACTCAACCGCTGAGCCACCCAGGCACCCCTTAAATTAATTTTTAAAATCCTGGGCAGCCCGGGGGGCTTAGTGGTTGAGCTCCTCCTTCAGCCCAGGGCCTGATCCTGGAGACCCGGGATTGAGTCCCACCTTGGGCTCCCTGCATGGAGCCTGCTTTTCCCTCTGCCTGTGTCTCTGCCTCTCTCTCTCTGTGTGTTGCTCATGAATAAATAAACAAAATAATTTAAAAAAATAATTTTTATATGCTGGAATCACTCATACCAAGAAAGGAGCATAAACTTGCTAACACATACTAGGTAGAAGGAAAGGGCCTTCACAGAGTTTAGGTTGAAAAGAGAAGTAAAATGATTTAGGACAGCTCTTTTCTTCCATTCTCCTGTCTTCTGGACATACATTGGAAGAAGAAAGTAGAGAACATTCCCAACTTTTAGAGCATGAAGGTGTACCAGCTTCTTGAAGTATAAAGGTGCCTGTCAACATTGGTTATTTTCCTAAAGTTCCTGCCATCTGATTTTAGATCCTGCAAGACATAAATTAAGAATCCTGAAAATGTTACAACAGCCGGGCTGTTCAGTGGGAGGTAAAATGTCAGTAGCAGAGTGTGGGTTGGGATGTCACATGGAGTGGCTGATCATAGGAAGATTTTGTCTCATTTCTCAAATAAAACACAGCACTCTGACAGCACCGAAGCCAGCTATTCTCATTCTTATTTGCATATCCCACCCAACATCAAAGCATGATCTTTCTTTATATCATGATCCCTTCAGGTTATTCACTATCGTATTCTGAGGAGAAGTGACCACAGTTCACAGTACAGAGAAGCTTGTCAATCACCAAGTGATCTGAGCTTGTGCAAATGCTAGTCTGGCTCAGGGTGAATCAGACTGCAGCCGCTTCTCCATTTGTGAAGACTGTGTGCTAATGGCCTTTGGCAGGCTACTCTGTGAGAGCACTCGAGAGTGGATGAAAGACCAATATAAATTTTAAATTGGTTTGTACTGAATATAAATAGGAAATGCCTCCATGTGAAATAGTTCTTAATTTTTTTAATTCTCCAATTTTCCAAGAATTGGCTTTTAAAAATTGATGCTTGGTGGGCCTGGCCAAGTTAAAGCATGTAGGCCCTGTAGTAGTTGAGGTCATTGTGGGCTGTGGGCTCCTCTCTCTCGCTCCCTCCATCCTTCCCTGTCTTCAGAAGCCTTCGTATGTCACCTGGCTTTGGTGTCATCAGTGGGGAGCAGAAATATAAGCAATGAGCATTTGTTCTAGGCTGTATTACCATCTAGTACACAGGCCTCCAGAAGCCCTCCTTTCCCCCACTTTACTGTTTCTTTGCAGCCAAATCTGCAAACTGAAGAACCTTTCTACCCTGGGGAAGCCTGTCTGTGTTTGTGGATTTTGCCCATTCTAAGGTAATTTCTCTGGTGGAAAATGGACTACAATGGCATCACTTGTGTTCTATCGTGGCTTTTGTCTATCCTCTCTTTGGCAAAAAGAAAGGCAGAGGAAAAACATTTCCCTGACATTTATTTTTTTAAAGACTTTATTTATTTATGAGAGACACAGGCAGAGGGAGAAGCAGACTCCATGCAGGGAGCCCAACGTGGGACTCTATCCCAGGTCTCCAGGATCACACCCCAGGCTGAAGGCAGCACTAAAGCGCTAAGCCACCTGGGCTGCCCTTTCCCCAGCATTTAAAACTGCCAGTGATATCCCCAAGACAAACACCATTGATAAAATATCGGAAAACAAAATGGAAAGCTATATACATTTTATGATTTTTCAGAACGATGACACCTGTCGTGCAATCATCTGGTAATTTTCATGCGGCAGAATAGAAATCTCAGCTGTCGTCGCTTAGTCTTTTTGTCAGATAAAGCCCTATCTGGTGTGCAAAATTGTCTTTGAAACCTGAAATCTAGATTCTATCGATATTATTGAAAAACAATTAAAGCTTTGCTAAGGCATGGTATTTTCACAGGAGGAGTCAAGGATCTGAATGGCACATTTCTCACCCAAAGAAGGGGAACTGGCAGCTGGGGTTACAGTTGCTAGGACAGCTTTATTGTACTACAGGCTGAACATATTGACATCAACTCCCTGCTCTGACCTTCTCCTTCGTGAATGTCAGTATGGTGTGTGAAGCTGCCTCACTTTTGTCTGCCTGCTTTTCATGATGTGCAAGTCAAAAGCACATCCACAGAGATTATGGATTTAACTCAATTTTGACACATCACATTTCATCTCACTGGTTAAGAAAGGCTGAGGTATGACTCATAATTTATTTTAAAGCATTTTAAATACACTTAATTATGCATAGAAAAAAGTTGAAATCCAAAACAAGATTCCTGCAACTTTACATTAACATCATCTATACAGATTTAGTATATATAACATAATGTTGTCCTATACATAGAATGGAAGGATTAGCCTTCTCCAGTGTGGGTCAGAGGGTGGTTCCTAACTCCTGGAGATTCTCACTCTCTGTATCACATATGTCAGCAATGTTGCAATATTTTACAGCAAGCACGCATATCTGTTTGTAAGTCCATATACACACAAATAGCACAAGGCCCCCAAAAGGCATAAAAATTAGAATTTTAAAATGTTTTCGTGCACTTACACCCTAAGCTACCAATTAATTTAGAATATTCTTTACTCGTCCCTTGCATAGATGTGAGGAGTCTAGTGAGCGACAGTCTCCAAGTAACAAACCACATGAGGGATCACTGGAGGATTGTTCTGCCCATTAGTGTTAACACTATAGTGGTTCTTCTTCACAGGGCTGTTGGATAAATGAGTTAATTAATGAATGAATGATGATGATCAAATGAACAAAAGAACAAACATCATCTCCGCACATTGCTGTGAGAAACGAGTGACCGTCCTGTGTAGTTATTTACATGAGCACCCTGATGGCCATGGAAACTGGTGATCAAGTGAAAAAAGAGATGAAAAACCTGGGTCTCAAGAAGGTAAATGTTGATGGATCATTTTCTTTTCAGGTGGAGAACCTTTTGTCTTTAGAAAAATCTTTGTGACTCTAACCAATATCAAAACATGGGGTGCTCCAGAGCCACTGAAAGTATGTCCGGGTCCCAGCTCTACACTAGACTTGTGACCTTGGGCTAGTTCCTTAACCTCTCTCGGCCACAAAATAAAATTTTCAACTTAACAGGGTGATGGCAAGAATTAAATAAGATCAGAGGCACCTGGCTGGCTCAGTCAGTTAAGCAGTGGACTCTTGATTTTGGTTCCGGTTACGACCTCAGGGTTGGAAATTGAGCCCCATATTGGGGGCATGAAGCCTACTTAAGATTCTCTCTCTCCTTCTCCCTCTGCCCCTGCTCTGGGCTCTCTCTCTCTCTCTCTGAGAAGGAGAAGAAGAAGAAAAGAAGAAGAAGAAGAAGAAGAAGAAGAAGAAGAAGAAGAAGAAGAAGAAGAAGAAGAAGAAGAAAAGAAGAAGAAGAGAATTTAAAAAATGAAATAAGATTATATGTGCTTAAAAAATTAGAAGAAAGTATGTAAATATATGGAACTCTATATGGAAAATAATATTGAACAAAAACTGTAAAACTGGATCTATTCACTGATATGAACCAAAAATCGATTTAGCATGATATAAAGGATTAGAATTTTAAGTCCACTGGATGCTGTGTTTGTATAAAGTTAGCTGGTTACAATAAAACTTGTAACCTAAAAATCTTTCCATTTTCTCAAACCGTATACTTATGTCCTTTTTGCTTTTCCCTCTTCCTTTCCCCAAGATTGGTAAATATTAGTTAAGACCATGGGACAACAAACCAGAGCCTCAGATAGGACCCAGTATGAAAATAGCCCCTAAAGATGTGGAATCTATCTTGAAAGGTTGAAGGCCAAAGAGATGAGTATCCCACTAAAATAATAGCCAATCTTTTAGCATCAGTGTGAAAATAAAAAATCACATGATTTTCAAATACCAAATCATAATTTTACTTGCTTCTCCTTCCGCCTCAGGCTCTTAAACAGTGGAGATTTGGCATTTCTATAGTTTCTGCAACACAGAAACACAAAGTCATAGGTCTAACTTCAGATCACCTTCTGAAAGAGAGTGACAGGAACTTGGCTAGAACATCAGACCAGCCTGGGTATGAATCCTAGATATTCCTACTGACAAGTTCAGTTACCTTGGGAGAGTGACTTCTCCACTCTTAAGTCTCAGAGGCAAAATGAAGGATCTAAATCACAGGATTATTGTGTTATCAGGTAGCAAAGGTACCAGCCTGTGATCACTAGTACCTGGGCATAGCTTGCCAGGTGATTCCTGATGGCCAAGTTGGGATGGAGAGACAGGGAGGTCAGTCTGGAGGTCTTCCTTCCAAGAAATGGTCAGGCTTCTGACTATCTCCATGACAGTCTGGGGGAAGCAAAGCCATGGAAGAAAAGGGTTGGAGGAAGTTATAAATCTAGGAAAAGTGTCTAATGGAAGGCAAATCTCCCCCTTGAAAGAAAGGGGACTGGAGAGAGTATGACATTCCCAAAACCACAACTGAGAAACTCAGGAAGCCCAAGTCAAGGGCCGCTTGCCCTGGGCCTGGAAACCCCAGCCACAACCCCGCTCTCCACTGACACTGACCCAGAAGAATAATTTGCTAAAGCACCGATCCCAACAACCCAAAGATTTCCAGCAAGAGACTGACGTTGAAGCCTGGCTTTCAGTGAGGAGAGTGAGGAGACAGTGAGGAGAGCTGGAGAAGTCGTGGTTTTTAACACGTGATTGTGTGAT
The DNA here is from genome assembly GCF_003254725.2 of Canis lupus dingo. Classification (NCBI taxonomy): domain Eukaryota; kingdom Metazoa; phylum Chordata; class Mammalia; order Carnivora; family Canidae; genus Canis; species Canis lupus. The sequence goes on from NC_064259.1 coordinate 34,062,688, forward strand.
CATCACATCTCATCCAAACCCCAGACTCCAAGGCTACCCTGTCTTCTTTGCCAGCACCTATTCTTATATCCTAACAGACCATGGATGCATATGGGAGAATAAACTGCATGTATTTTCATTTAAATCATGGTAAAGGTAAAATTCAAATCAAGGTATTTGTGTTTCCACACAGCCCCCCACCCCCACCCCAGCAGAAGCAAGCGCTCTGTGAACACACACACACGCACATACACACATAGCCTTGTTTCGGCACAGATGTCAGGAACGCAGAGCCTGTAAATCTGCCCAGGCAGTTCTGTTCTTGAATCATTAAGAACAACCGAGTGGGTGGAACGAGAACATGAAATTGCTGTGTGCACTCATGTTTTGTTTATGGAGCAATCATTTCTAGACGTGTTTTCTTTTTTTATGAAGAATCTTTTCTATGTTTGCCTTTTAACACCCCACCTTCCTTCCTGTCCCCGGCTCTCCCACACCCACTAAAAAGAAACATTGAGGGCGTTACAAAAATCTCCACAAATTTGAAGAATAGATTACATTAAGTGTCTCTCTAAACCAATTCCTTTTACTCAGTCAAAATAAATGATTTAGTAATATGAATAACACAGGTAACAGTTGAATTTGAACATGGTGTATAGTTTTAAAAAGCTCACAACAACTCCCAAATCATAAAAAAAAAAAAAAAAAATCACCTTCCTTGATCCACCATGTGCAATGAGGACCTAGTTAACCCAGAGAATTGAAAGTCCTGAGATGTTCTCAGCAGGGTTTAATTCGTGGTTTATGCACCTGCTACAGGATTTTTTCACTTAACTTCACTGTCACTCAGCTTCTTTATCTATAAAACGGGAATCATACCTACTTTGTGAGGGCTCAGTGCCTAGGAGAGTAAGCACTCAGGAAACTGTAGCCACTCCTACTATTGCTAATAATTGCAGAAAGCGGGCAGACGGGATGGCTCTTGCTGGATCCTATGAATTCTTTGTTCTGATACACCCATCCCCCAGCCTTGGCCAGAGCAGACACTCAACGGGGGGCTCCCAGACATACCATGGTGATAGCGACCCCAGTTAGGGTGCAGTCTTCTTGGACCCCTACGAGTTTCTGTTCATTTCTAGACTGACCTGTGAGCTGCTACCCCCACTCCCTCCACACCTCCCACCGAAGGGGGGGCCCACGTGTGTGTTTGTTGAGTTCTAGAGCTATGTTTACCATCTGGGTGGATCTCACTTCATTGTTTTCCCTCTTGTTCTTTTTGGCTTCTTGGCGTTGTCCTGCCTGGCGCACACCCCCAGCCATGTTCTCATCACAGCAACCCCCTTGTTTTCGGTCGACAGCTTACAGCTAGAGGCAGAGTGGTGGCATCAGGTGCTTTAAGAGAGAGCGATTGCATTAAATTTTCTCTCAGGAAAATGAGCTTGGTTTTTAAAAAATGTTCCATGGAACGGATCTAATAACTTAGCTCTGTAATAATTTCTCCTCTGCCTCCTCTAATTGCAAGGATTCTTTGAGAAACAATGGAGTATTACTGCTTTTCAATAGGCTGATGAGACTGCATTTGCAGAGGGCTTCTATCAACAGGAGAGCCTTTCAGACTTTACCCACAGCACAAACAGGTATAGGGAAGCCTCCCCAGCTGAGAAATGGATAAGGGGAGCAGTGGCCCCAGGGCCAGTCCTGAAAATGGTCTACTCATCTTGCGGTGCCATGGACCTCCAAATCAACCCCTCCCTGGGAGGGGCCCCATGAGGCTCCACAGAGGTACCTGCCTTTGGATCTGAAAGCCTGTCCAGCCAACAACATTCAATGTCTATCCAGAATGAGGTTTAACCACAGGAATGCTAACTAGGCTAGTGACCTGACTTCCTGCATGTTCTGGGAGGGCTGGGGGCTGATCAAATTTGAGAACTGAGAGCGGTGGCCACAGACTTTTCCAAGAGAGCTATAATGCTGTCAGTCAAATAGCACTTAATTTCCGGTGGGTTGTAAAAGTGCCATTTATCCTGCAAGCTTCAGGGAGAGCAGCACGGTAGGATTCTAAGTTAAATGATGCAAGAATAACTACTCTCAGTAAAGATTTTGTGCTTCAGAATTAAAAACAAAGCAAAAAAGACCAAACCTACTTTTACACTGATTGCAAATACTGTAGCGAAGAAATCACTTTCCATTAAATTCCCTTGATAAAGCCACGTGTAACCTGAGTTGACGGCCACTGGAGGCCCACAGCCATTCAGCAGCACCTTGTAGGCATAAGGAAGTTTTGTCTTTAGTGACTCAGGTCACATTTTTGCCACATGGACACTGTCGCACCAATAAAAGGATGGTCTCCAGGGGCAATGGGTGGTCAGGCTGATAAGGATCTGAGGTGGTTCACAAGGCAGTTGGAAGAGGGGCCAGCAGCAGTGGCCCTGACACAGTGAGGCCATTGGCCATTGGCCAATGGCACTTGTCTGCTGCCATCAAACATTTATACCTTCTCCTGGGCTTGCAGACCTACAATTTAGAAAATCTGGGAGAACTTTTCATTTCTAAGAAGAACCACATAAGAAACAACTTCATGTAGCTAGGTAGCTGGGACATTGAGGCAGTGAGGTCTGTGCATGTGGAGGGGTCTGGGGAAGAAGAGATTTAGGAGGAAATACTACTAAGTGTTTCAGTGACTTGTTATTTAAATTACATATAGGCTACAAAAGTACTGTTTAATAAATACTACCCCAGGGGCCCCTGGTGGCTTAGTCAGTTGAGTGACCAACTCTTGGTTTCAGCTCAGGTCATGATCTCTGGGTGGTAGATGGAACTGCATGTCAGGCCCTGTGCTCAGCGAGGAGTCTGCTTCAGATTCTCTCTCTCTCTCTCTCTCTCTGTCCCTCCCTCTCCCTCAAATAAAGAAATAAAATATGTAAAAATAAATAAGTAAATAAATACTACCCCAAAACACACAGTTAACTTTAATAAAAAGGTCAATTAGTAGTACCATAGAACATTCTGGGGACACCTGCCTGGCTCAATTGGTAGAGTGCAGGACCCTTGATCTCAGGGTTGTGAGTTCAAGCCCCATGTTGGGTGTAGAAATTACTAAAAAAAAAATATACAAACCTAAAAAAATAGAATATTCTGTGAGGATGGTAATGTTCTATATCTGTGCCAACTATGTGTGACTGTCAAGCATTTGAATGAAATGTGGCTGGCACAACTGAGGAATTTAGTTTGTAATTTTATATTATTTTAATTTTTCTTTGGATAGCCACATATCATTAATGGCTACAGTTCTGGACAGCACAGATTCAAGAGGATCAAAGTGGGAAAGAGAAAGGAGACACTAGAACAACCTTCCTGTTTGTCCGGATCCTGAAAGTAGGAAATCCAACTCATTTGCTAATGAATTCAGTCCACGGGAGTAAAAAAAAAAAAAATCAATTTGTATCAAAAGTGCTTTAATGCCTGTCTAAATGTTGAACCATAATAGCTTCTCTTTTTCACAATTTCTATGGGGAAAAAATACCATTTTATGCTTCTGGAAAATGGAAGTGTCATTCTCAGTGTGTGCCCTCCATTAATATCTCCATCTTTGTGGCATGTAGAGCTTTGCCTCTGTAGGCTTCTCCTGTCAGGTAATGATTTTTACAGCCAGAAGCATAAATAAGTTCTTCTGTTGCTAATGACAGGTGAGGTTTCCCACCCCGATTGAGACAACCACTCCATCCAGTAACTCAGGGCATTGCAACATTTCTGCTTAGGAAGTGGCAGCTAATTCCTCTGAGAAACATTTCACGTACTACTGATTGTTCAGCAACCAGCTCACATCAGCAGATCTGGGCGCCATCCTGGGGCCCAGGCGAGTCCCTTGAGGAAAAGTGGCCTCTGCCAACAGACAACAGGTACCAGGGCAGTGCCAGTACACAGGACTCCCTGCTGCCCACCCCAGGCCCAAGACCCCTGCAGCCCCTGCAGAGAAGGTCCTGAAGCCCTGACCTCGCTTCCTTGCAAGGGGAAAAGGTCAAGCTGAGGGTGCACAAGTAAGATGGAGAAAGGTTTCTCATGTAGGGCACTGGCTGGGAAGCAGGGGAGGAAGAGAAGAGGGAGGTTCTTCTGGTTAAAAACAAAAACTAAAAGGCTCAGGGCACCAGCAGCTTAGAGTTGTGAGTCTGAACCAGATGATAAGCTTTTAAAAAGCTGTGAAGTAGAAACACCTGGGTGGCTCGGTGGCTGAGTGTTTGCCTTTGGCTCAGGTCGTGATCCCGGTGTCCTGGGATCGAGTCCCGCATCAGGATCCTCACAGGGAGCCTGCTTCTCCCTCTGCCTGTGCCTCTGTCTTTCTATATCTCTCATGAATAAATAACATCTTAAAAAAAAAAAAAAAGCCATGAAGTGCAAGCATCACACAACGATTCTCTCTGATGTCAGAGCTCTGTCCTGGTCTCGTGGAAAGCACCAGGGCCTCTCCGCGGTGGCGAGGGCCGTGGGGTGTCCCAGCCTGCTTGCGGGTGAGGAGAACACAGACTCGCCAGCCCAGCAGACGCAGACCTGGACAGGCTGCTCAGCCAGGCCTGCTTAATTGATACAGGCTCCTAATGAGCGGGATAAACACCATTTGGGGCCATTTGCTGTGAAATGGACCAGGGTGTATGAGAAGTCGGCCTTGTACGGGCAGAAAACGTACACGTCGGCAGAAAATAATGTGCTGGAAAAGTTTTACATTAAAGACGTGCCATTCTGAGTGTGCAGAGGTGTTAATGCTTATGTAATTAATCATTTCATATTTGAAGATTGGGATTTTTTCCCTTTTAATTAATTAGCCAGTAGACTCATTACAGTACATTTTTCATGTCAAAAAGGCAGCGGATTCTAAGAGAAGAGGGGGGCTGGTGGGGAGAAGGGCCGGCAGCTGCGGTGGTCTAGTGTGCTGTGCAAAGTACAGAGAATCTCGGTCATCTCTGCCTACAAATATTCCCTTTGAAGGGCCTGCAAATGCGGATCTGGTCAAAATGCCTGGCTTTTATCCACGTCCTGGGAATGCAAGGCTCTGCTGGTGCACGCTTTTTCAGAACCTGCATTCAGTTCCTTACCATGTGTTGTGGCCTGCCCAGTCAACGGATTTGTCTTTCGCTAGCACGAGGGTACAGCAGGAGGGCTAAAGGTTGGGCTTGGAAGCCAACCACTGTGAGTTCCACTGCTGACTTCCTTCTCAGCTGGAGACTGTGGGCAAGTCACCTAAATCTCTTCATGCCTCAGTTTTCTGCTCTTTACAATGAAGGTAAAAGTAGTACGAGCCTCAGGGTGGCTGAGGAAGAAAGTAAAATAATGCATATTAGCTATTTAATTGATGGGGCACGTGGATGGCTCAGTGGTTGAACATCTGCCTTTGGCTCAGGGTGTGATCCCGGGGTCCAGGGATTGAGTCTCACCCTGCGTGGAGCCTGCTTCTCCCTCTGCCTACGTCTCTGCCTCTCTCTCTGTGTCTCTCATGAATGAATAAACAAACCCTTAAAAAAATGTTTACTTGGTACCTGGTATATTCTGAAGACTCAAAACCAGTAGGCTTTAGTACTAGAAGAGTATACTTCTTTGTGGGACAGAATACCACCTTTGACTCCTTCACAAAGCTATTTTTTGTGTGATTGGTAAAATATACATAACAGAAAATCTACTGTTTGGACCATTTTTAAGTGCACATTGGTGTGGTAGTAAGTACTTACATTATTGTGCAACTGTCACTACCATTCATCTCTGGGACTTTTTCATCTTCCCAGCTGTAATTCTAACTTCATTAAACACTAACTTTATTTAGTCATTAAACACTAACTTCCCATTCCCCCTGCCCCACCTCCAGCTCTTGGCAATTACCATTCTACTTTCTGTTCTGGAATTTGACTACTCTAGGGACCTCATCTAAGAGGAATCATACAATATTTGTCCTTTGCAACTGGCTTAATTCATTTAGCACTACGTCTTCAAGATTCCTCCATGTTGTAACATGTGTCCAAATGTCCTCCCTAATATCAGAAAGGGAGACAGAACATAAAGACTCCTAACTCTGGGAAACGGGCTGGGTGTGATGGAAGGGGAGGAGGACGGGGGTGGGGGTGAATGGGTGACGGGCACTGAGGGGGGCACTTGACGGGATGAGCACTGGGTGTTATTTTGTATGTTGGTAAATTGAACACCAATAAAAAATAAATTTATTATAAAAAAAAAACAAATGTCCTCTTTTTAAGGCTGAATGATATTCCATCATGTGTACATACCATATTTAGCTTATCCATTCATTGGTCAATGGACACTTAGTTTGCTTCCATCTTTTGACTACTGTGAACACTGCTGCTGTGAACGTGAGGGGGCAAATATCTATCTGAGTTCCTGCTTTCACTTCTTTGGGATATATCCCCAGAAGTGGAATTGTTGGGTGACATGTAATTCTGTTTACTTTTTTGAGGAACCATCATACCACTTTCCACAATGACTGCACTGTTCTATGTTTCTGCCAGCAGTGTACTGGGATTCTATTTCTTCATGTCCTCACTACCACTCCTTATTGTCTGGTTTTTAATTTTTTAATTTTTATTTTTTTAAAGATTTTATTTATTTATTAGAGATACAGAGAGAGAGAGCGGCAGAGGGAGAAGCAGGCTCCATGCAGGGAGCCTGACGTGGGACTCGATTCCGGGTCTCCAGGATCACACCCTGGGCTAAAGGTGATGCTAAACTGCTGAGCCACCTGGGCTGCCCTGTCTGGTTTTTTAATAGCCATCCTGATCAGAATGAATGCCATTTGCATTCCCCTGGTGACTAGTGATGTTGAGCAGCTTTTTGTGCTCCATGGAGCTTCTTGATAGCAGATAAGCAGATACGAAGGGGAGAGCATAGTAGAAACTCCTGGTGATCTGAGCACAATTGTTGAGAGTATGGGAATACAAGCTTCTGTTTCTATCAAGATAATAGATAGACAGTGATAATTAGATAGATACATAGATAGATAATAGATACAGAAGAATATGGAAAGATATTACATTTAATATACACATAGAAACAAAATTCTAGCTTGGTTTGTGCCTAATCATTAACTCATAGGGTTGAACTCTGGGATGGCAAGAGGATCTTTTCTATTCTTATCTTATTTTACATGTTTCACGAAAAGGGAGGATCGGGGGTAGAATTACAAGTGTTTAAGGGGCGCCTGGATGGTGCAGTCAGTTGAGCGTCTGACCTTGTTTTCAGTTAGGGTGGTGGTCTGGGCGGCCTGGGATCTAGCCATTGTGTCTGGCTCTGTACTCAGTGGGGACCCTGCTTGGAATTCTCTCTTTCCCTCCATCTGTTCCTCCCCTGACCCCCAAATAAATAAATAAACATTAAAATAAATAAACAGGGGCACCTGGGTGGTTCAGTGGCTTAAACGTCTGCTTTCAGCTCAGGTCATGATCCCAGGGTCCTGGGATAGAATTCCGCATTGCATTCCCGGCTTTGTGGGGAGCCTGCTTCTCCCTCACCCTCTGCCCCTTCCCTCGTTTGTGCTCTCTCAAATAAATAAAATCTTTAAAAACCTAAAGTGAACTAATAAATAAATAAAAACATCCTTGGTAACATTTGCAATTATCTTTAACTTCATAAGTCAATAGATTCAAGGAACACAGACCAAGAGATGCAAACTATAAATGTTCACAGGGAAACCTTTTTACTGCTTTACTGCCGCCTGGCAAGGGCGCAGTAGAAGTGATGCTTAACCATGGCTCTGCCTTTCTGTTCAGCAATAGTCAGCACCTGCCCTGGGGGCTGCTAGGAGGCTGAAGGAAGACCACAGGAGTTGAAGACCTGCATCTGCTTTCGAGACATTTACAGTTTGTTGTTGCTTGCACAAGACAGGGTGAAGATACCACAGAGGGCTTCACAAAAGTGTGAAATTGTGCATGTGGACCTGATCTAGGTGCTTTTGAGACAAGATTGCCCAGAATCTGCTAGTTTGGGAACCTCTCCTGGAGAACTGACAGCAGTGGTGGGTGCATGCTGAGCTGACCTTGAGGGAAGAGAATTCCTCTTGGTGTAGGTGTAGGAGGTATCTTGGTGTAGGACAGGCAACACTCCATGCCCTGGTGACAGCATGGGTCAAGGCCCTGAGGCCAACTGAGCCAAGGTGGTGCAAAGACTCTGCCTGGCAGGGAATGAACAGAAGTTCAGAGAGACTCAAAATATGGTGATGTTTTTTGCCTTGACTTCAAAAAAAATACATATTCATTAAAGATTTTTGTGATTAGCTATAGAGATATAAGTGTATAGATAATATAGATAAATATATGTAGAAAGCATAGATAAAATGTAGTATGGATAAATATACTTTTTTACCCAAATAAAATGATGCTATACTGTTCTACAACTCTCTATTTTCCCAACAATGCTCCTATGTTGTCAAGACCTCTCTTTACATATATACACACACATATGCCTGCGTGCATGCGCACATTCACACTTATCAATACACCCCATTTGTACAGCTGTGATGTAATTTATTTCAATAGGCCCCCATTGATGAGCAAATCTGAGTTGATGAGAGTATGCATCTAAATCTTGTTAGGTATTGCCTAGTCACCTTACAGAAGGGCCACAGCCATTCCTCCATCCCCTCTACCCCGGGGTGTGTGGAGCCTCATGGCCACACCACCTGCTTAGCATCACTAAGCCTCACTCCTTATCAGGAGTGAGGATGACAGAACCAGCAGCAAAGGTTGCTGTGGGAACTACATCAGGGAATCCATCTCCAAGTTCCTGGGACAACCTTAGCACCCAAAAAATCAGCTGTCACTCTTATCTTTCAAGTTTTAGCTAATTTGATGGGCAAAAATATTTTGTTGTTTTGATTTGCATTTCTTAAACCTCAAAGGTAATTATGACAATATCTCCTAGCAGATTTATGAGTCTCTCAATGTTGTATTCATTCAGCCAGTGGATCGTGAAGGTCATACACTGATCCAGTCCCAGTGTCCTGCAGAATCTCCTCTGGCAGGCAGTTGCCTGCTCCCCAGGGCTGACTTGGGAAGGACCAGTACTCTGGGGAGCCTTGCTTTAGGACTCAGACCTCCCTTTCTTCATCCTCAGGTCCTGTGGCTGGGCTTGAGGATTAGGACTCTGGAGGTAGTTGAGGATAAGAAGGGCTCAGTTTTCCAGGGGACCAGGAACCTGATGGTGGGTCCCAGGAGGCCCAGGCACCCAGACCTACCTTCAGTGGGGCCATTGCCCAATTCAGCTATCGGTAGGGTGGCCGGGTTTAACAAATAGTAGTAAGAAACGCTCTGTTAAATTTGAAGTTCAGATAAACAATAAATAATTTTTCAGTATAGGTATATCCCAAATATTGCATGAGATATACCAAAAAAATTATACTAAAAAAATATTCATTGTTTATCTGAACTTCAAATTTAACTGGTTGTCTTGTATTTTATCTGGTAACAGGTTTCTTTTTCTTTCCTTCTTGCTTTGTTTTTTGTTGTTGTTTTAAAGATTTTATTTATTTATTTATGAAACACACAGAGAGAGGCAGAGACACAGGCAGAGGGAGAAGCAGGCTCCCTGTGGGGGAGCCCGATATGAGACATGATTCCAGGACCCTGGAATCACGACCCAAGCCAAAGGCGATGCTCAACCACTGAGCCACCCAGGTGTCCCTTGTTTTTTTTTTTTTTTTTAACACGGGACTTGAACTCATGACCCTGAGATCAACATCTGATCTGAAATCAAGAGTCAGAGGTTTAACCAACTATGCCACTCAGGTGCCCCTCATAACAAGTTTGTTTACCTGCTGTATTAGTTTCCTATTAGTGCCATAGCAAATTACCATATTTTTAGTGGCTTAACATAATACAAATTTACTCATAATTCAGGAGGTCACAAGTCCAAAATCAGTTCCACTGGACAAGGTCAAGGCATTGGCAGGGCTGATTCCTTTTCCAGATTCTTGGTGCCTTCATTCTCTAGCTCATGGTCCCTTCCTCTGTCTTCAAAGATAGCAGTGTAGCATCTTTAAATCTTTCTCTGAGTCTGACATTTCTACTTCCCTCTTACAAGGTCTCTTGTGATTATTTCTTGGATAATCCAGGTTAAGAGCAGCCCGGAAATTAAAAAAAAAAAAAAAAGAATGGGATCTCTGGGTGGCCCAGCGGTTTGGCGCCTGCCTTTGGCCCAGGGCGCTATCCTGGAGACCCGGGATCGAATCCCACATCGGGCTCCCGGTGCATGGGGCCTGCTTCTCCCTCTGCCTGTGTCTCTGCCTCTCTCTCTCTCTCTCTCTCTCTGTGACTATCATAAATCAATAAAAATAAAAAATAAATCATAAAAAAAAAGAGCAGCCCGGGTGGCTCAGTGGTTTAGTGCTGTTTTCAGCCCAGGGCGTGATCCTGGAGACCCGGGATCGAGTCCCATGTCGGGCTCCCGGAATGGAGTCTGCTTCTCCCTCTACCTGTGTCTCTGCCTCTCTCTCTCTCTGTCTCTAATGAATAAATAAAAATCTTTAAAAAAAATAAGAAAAAAATAATCCAGGTCAATCTCCCCTCTCACGATGTGTAATTTAATTATATCTGCAGTCTCTTTTACCATGTAAATTAATATATTCACAGGTGCTGGGGATTAGGATGTGGACATCTTTGGGGCAGGCCTGCATTATTCCACTTGCGTCTCACAAGCTTCTGACAAACGTCTCTGGTGAAGATGTTCGAAACTCATTCTGCAGGCAGTGTGGAACCTGTAGCCATTATTCAACCTATCACACTTAGGTGGCGACCATCAAACATTGCATTGTTTCTATTGCATTCTAAGTTCCTAACTCCAACACCAATTCTCTTCCCCAATGTGTATAATGTATAATAACAATTGACATACTATACTGCACCTATTTCACAAATGTCTCTGTCTTCCTACTCTCTGCTTTGAGGATAGACATAAGACCTACTCCTCTCGTCTGCTCTATGCTTGACACAATGATGATCGACACGTGTGCCTGAGCAAATGATGATTGAATGTGTTACCTATTGAGCTGTAAATTAGGGTGTGCCTCTAAAATGTACTTATATTACCAAAATAAACAAGAAAATGTATGTTGGGTGGGAATGTGATTCCATGAGAAGAGAGATGGGCTCTGGACCAGGGAGCTGAGCAGCAAAAGGAACGCAGAGGTGAGGACCAGAGAGGCTTGGGTAGGAAAGAAAAGGAGGCAGAAAGGCAGGAGGGCTCCCAAGCCATGGCCCTTCTCTGGTTCTGGGTGCAAGACAGTGTAAATTGAGGAGGTGATTATGAATGCGTTAGGGGTCCCCAACCACATCATGAAGCAAGCATTTGTGTGCAACCACTTTATTTGGGAGATGATCTTAGGAAGCCCAGAAGGAGCAATGAGCCTGGAAGGGACAGAGCCAATCAACGGTGTGTTGATGGGCGCTGTGGCCCCCCTCCCTGGGCTTCACCTCCTGAGGGCCCTCAGAATTACCCCACACAGATGGATCTATGGGGACAGTCACCCCTTGCTTGGGCTGTGCATATGAGATCTGTTTTCAGGTGACCTGAGGGGAGCCCCACATGGGTATGGCAGAACCAATGTCCTCTCAATCTGGTTACTACTACAAGGTAAGATTACATGGATACATACCTTTGATTTTATTTACTTTTGTGATATTTTTAAATTGTATAAAGTTTTATTTAAAAAGAGAGGAATATGTCCATTTTGTAAAAAATATAATGGTAGAAAATATATATACATCCTCCATGCCTGAAGGTCTGCATTGGATCCCCAGAGAATGACTGTTTTTTTTAGCCTCCAAGGCAGCTGCCACCTTGATTCTCCCAGTCTGATACATATACAGGAAACATCCCACTGGAATTTCTGACTTTTGTTCACTAAATTCTCCTCTTGCTCCCACCCCCTGGTTTTCCCACAATCACTATGCAGTTACCACTTTCCAGCCTTGGTTCAACAGAGTCCATCTCTGATAAGTGTGTCTTCTCAAAGGAAAAGAAATCTCAGTAATTATAAGTTCATCGAGTTCATTCTACCAGAACTTCTTTTATTTTCTTGCTGTAATTAATTTTGTTTTATCTGACTGTTTTCAGACAATAACTACCCCACACTGGGACTGGTCTATGTGAGTACCTGAATTCATTCCTTAGTTCTTAGTGTGAGTCACAAAGAAAAACATTGTCTCAAGTGACAGGACCCTTGTGAGTTATGAAGAACCCAAGTGAACTGCCAGGCGCTGTGGCATTAGATGCCACCCCTTGGGCCCCGATGATTAGACAGCCACTCCCAGGTACAGATGAAGAAATGATAACCTGGGCAGCCCCGGTGGTGCAGCGGTTTAGCGCCGCCTTCAGCCCAGGGCCAGATCCTGGAGACTGGGGATCGAGTCCCACGTCAGGCTCCCTGCATGGAGCCTGCTCCCTCTGCCTGTGTCTCTGCCTCTCTCTCTCCCTCTCTCTCCCTCTCTCTCTGTCTCTCATGAATAAATAAAATCTTAAAAAAAAAAAGATTAAAAAAAATGATAACCTTCCTTGAGACACCCCCCCACCCAGTTTGGGTGGATAAGGTTTTCATGGCTCAAACCATAACCATCACAACCCAAAGGCCCTGGAGTCACACCTCCTGCCTAGTTCCTTGAGAAAAAGACAAATATAGAACAGGTTTTTTTTTTTTTTTTCACTTATTCGTCCCACAAATTCTTTTTTTTTTAAAGAAGATGTTTATTTATTTATGAGAGACACAAAGAGAGAGGCAGAGACACAGGCAGAGGGAGAAGCAGGCTCCATGTAGGGAGCCCAATGTGGGACTCGATCCCGGGTCTCCAGGATCAGGCCCTGGGCTGCAGGCGGCGCTAAACTGCTGAGCCCCCCGGGCTGCCTTGTCCCACAAATTCTTGTTGAGTATCTGTGATGGCCAAATACTATGCTAAGTACTCAATCAGAGATAAAATGTGAATTATTCTTCCCAGGAGGAAAATGTGTGGCAGCATCTCGGGTCAGTTCTGAAATGAAGTCGATTAAGGGTAGTAAGGAAACAGAGAAAAAGGAGAGTGAAGAAATAACCCAGATCCAAGAGAAACAGGAGCAAAACAGCCGAGTGCTGACTGCTGACCACTGGTGGCGGACAAAGTTCAGAAATACACGGTATCACCCACTATCTAAAACCTCAAGGAACAGCTTTTCCATAAATAAGCACTGCGTGCAGGCACACACACACACATACATTCCAACCGTTCTACTAGCTGTCACATACAGAGAGAGGGAGGCTTGCATTTTTGTTTACTTTGGCAAATCTAAATTTGGACCTAGAATCTCCTCACAGAGCCTGCCTCACAGACCCTGGTCCCTGTCGTGTGTCCCTCGGGCAGCAGGCGCTGGCAATAGGGAGAGCAGGCCAACCCACCAACACGGGCTAAAGGCCAGGCCTGGGGGCCCTGCCAGCCGTTCCCTGACTGCCCACCATTCTGCCCTTCGACCCAACAATCTGTCTTGCAAAAACAATTGGCATTCAGTTTTCAGGAGATGAGCACCAAGTGCAAAATATTTACCATCCAGCAGTTAAGCTTCGGCACAAAATTGGTTGCCTCCTCAGCGAATTAAATTCAATTAGCTGCCTCCTTATCTCCGCTGTGCATTGTAATAATCGGGGACGCCCGCCTCTGCCCACGTCTGCGTAGAGAGTTAGGGGAGCAGCGGCCGGACGGGCCTTTGGTGGGTGAAGCCGGCGGCAGAGCCCTGCAACCCGACGATCCTCTCCTCAGCAGCAAAGGGATGGTTGGGCTCTTCCTTCACATTTATTTGCACTAAGGATTGTGTCCTCCCCACATGCACACTCTACGCTCGGAGAGCGGCAGGAGACCACTCTGCTCTGACAACTTTCTCTGCCACTGACATTATCTCCTAATTACCTTCTCAGCGGTGATGGCCGGGTACCAGCCCTCGACTTGTGCAAAATGATTCTAATAGCCCGTCTGATCGGGAGGAAAGGAAATGCTGTCGTTCTTTGAGCTTCATGGGGGCTGTTACCACTTTTCCAAAAGAGCCTGAATACTATTCACGATGATCAGAAGGGAAAAACGCACACACACATTACTTCGAATGACCATTACTCCGAAAACAATAACATGTTTTTAGCCAGATGAATATGTTTATGTAACAGGGTAACTCTTGTCCTCAGCAGAGCTTCCAAGCACCAGAGCCATTAAGTTAATGGCTTGAAACGGAGCCCAAAGACTGGTGTTTGTTCTATGGCACTCGCCCTGGGTGGTGGGATGCCTTGTAGTCTTCAAAAAGGGATATTTTATTTTATTTTTTTAAGAACAGATGACTTGTTCCAACAGCCTGGAGGTATGCAGCTGCGGTCTGTGGCAAGTATTGTAGGGGGAAGAAGCCAGTTTGGCCAGGAAATCAGGTGGCGTGATGTTGAAAGGTCAACTTCAACAGGTTTGTCCTTGGAGAAATAAGGCTGCAAGTCCCACCCCATGTCCCCGCCTAGACCTCAAGCCCCTTCTCTGGCCTCTAGTCACCTCTTGGTGACCTGTGCCAATTTCTAATGACGTAAGCATGTTTCTTTTCCCTTTTGCCTGTAAGGAGTCCATTGGTCAAATAAAGGAAGCCTATGACGGCTGAGACTTGGATTGGTTTTGTAAACTCAGAATCCTGGCCAGCCTTGCTGGTGGTCTCAGGAGAGCCACGAGAGGGCTGTGGATGGACTTGTCACCTAAAGTGCTTGCAGGCCTGACACCCTAGGTAAGGACCACTGGTGGAGTTCCACAGTGGCTCAATCAGCCATCATCCCCACCCTATTTCTTCAGGCCCACTCAGGAGATGGCCTTGGGGAGGAAGGGCAAAGGCCTGAGAATACGGTACAAGACGTTCCACAATGTTGCTCAGTTCTTGAAGATATGATCAACAGCTTTTAGACCTGCAAACCAGAGCGGCAATGGGGGTCTGCTCTAACTAGGAGTTGGGGATGGATCTCCAGCTCTGGTTTGACTCAGCCTACTGTTCAGTTGTCTAAAAACCACCTAATGGGGCGCCTGGGTGGTGTAATCGGTGAAGCAGCCGACTCTTGGTTTCCACTCAGGGTCCTGGGATTCAAGTGGCCTGGTGCATAGGCTCCTCGCTCAGCAGGGAGTTTGCTTGAGGATTTTCTCTTTCCCTCTCCTTCTGCCGTTCCTCCCGCTTGTGCTCTCTCACTCTCTCTTAAAAAAAAAAAAAAACACATCTTTTTAAAAATAGAAACCACCTAGTGGTTTAATAACAACAATGATGGGGCCATTTGCTTTCATTTTGTGAAAATAAAGTTATTAGAACAACCTCCCAAGCCATCAGCTTACTGGTCATCAAACCTCAGAACTGCTTGAGTGAAACAGACTGTCTAAATTTTAAAAAGCAGCATTAATGATCCTGTTGCTGGCTTTCCAAAGAGAAGTGTGTTGTAAGGTTCAAGCTGAAATGCTGGCTTCCCTTCCCCAAATCCCTCAGCTGGTGCTTCTCCACACCTCCTCTCCCCTGTTCTGCCTACCTGGCTCACCCCAGGTCTGTAGGTGCCAGCGTTGCCACTCTCTGGAGTGAGGCTGTCAGCAAGACCACCACTGCCACTCCAGAAAGCTGGGACACATGGGCTGTCGGCTGCGCTGCCAGTTGTCGTTTATAACTTCAGGCCTCTGCTATTTCTTGTAAATAATTGGGGGAACAAATGCCTCCCAGGTGCTAGTCTTTCTTCACTCAGTCCTCAAATCAAGTCAAAAAGATTTGTTGGCCAGTTACAAAGCACCAAACAGTAGAGGAGAGAAAAATTTAATCCTGGTGAAAAAATATTTATCACTACCAAGGATCAAGGCACTGAGGTCAGCCCTGAGAATGTCAGAATGAACAAGTGCTGCCCTTGAGATGCTGGCCAAAGACTAGTCCTCACCTTTGAGGAACATAACAGCCCCAAAGGCAAACGTCAGTTGCCAGTCAACCCACCACGACACAAGGTGCGGAACCGGGCAGGCCATGGCCAAGTGCGTCAAGGTTGCAGAGGGAGCCCTTCCCGAGGCAGAAGGCAGGAGAAGACTTCCTGGAAGCGGAGGCAGCTGAGCTGGACTGAGAAAGATAAACAGGATTTCAGTAGGGAGAGAAAGTGATGTGGGACCCTGAGGCAGAAAGTCCCAGTGTCAGCAAGGCGCAGGGAGGTTTCAAGGAAAGCCAGCTGGAGGTGCAGAGGGCCAGGGATGGGCTGTGTGGGCAGGACAGGCCGCTAGGGGCGCTCGGAGGCCACGCTGAAGAATCTGAACCTGCGTGCACAGCTGCACAGATGGGCAGCCTCGGAGAGTTTTAGAAGAGAGGACCTCGCTTCACCTGGGAGGCTTAGCCCGTGAAGCGTCTGCCTTCCGCTCAGATCATAATCCCAGACTCCTGGGATGGATTCCCACATCGGGCTCCCTGCTCAGCGGGGAGCCTGCTTCTCCCTCTCCCTCTGCCTGCAGCTCCCCCTGCTTGTGCTCTCTCTTCTTCTCTGTCACTACATAAACAAAATCTTGGAAGGAAGGAAAGAAAGAAATCAAGAAAGGGTAGGCCTCTGTCAGATGTTCTGAGGTCCTGAATGACTCCACAACCTCCTTTGTGATTTAGGGATAATCCATCTGGGAACAGAGTCATGGTATGGGCTGCGGCTGGGCGTCCTCAATTTCCCCAGTGGGAAAGAAGGTCAAGGGCGAAAGAGGGGAACCATCCCTCTCACCAGTGGCTAACACACTTTTGCATCAAGACACACCAATTTGCATATCTACGGTCAGCTTTCTGGGCCGGCAGCTGGTAGTGGGAGCAGCAGGAACCAATATACCTGAAGCCACAAACTATAATGGCCACTATTACTGACGCTGCTGCCGTGCACTGCGCAACACATGCTGGGTACTTTGCATAATGTCTCATTTAAACCTGGAAACAATTTGTGTGCTGGGTATTTTGTAAATGAGAAATCGGGGCCTAGAGAGGCAAAGTAAAGTAAATCACAGACCCCAGATATGAGGAAGCAGCAGTCTGCCCTGTCCCACACATTGTGGCCAGAGTCAACCTTCCTGAGCAGTTGTGCTCTTGTTCCTTGTCTTGTGTACCTACGGGACCTATGCACCACTCAGGAAATGAATCCAAACTACTTAGTTAGCATGGCACTTCAAGACCTATTATGTTTCCAGTCTTACCTCCAACTGCCCAAACCTTGAATTACTTCTCATTCTAAGATGATGGCCCATGTGTTCTCACTTCTGACATTGGCTCACCTTGCCCCTTCTGCTAAAATATCCCTGGCCCCCTCTGTGCCTGTCTCAATGCCCCACACACACCTGCTGGCATCAGTTCAGTGTCCTCTCCCTGGAAACTTCAGCCTCTCCACCCAGGGTTTTTCCTGCACTGGATCCTCCCTTGAGACTATTCAGTATTTTGAGCCAGACAAGTTTGTGTTGTATGGAACACTTCCCAAGAGTGTAGGATGTTCAGCATCCCTGAATGTGCCCAAATGCCAGAGATAATCTCCAGCAATCATGACAGTTAAAATCATCTTCCTCGAATTTTCAACCACCATCCAGGATTGAAACCTGACTGCCTTGGGTAACACTATGTGTGCATGTCTATCTCCTCCAGTGGACTGGTCATATCTTGAGAGTAGGTATTCTTTTTATATTCAACATTGCATCTCCTAGAAGCCTAGTGCAATGCCTTGCACTTTCAAGCACTGATATATCCACTGCACATAGAGGACGGAGCTTTTTTTAAATTTTATTACTTTATAGGTAAATTGATTTTTTAAAATTTCCATAGTCAAAGAGAGCAGTACCAATCCCCATGCCAATACAAATTCCTCCTGGTTCTCCTTATGTTTAGTCCCCTAAATTTTTATTTAACTTTATGAACATTAAGAATCTGGAAAATACGGCAGCCCAGGTGGCTCAGAGGTTTAGCGCCGCTTTCAGCCCAGGGTGTGATCCTGGAGACCCAGGATTGAGTCCCACGTCGGGCTCCCTGAATGGAGCCTGCTTCTCCCTCTGCCTGTGTCTCTGCCTCTCTCTCTCTCTCTCTCTCTCTCTCTCTCTCTCTGTGTCTGTCATGAATAAATAAATAAAATCTTTAAAAAAAAAAAAGAATCTGGAAAATAGGGGATCCCTGGGTGACTCAGTTGGTTGAGCATCCAACTCTTGGATTCAGCTCAGGTCAAGGATCTGCAAGTCACTGAGGTCAGCCCTGAGAATGTCAGAATGAACAAGTGCTGCCCTTGAGATGCTGGCCAAAGACTAGTCCTCACCTTTGAGGAACATAACAGCCCTGTTATGGGTCAGGGATTGAGCCTCATGTATGGGCTCTGCACTTAGTGGGAGTCTGCTTGGATAGTCTCTCCCTCTGCCCCTTCCCCCACTTGCACACACTCTCTTAAAATAAATACATAAAAAAAGAATTCAGGAAATAATGCAACTGCTCATTCACTACTACAAAAACTCAAAATCCCTAAAAGGATTTAAAGATGTTTATCTAAGCTCATACTTGCCAATTTAGAACGATTGCATAAATAGATCTGAAGCTAGATCCCAACACTGACAGATCCTGAATTTTCCAGCTCTAGCAGAGCCATTTTCACAAAGTGCCACCTTGCTTCTGGAGTCCAATGTCCAGACTTCACCTTGCAGCCAAGCAGATGCACAGGATAAGTCAAGGCTGCCTGCTTGAACCTCCATCAAAGCTTGCACAGCCTTTGAGTTTCCAGAAAACACAAGACCCAGAAATAGGTCATGGTTGGCATGGAAGTGGAAGGATGTAACATCATTTTGCCTCCAATATGAAATTTGTGAGGACCAGAATTTGCCTGGGGTGGGACTCTGGAGGACTGAGTCAGCTCTCTGACTCCTGACTCCTACTTATGAGATGGATTCATGCAGGACTGCTACAAAAAAAAAAAAAAAAAAAAAAAGAGCTGGACAGGCAGGAACTCAGAACAGAGATAGGCACTGATCTTGGAGTCCAGAGGCCCAGCTCTGGGTCCTGGCTCTACCTCCTCTAGGCATGTGACCTTGGCAAGTCCTGTAACCTCCCCAAACCTCACTCATGAGGTATATTACCTGTTTGCTTACTTATATGGTGGCCAACAAAAAGTTAATATATACAGATGAACATCTTATTTTTTTTTTTTTTTATTTATGATAGGCACACAGTGAGAGAGAGAGGCAGAGACACAGGCAGAGGGAGAAGCAGGCTCCATGCACCAGGAGCCCGACGTGGGACTCGATCCCGGATATCCAGGACTGCGCCCTGGGCCAAAGGCAGGCACCAAACCGCTGTGCCACCCAGGGATCCCTCTTATTTTTTTTAAAGATTTTATTTTGAAGTAATCTCTACACCCAACGTAGGGCCTGATATAAAGAGCCTAACTGTAGGTTGACTTCATGAGGAAATGATTGCAAAGACTATTCCTGAAGGAAACCTGGGGAGTTGTGTTTCCTTCTGTCAATAGTAAAAGGAAAGAATACAATTGTCACATTCTTTGTTCTCCAAATAATAAAGCAATTCTTATTCATTACAAAAAAGCAAGAGAGCAAAAACAAGAAAACTTAGAATACCCACTGTTTTAGTCAGCTCAGGCTGACTAAATACGATAACAAAATACCACAGACTGGGTACCTTAACTAACAGACATTTGCTTTCTCACAGTTCTGGAGGCTGGAAGTCCAAGATCAGGGTGCCAGTGTAGTTGGGTTTCAGTGAGAGCTTTCTTCTTGGCTTGTGGACAGCTGCCTTCTAGCTCTGTGATCACTTGAGGCAAGTCCCCAGAGAGGGAGATCTCTCTTCTTAGAAGGCCTAATTCTTTTTTTTTTTTTTTTAATATTTTATTTCTTTATTTGACAGAGAGAGAGAGTGTGTGTACAAGCAGAGGGAGCAGGAGAGGCAGAGGAAGAGGGAGAAGCAGGGTCCCCGCTGAGCAGGGAGCCCAATGCGGGGCTCAGCCCCGGGACCCCAGGATCATGACCTGAACCAAAGGCAGATGCTTAACCAACTGAGCCACCCAGGCCTAATTCTATAGGTAGGATCAGGACCCCACCTTTATGACTTCATGTAACCCTAATTGCCTCCATGAAGGCCCTATCTCCAAATACAGTCAATCACATTGGGAGTTTACAGCTTCAACATATGAATTTAAAGGAGACGCAATTCAGTCTATAGCACCCACAATCTCATTTGCCTAGAGAAAACCACTTTAAAAAAAAAAATATTCATGAGAGACACAGAGAGAGAAGCAGGCAGAGGGAGAAGCAGGCTACCCCTGGGGAGCCTGATGTGGGACTCGATCCCAGGATCCCAGGATCAAGACCTGAGCCAAAGACAGATGCTTAACCACTGAGTCACCCTGGTGCCTCTGAGAAAGCCACTCTTTATACTTTGATGTATCTCCTACCATTCTCCTAAGTGTGCATATATTTAAAGAGAGAGAGAGAAACATGATATACAGAATAGTCTGTTACTGGCTTTTTTCATTCAACAGTATATGGTGACAGCCCTTGCACATCATCAAATTTACTTTTCCTATATTGCTTTCAGTACCTTAGCCTATTCCTCGGTGTGGTTACATCATTGTTCCTATGGCCCCAATTTTAGCCTTTAGGTTTGCAGCCAGCTTTCCCCATTACAGAGAGTGCTGGGATGGACACTTTTGACTGTTCCCTTACAACAGATTCCCAGGAGTGAAAGTATATTCAGAGGGCCTGTGCACTTCTAAAGTTTTTGGTGAGCAGGGTCAGAACACCAGCCTTCATCAATGCTCCCACCAATAGCCAATGAAAATGTGGCCTCACTTTTTTTAAAAGGCTTTTATTCATTTATTTTAGAGAGAGAGGCACACGCAAGCAGGGGAAAGGGGCGGGGAGGCGGGAGGGAGAGGGACAAGAAGACCCCATGCTGAGCCCCATGGGTTCAATCTCACAACGCTGAGACCATGACCTGAGATGGTATCAAAGTCTGATGCTCAACTGACTGAGCCAACCAGGCACCCCTTTACTTCTTAAAACATAAACTTTTTTTTTTTTAAGATTTTATTTATTTATTAGAGAGAGGCAGAGACATCGGCAGAGGGAGAAGCAGGCTCCATGCAGGGAGCCCGATGTGGGACTAGATCCTCGGGCCTCCAGGATCACGCCCCGGGCTGAAGGCGGCCCTAAACTGCTGAGCCACGTGGGCTGCCCCTAAACTTTTTTTTTTTTTAAGAGATTTTATGTATTTATTTGAGAGAGAGAGAGAGCACATGAGCTGGGCGCTGGAGGGACAGATGCAGAGGTTGAGGGAGAAGCAGACTCCCCATGGAGCAGGGAGCCCGACAGGAGGCTCAATCCCAGGACCCCAGGATCATGACCTGAGCTAAAGGTGGATGCTTAGCTGACTGAGCCACCCAGGAGCCACTAACGTAGACTTTTTATTTTTTATTTCTCTATCTACAGAAAAGTTGCAATAATAGTACAGAGAACAGAGTTCTACATGCCTGTCACCCAGTTTCTCCTAAGGGTAACTAACATAGTACCACATGGTGCATCTGTCAAATCTAAGAAATTAACATCAGTCCACTACTATTCACTAAACTGCAGACTTTATTCTCATTTCATCAGTTTTTCTGGTGAAGTTCTCTTACTATTTCAGGGTTTGGTTTGGTTTTGTTTTTAAGATTTTATTTACTTACTTGAGAGAGAGAGAGAGAGAGAGAGAACCAGTGGAGGGGAGAGGCAGAGGCAGAGGGAGAAGCAGACTCTGCTGAGCAGGGAGCAGGACACAGGGCTCCATCCCAGGACCTTGAGATCATGACGGGAGCTGAAGGCAGACGCTTAACCTGCTGAGCCACCCAGGCACACCCACTATTCCAGGTTTTATTTTTTTATTTTTATTTTTTTTATTCCAGGTTTTAATCCAGGAGACCACATTGTGTTTTTTTATATGGTATGACCCAGCATTACCTACAATAGCTAATTATGGAAGCAGCCTAAGTGTCCTTTGATAGATGAAAGGATAGAGGAGATGTGGTATATATAGATACACACTTTTTAACTCCTCTTATAGGCCACAGGAAAATCCCTTGGTGTTTTGGGTACTGGCTGTCTCTAATGGTAACTACTGGTGATTGTTCATTGCTTCGGGGTATGTCTTGTTCCACTAGAGGCTTGTTCTGTCAGCAAAGTTACTGCTATACAGGGCAGTGAGGGTGATTTAGAGAAATTGATCTTTTGGTTTATCTCCCTAAACTCTGTAAAGAGCCAAGGGGAAGGCTTTTTATGTGGGAAAGGTCATGCATGTGTTCCCACAGGGTCTCTCGTGTCACTGTTAGGCAGGAATCATAAACAACAGCACTACAATTGGATTTTGCTCTATATTTGGAAAATTTAGCCCTTCATTACAAGGCACGCTGATGCTATCTCATTTAGTTCATTCTTTTGCTCATCTCCTGTAATCATTAAATTACAGAGCCATATTTCCAAAGCTCTAGGGAGAAAAATGGATTAGGAATAAAATCTTTTAAAATCCTGTAGAAAAGCACTGGATTTGTTTACGGATGATGGGTGCAGAGCCGGGGGAATGATCTATTCCAAGCCGTCCTAGGTGAAGGATTTGCTTCATTTTCCATGGCTCTATGATGTTCTCTCTTTAATGCAGAACAAGGGTGGCACCTTTAATATTCTGTTCCTGAATGTATCCCCGATTGCTCCGTGACCCTATCCCTGAGGGTAAGAGTGAATGAAGGAAACTAGAAGTCATGAAATACGGGAATGATCAGAAGGGAGAAAATGAAAGCTGAGAAGAAAAGGCTGCTGGGTTGTTTATCAAACTCCCCTGAATAAGGCTGGTTGGATTCTGTGGAGCAGCTCCATGCCTTTCTCAGAACTATTTGGA
Organism: Canis lupus dingo; assembly: GCF_003254725.2. NCBI lineage: Eukaryota > Metazoa > Chordata > Mammalia > Carnivora > Canidae > Canis > Canis lupus. The sequence continues at coordinate 34,085,575 of NC_064259.1, forward strand.
AGTCTTTGTTCTTTCCTCAGAGGACTGCTGCTTTTAGGTGATTCAAACAATTAACAAATATTCAGTGAGCTGTTAGAACAATTCTCCGACCAGCGTTCATTTATAGGACTCACCTCCCAAGCTACAAATCTATCTGAAACTATGATTGATTCACTTATATTTTCATTCTCTTGCATTTTCTCTGAGTCCAATTTGGGCACTTCTCAGCAAGTGTTCGTGGGGACACTCATTTGTTTCTTGAGGCAGTCTAGCTTTGGCCATTGCTGCCCACCCCTATTCAGAGGGGAAGCGCTGTGGGCCGAGCTTGTCCTGGGTAATCTTCTAGGACTCTTCTGGTGAGAGCTGCTATAACTGTTTCCTCCCAGGCTGCTTGGCCAGGATGTGGCTCTGCAGTCAGATTCGCATTCCAAATGCAGGACCCATGTGCCTCATTCTCTTGTGTCCTTATTAAGAAGGAAAGAGAAGTGTCGCCTAGGTGGCTCAGTTGGTTAAGCATCTGACTCTTAGTTTCAGCTCAGGTCATGATCTCAGGGTTGTGGAATCTAGCCCTGTGTTGGGCTCAATATGGAGACTTGCTTCAGATTCTCTTTCTCTCTCTTTCCCTCCCTCTCAAGTAAATAAAATCTTAAAAAAAAAAAAAAAAAAAAGAACTCCATGTCTAAGATGGTGTAACTGATCCCATGTTCTCCTCATGGGGTGCCCCAAGAAGCTCCCCCCTCCTGTACTCTCCTTACTTCAGTGACCAGGAGGCAAGCCTGTGAGAGCTGCGTAAGGGCCCAGGCCAAACTGATTGCAGCCCCCATGAATCACAGCTAATTACATGAGCTCAAACTCTGCTTCAGGCACCTTTTAGTTTGCAAAGGTGTCCTTAAGGTTGGTTTATTTACAATCAGCTTGGGGGCCAAGGACTGGAATTTATATTTGTAAGCATTGTAAATTTCGTAGAGATTTGGCAATAACAGAAACAGCCCAAATTTCTCACTATAGCTTCCTGAAAAGGCTGTTCCTCCAGGCCTCCTCATCGATCAAAAGAGCTAGCATCTAGGACACTCTCAACTCTCTTTTTAACACTTTATATCTCTTGTCTTTGATTAATTCAATCAATAAAGATAGTTTTGTGACGCCAAGCGCTTTTGTTACTATCTTAAATTCTGGACCCTAATTTTACTGACAAGGGAATTAGCAGAATCTAGGGAGATCTCTTTATCCATAATGAGTAAAGCATCTGAAATTGGCTAAAGAATTCTTTCATCAGTTCTGTTCAAACGAAGTCGAGATGTACTAAAACCCAAACCTGGGGAACTGTCCTGAGGAAATGATGCTGAATGTTGGAAATGCTTTGTAAGCATGAACCCAAGGTCTCTCTCTGTGTCACCTTCCTCTAATACATTTGGGGAAAGGGGCCTTGTCTGCCATTGACTATTTGTCCGTCCTGCAGCCCACACCTCCCTGCCCTGCTGGGTCCCCTGGGTCCTTCCTGCCATCCCAGCTTCTCCTTGGGCCTTTGCTTGGTTACAACCTGAAGCTCTGAGGTCTCCTTCATTCGCTTCAGTGTCAGGGGATGAGTGACTTGGACGGGTGACCCAGGGGTGGCTAGGAGTGTGCTTACTGCCTGGTATCTTATAAATCATTCACCAGGAAACTGAAAAGACACCAATACTGGATGGCCATGGTGGGTGGCAGCTTCTGGGGTGGCATTGGACAACCATGTTAGTGAGGATTGGGTTTGGCCATGCTTAGATAAAAAAGCACAGCTCTTACAAGCTCAAACTGCCTATGTGGCCTTAGGCCAGTCAGTTACTCTCTTGGCTCATGTGCCAAAAAGGGACATAATGGTACCAACTTCATAGGGTTGGTGGTATAAAAATGAAATTAGTATATAAGCCAAGCACTTAGGATAGTATTTGCCATGTGATACATGATTGTTATGATAAAACAGAGGGAGAAAAAACAAATAATTTTCTTTGGACATTAAAAAAAAAAAGAAAGTCCAGAGGTAAAAGTGTAGAACTTGTATGGGAGCTTCATGGTTATTCTTAGACCCTCTCTTTCTGTTCCCTCCTCAAGGTTACTTCATAACACAAGATAATTGCTGGAGCTTTAGTCATTGCAAAATGCTCGCAAAACTCTCCTTAGTGTAATGCTGGGTAATTCAGCTTCCTCTTTACATTGCCCTAACCTATATCTGGATATCCAGGGGCCCTGCTCTGGCTGGGGGCAAGTCTTCCACAACCAAAGTGCTCATCAGACCAATCAAGTATGCAGTCTGTAGTATTTGATTGCATCCTAAATCAAAGACTGGATAAAGCTGGTGGACAGATACATGTATTACTCCTGCCCCTTCCTTCCACTTCTCTGAAGCATCAGTAAAGGGATTTGGAAAGGATGCAAACCCACAAGGGCCAAGAGAAGACAGAAAAGGGGATGGCAGCAACAATATTTTTGAAGCCAGAAAGCAGATGGAGAAGTGCTGAGTGATTTAGGCAATTCCAAGACAGCCAAAATAAAGCCAGCAGGTAGAAAAAAAACAAACAAGAATCCCTTTTACAGCACAGCCCCAAAGCTCAGGGATTGGCAGGAACAGGTACCGTGGGTAGTAATGGTAAAAGGATCGGCAGAAAAGCTGTGTAAGAAGCAGTTGGAGGGGCACCTCGCTGGCTCAGTCTGTAGAGCATGTAATTCTTGATCTCAGGATCATGAGTTCCAGCTCCATGTTGGGTGTAGAGATTACTTAACAAAAAAAAAAGGGGGGGGATTTAGACCCCCTGATCCCCTCTCCTGGGTGGGAGGCTCCCACCTACTCCAGCTGAACACTAGAGGTCTATTATCTGGAGAGAACAGAAGGCCTCTGGTGTGAGAAACAAGACCCAGGTTTTCAGTTGGAACACAGGGAAACTGAAGAATGTTTAAGTGTTGAACGTTGAAAGTCCAAAGTCCTTCTTCCCACTGGCTTTCAGGTGTACACTCTCCAGGCAGGAAATTGGATGCATCTTCTTAGGGAATGAGCTTTACTGACAACAGGGAACATCTAAGGATAGGATCCAGCTGATAATTACAAGACCCACAGTAAGGTAAACAATCGGCAATTGGCAGGAATTCCAATCAGCCTAGGATTCATTAGAGGAAAACCTCTCATGGGAAAGAGTTCAAAACCAAAATAAATTACACAGAGTGAACAAAACTTAAAAAAAAAAAAAAAAAGACAAACGGCACGAAAGGGAACAAGGTCAATGACGTCATGAAGAAACTATCAGACAAAACCAGGATGTGGGACATGTCACAAGACAACTGGTCAAGTCTCTTCAAATCAATTTGATGACAAATTACAAGGGGAACCAGGGGGGACTTGCTTTAAATAAAAAAGACATAACAACCAAATCCAGTCTGTAGTATTTGATTGCATCCTAGTTTGAAAAACAAATTATAAAAGATATTTTTGGAATAACCAGGGAAATTTGGATGAAACTGGATAAGTACTAGAAACTAGGGACTTAATCTACTTCTTAAAAATTACTGTTTATTATTGAAAGATATGTGATAATGTTTTTTTTAAGAAAATGCTTTTGTATCATATGCAGAAGTATTTAGATATGAAGCACCATGATGTCTATAATTTTCTTTAAAAAAGCTTAGGGGGTGTCTGGCTGACTCAATGGGTAAAGCACTCCACTCTCCATCCCAGGGTCATGAGTTCAAGCCCCAATGGGCAATGAGCCTACTTAAAACATTTTTTTAGGGCAGCCCCCGTGGCTCTGCGGTTTAGCACTGCCTTCAGCCTGGGGTGTGATCCTGGAGACCCGGGATCGAGTCCCACGTTGGGCTCCCTGTGTGAAGCCTGCTGTGTCTCTGCCTCTCTCTCTCTGTGTGTGTCTGTCATGAATAAATAAATAAAATCCTTTAAAAAAACACATTTTTTAAATAGCTCAGGAAAGCATATACATAGATAAATCAAATATGGCAAAATATTAGCAATTTTTTAAATCTAGATGAGGGAAGTATTGGGTTTTTACTGATTCCTTCTCTTTTCCTATTTGAAATTTTATATTTATTTATTTATTTATTTATTTATTTATTTATTTAGAGATTTTGTGCACTTATTAGAGAGAGAGGGAATGAGAGAGCGCAAGCAGGGGGCGCGGCAGAGGGAGAGCAAGAAGCAGGCTCCTTGACCAGGGAGCCTGCTTCTCCCTCTGCCTGTGTCTCTGCCTCTGTGTGTGTGTGTCTCTCAGTAATAAATAAATAAAATCTTAAAAAATAAAGAAAGAAAGAAACTCTTCAAATTGCTCCAGAAAGAAGCTAGGCAAGGGAGTGGGAAGATTGGTGGGTTCCTGCAGGCATTTCTATCTGGGTCCACAGCGGAGAAATGAGAGCTGGGGAAGAACCAGTTTGGACCCCTGGGAAGTTGAGGTTCCAATCATGGAGAGCCCATGCCTTGTCCTCAAGTTCAGGGTAAGGGAGACTGAGATTAGGGTCACCAAGGATAATTCAGAATGTGGCAGGGAGGATTCAGAGCAGGAAGAAAGAGGATGGAGTTTGAGGAAAGCTTTGAAAAGTGATGGGCAGGTGAAGTTAGGCATACTCCATAACCACTAAAAATTATGTTTACACAAGAGCATTCATTGTGGCATTATTTGCAATAGTACAAAACTGAAAAGTACCTAAATGTCCATTATTTAGGAAACTGATTGAATGAACTAAAATACAGCCATGCAATGCCATTGAAAGCAAAGAGGAAAAACTAATTACTGAGATAGAATGGTCTCCAGGATACACTGTTCAATGAAAACACAGCAAGGTACAGATATATAGTGTATTACTTTTCAAGTAGGAAGGAAGGGGAAAATGCTAATTTCATAAGCACCAGAAAGCAAATCACCAACAAAATAAAATGGTTAGAAGCAGGGAAGCGGGTGGGGGAGGTAGGGGTTACTACTTACATATACACACATAACTATGATATAGTTTCAACTTTGGAATCATGGTTTTATAACCAAAAGCTTTAATTGAAAAGAAAAAAAAAACTCTAGGTTTACAAAGACTGAAATAATGTGAGAAAGTTTTGTGATAGTAGGTTTAAATGAGACACACAACATCTTACGTTCCGCATTCTTCTAACAGTGGGAAAAAAAAAACCCGAGCCTTTGCATGGAGTAATGACTACAAGGACACGTGAATCAGAGTTATGTGGTTGCTCCGGATGGGGGGACCGAGCATCTTCCTGTTTCTATTTGCTTGTATTTTCAAAATTCTTTCTTGAATCTGAACTCATTTGATAATGGATTAAAAAAAGAGAATCTACTTTTATGAAGCCGCAGCTGACTGTGCTCTGCATTAGGAAATCTTGCATCTCTAAGCCCCTATACTCATCCTCATGCACATCCGGTCATGTAATTCCCATGACAGCTCCAAGAGGTAGATGTTGTCTTTAAAATCAAGGCAAGGTAACAATACTTTGGAGGTGGACTCTGTGATCAGTACTCCTTGCCACGATCAGTGCTCCGTCATTCTGGCAGGCAGCCTTCATTTTGCTCAGGCCAGAGGTGAGAAGGCAGCCACCTCAGGAAAAGTCCTGAGCATCGGGGTTTGGTGTCCGAAGGCCATGAAAAACCTAAGTCCTACCGTGAGTTTCTGAGTTACACAACACTATAAAAGACTCAGAATGGCTTTGATAATGATTATAACCTTCCAAATTAAATAAATAAAAATCCTCCAACAGAAGCCAATCCTTTAGGGACAAAAAAACATTATTCAGGAAGAGTCTGAGAAATGTAGCAGCTGCTTCCAAAGGAAACCCCATTACAATTTAAAGCTCTGGGTATTTTTGACACATGTAACCTGATTATTAATTCTGAAATTGCTTTGGAAGGATACCACTTGCAAAAGTAGGTTTATCCCTTCTTCTCTGCAAGTGAGGGGATGCTCACAATGCCAACAAGTTACAGATGGGCACGCATTGATGGGTGATGGAGGAAGCTTCCCATGAGTCCTGGGGGGCAGGACGGGGGCTCATTCTGGGGACTCAGGGCCAACAGGGCGCCTGTTTGCACTAGGATGCCACAGCTCCCAGGAGAAATGGGAAAGGAACTTCTGACACGTGGCGCCATAAATAATACTCACCATCCAAAGAGGACAGACAAGGGCTGCCTTGATCTCTGGGAGCAGGACAGGAAATGCCTCGTCCTCAGTGTCTTTTCAATGCTCATTGACCTGTAAGGTTCATCTTTTTGAATTGCCTGTTCATATCCTTTGCCCATTTTTAAAAATTTTTATTTATTTATGATAGTCACACAAAGAGAGAGAGAGAGAGAGGCAAAGACACAGGCAGAAGGAGAAGCAGGCTCCATGCACCAGGAGCCCGACATGAGATTCGATCCCGGGTCTCCAGGATCGCGCCCTGGGCCAAAGGCAGGCGCTAAATCGCTGCGCCACCCAGGGATCCCTATCCTTTGCCCATTAAAAAAAAGTCTAGGTTGTCTCTTTTTGATTGGCAGATGTTCTCTGTTCTAGTTCTCTGTGTCACAGGATGTTAAAATAGGGCTCTTCCTGCTTCAACTCTAATCTTCAATCAGAACTACTGATATGTCCCATACCAAATACCAAAGTGGCCATGAGGCTGGCTATCCATGCACAGAATTTATAAAGGAAATTTCAGAAAACTAGAGCCCTCTGCCAAGTCAAGAATAATTGAAGGGCCAGAGTGTGGAGAGAGAAGAGAAATTTTTGAAAAGATTTCTTCAGAGACTTGTTGCCCTACAGTGGACTCACTGTCCCATCTCAGCAGGATGATAACACGGTTGCTTCCTCCTTTGCCTCATTCCCAGAGAGAATGGGCTTCTCACTATACCACTGCTCGTGGAGGGGTGCCTGGGTGACTCAGTCGGTTAAGCATCTCCCTTCAGCTCAGGTCCTGATCTCAGCGTCCTTGGATGGAGCCCCATGTCGGGCTCTATACTTAGTGGGGAGTCTGCTTCTTCTTCCTCTCCCTCTGCTTTCCCTACTGCCAGTTCTCTCTCTCAAATATATAAAATCTTTGAAAATTGCTTAAAAAAACAGGGCACCTGAGTGGCTCAGTTGTTGAGCATCTGCCTTTGGCTGGGGTCATGGTCCCAGGGTCCTGGGATCGAGTCATGCATCAGGCTCCCCGTGGGGAGCCTGCCTCTTCCTCTGCCTATGTCTCTGCCTCTCTGTGTCTCTCATGAATAAATAAAATCTTAATAATAATAATAATAATAATAATAATAATAACACTGCTCACGGAGCTCACTGCATGTGTTCCTACAGTGAGGGTTCCCTGTCAGCCAGCATCTGACTTCTGTCCAGGAAATCCAGAGAAGCAGGCATGAGAATGAATAGCTCAGATTGGTCAGATGGCAGGGCAAGGAGACCGCTGCTGCTTTGGCTCCCTATTCTCTGATTTCCTCAGGAAAAAGGATGCAGGAGTATCTCCATGAACAAAATGAGGGCAGTGTGGCGAGACCTGGCATGGGTGGCTATGGTCTTGTTCAATGGGGCTACGAAGGAGCAAAGGGGACCCAGCAGCAAGAAACTAGAGATGAAGCTCAGTTCCTGGGGGCTGGAAGGAGATACAAGCAACCACTCACAACAGAACACATAAGTCAGGGTGGAAGGTTCTGCAGGGAAGAGGACCCTTAAAGAGAATCTCCTAAGAGGCCATGAAAACGTCCCCAAGAAGATTAAAATATAAGCTTTAAACTCTGTCAAGCCCATTATTAAAGGCTAGGTTATGACAGACGGTGACAGACATCCAGTGTATGGAGATCAACCCCGAGTCCAGAGTCGCATGCTCCACCGACTAAGCAAGCCAGGTGCCCCAAGTTCAAAGTTTTAATTAAGATCCTGAATGGGGGGCAGCCCTGGTGATGCAGCGGTTTAGCACTGCCTGCATCCCAGGTTGTGATCCTGGAGATCCGGATGGAGTCCCACGTCGGGCTCCCTGCATGGAGCCTGCGTCTCCCTCTGCCTGTGTCTCTGCCTCTCTCTGTCTCTGTGTGTGTGTGTGTGACTCTATGAATAAATAAAATATTAAAAAAGGAATTTTAAAAAGATCCTGAATGGGTAATATTTATAAATTGAGACTAGGCTTATGCTTTAAAGGGACTCTAAGACTTTTTGTTATCTAAGAATGAATGGAAAAGTCTCAGACCTGCTAAGGTTTTTAATCTAGGAGCAGAAATAGAAATTTTTTTAAAGGAAGTTTGGAACAAAAAAATGAAAAGGTTGTCTTGAATTATTTCACAAGTCAGTCTTATCTAATATATTAAGATACATCTATTACTAATATTTCACTTCTCTTAGATTGTTGTCTTTTATTTATTGTAAAAGATTTTATTTAGATTTTATTTGACAGAGAGAGAGAGAGCATGTGCACAAGCCGGTGGAGCAGCAGGTAGAGAGAGGGAGAAGCAGGCTCCCCGTTAAGCAGGGAGCCCCACATGGGGCTCCACCCCAGGACCCTGAGATCATGACCTGAGCTGAAGTCAGATGCTTAACCGACTGAGCCACATAGGCACCCCAGATTGTTGTCTAATTTGTAGATGGTGACTTTCATTACAAAAGTTATACATTTAGATGTTAAATTTATTTTTTTTCCTTCTTTGTATTTTTTAAAAATACTTTCCCTTTAATAGTTTTCAAGTTTTGTTTTCATGCTCCAGATTTTTAATTTATTTGGAACTTATTTTTTGTGTTAAAAAAAGGGTCACATATAAATAAAATGGGTCAAGTAATTAGCTTTGTCAAAGAGAAGTGAATAAAAATGAAGTGTGTCACTTCCCAGTAGAAATCTTTTTTTATTTTTATTTTTTGAAGATTTATTTATTTCAGAGAGAGGGGGAGAAAGAGTTTGCACAAGCAGGGGGAGGGGCAGAGAGACAGAATCCTAAGCAGACTCCCACTGAGTGCGGAGCCCCACACGTGGCACAATCCATAAAACCAAGAGTCGGATGCTCAACTGACTGAGCCACCCAGATGCCCCAGGTATTAGTCCTAAAAGCCTGCATGTTTCCACCATCTTCTCTTTTTCCTCTGACACAAGAATAGCAACATATCAGATGAAGGCAGCTTCTGCATCCTGGATCTTGGAATGAAGAGGATGTGGCACAGAATCATAGCCAACCTAGGAAAGACATGTAATGTGAGCAAAAAACAAATCTTTGTGATTGTAAAAAATTAAGATTTGGGGGGGTTGCTGGTTAGCACTGCATTACTTAGTCCAAGGTGACTTATACAAACTTCAAGCTGTCAAGTGTAACTACATTTTAAAAATATTTTTATCACATATTTTATATCGTTTCTAAGTGTTTGGAGTAAATGTGAAAATTACATACCCGCTGTGCTTTTCTTTTTTTATCATGGCAAAATATACATAAAATTTACCATTTTAACCATTTTAAGTGTACAATTCAGTGACATTAAGTACATTCGAAATGTTGTACAAATATCACCACCATCCATTTCCAGAAATTTTCGTCATTCCAAGCAGAAACTCCATACTCATTAAACAATAATTCTCCAGTCCCACCACTCCCAGCTCCTAGTAACCTCTATTCTGCTTTCTATCTCTATGAACTTGTATATTCTAGGTATTTCACATAAGTGGAACCATATAATATTTGTCCTTTCGTGTCCGGCTTATTTCATTTAGTATGCTTTGAAGGTTCATCCATGTTGTGGTATGAATCAGAAATTAATTCTTTTGTAAGGCTGAGTATTATTCGTGTGTGTGTATGTCTGTACACCCCTCACATTTTGTCTTTCCACTCACCTGTTACTGAACATGAGTTATTTACACCTTTCTGGCTACGGTTTCTACACTTTCTTGATCTATTAGTTCAAATACAGACATACTATTGTAGAAAAAGGTCTAAAATATTACACAAGAAACCACTACCAGTGAGTGCCTACTGGGTTCAATTTAGAATGGAGAAAACTTTTACTTTTCATTCTATATATATTCTCATGTTTTGTTTTGTTTTTTAAAAGATTTTTATTTATCTACTCATGAGAGACACACAGAGAGAGGCAGAGACACAGGCAGAGGGAGAAGCAGGCTTCTTTCAGGGAGCCCAGTGGGGGGACTCAATCCCAGGACCCTATCCAGGATCGCGTCCTGAGCCGAAGGCAGATGCTCAACTGCTGAGACACCCAGGCATCCCTTCTTATGTTGTTTAAGTTTGTTATAGTTTTTATTCAATTTGAAAAACCTAATAAAGAGTTTTGAAAATAAATGCTTCCTTTGATCAGAAGAGGGACAAACAGATATAATGAATCTCTACAAATGTGTGGTGTTTGTTCAAGTAAGCTCTACACTCAACGTGGAACTTGAACTCACAACCTGAGATAAAAAATCACATGATCTACTGACTGAGGCAGCCAGGTGTTCCTGAAAATGTGTTTTTAAAAAATTATCAGTAGGGGGACCTGGATGGTACAGTCAGTTAAGCGTCCAGCTCTTGGTTTCAGCTCAGGTTCTTTTTTTTTTTTTTCTTTTTAAAGATTTCTTATTTATTTATTCATGATAGTCACACAGAGAGAGACAGAGAGGCAGAGACACAGGCAGAGGGAGGAGCAGGCTCCATGCAGGGAGCCCGATGTGGGATTCGATCCCGGGTCTCCAGGATCGTGCCCCGGGCCAAAGGCAGGCGCCAAACTGCTGCACCACCCAGGGATCCCTCAGCTCAGGTTCTGATCTTAGGGTCATGAGATCATGCTCCACAATCAGTGTGGAGTCTGCTTGAGACCCTCCTTCCTTCTCCCTCTTCACCCCCTCCACCCACACTCTGTCACTTTCTCTCTAAAATAAATAAATAAACCTTTAAAAAATAAATAAAAGAAAATAATTAGTAAAAGCTCAGGATGCCTTCACTAGTGGGCCAGCCACACTATCTCCATAAATGAAAAAGAACATTTATTATTATTTTTATTTTTTTAAGAACATTTATTAAAAATTAAAATTACCCTGCAGGGCAATGTCCACAATAGCCAAAATATGTAAAGAGCCCAGATGTCCATTAACAAATGAATGGATAAATATATGATATATATATGTATATAATGGACTACTGCTCAGCCATCAAAAAGAATGAAATCTTCCCATTTGCAACAGTGTGGATAGAACTAAAGGGTTTTATGTTGAGTGAATAAGTTAGAGAAAGACAAATACCATATGACTCACTCGTATATGAAATTTAAGAAACAAAACAGATGAACTTAGGGAAGGGAAGGAAAAATAAAATAAGATGAAAGAGAAAGAGAGACAAACTATAAGAGACTATTAACTATAGGGAACAAACTGATGGTTGCTGGAGGGTGGGGGGAGATGGGGTAACTGGGTGATGGGCATTAAGGAGGGCGTGTGATGGAATAAACACTAGGTGTTAGATGCAACTGATGAATCACTAAATTCTACCTCTAGAACTAATAATATACTATATATTAGCTAAATGGAATTTTTTTAAAAAGCAAAAAAAAAAAAAAAAAAAAAAAAATTTACCCTGAAGGAAGCTGCATAACTAAATGAAACTCCTGCACATTCAAAAAAAAAGAAAGAAAGAAAAAAACTCTTGCACATAATACTATCACTTTTTGTCTCCTTTAATTCTCCTATTCTATATCAGATTTTTATGGGTCATGATGATTAATGATTATTAGTAATAACTAATTTTCGACAAAGCTGAAGATTATTATAGTATCACATTCCCTGCGTCTAAACGTGATAAAAATGCACTTAATTTGGGGTGCCTGGGTGGCTCAGTTGGTTAAGCATCTGCCTTTGGCTCAGGTCATGATCCCAAAGTCCCAGGATCGAGCCCCATGTCAGGCTCCCTACTCAATGGAGAGCCTGCTTCTCTCTCTCCTACGACCCCTGCTTGTGCTGTCAAATAAATATTTAAAAATCTTTTTAAAAAGGGGATCCCTGGGTGGCTCAGTGGTTTAGTGCCTGCCTTCAGCCCAGGGTGTGATCCTGGGGTTCCAGGATCGAGTCCCACATCGGGCTCCCTGCATGGAGCCTGCTTCTCCCTCTGCCTGTGTCTCTGCCTCTCTCTCTCTGTCTCTCATGAATAAATAAATAAAATCTTTAAAAAATATATTTAAAAAGAGAGAATACACTTAATTTCAGCTATATCATTTGCATTGAAAATGCTACCTTGGGTAACCACCCCTGGTTTTCAACTGAAAATGCTGCCGTGATTCCAGCTGTTCAAACTGTGGCATGTGGTTCCTGACAAGGCCAAGGGGAATCCTCCTGCACCGCCACAGCCCAGGTGCTTAGAAGAAAGTTCAAACTGTGCTTCTTTACATCCTTGGAAAGGGTGACCCTCAAGGAAATGGCAACCTGGAATCAAATGTCGGCCAGATCGCGGGGACAGCCTGGCGGTGCCAACCAGCTCCTTCCCCCTTCACTCAACGACAGCAACGTGCACTCAGAGCCCTTGAGTTCATGTCCTGGGCCTGCTGGACCTAGCTGCTGCCGCCACCCATAAAAGCAGCTGCCCACCTCGAGCCAAGAGCAGCACTCAGGGCTGAACCCCACACTCTGCTTCTAGGCCCCTCACAAGAGCCCAGACGTCACCAGATTCCCACTGCAACGCGGCATGGTGTGCATAGGGAGAAGATTCAGGGAGAGCTACGTTTAAATTTCAGCTGAGCCACTAGTTGCAGAGCACAATAATAATTATCTGTCTTCGCTCTCTCCTGACCACTGGGAGGCATTCAACATTCCCTTCTCCATGCAGGGGCCCCTCACCCGCCCTTCCTCTTCCGGCCCCTTTGCTAGCCTCCTGGAGGTCAACCCAGGTTACTTCCTCTAGTCCCTCAATACTCTCAGAAAAATTTCTGTTCGCCTATTCCAGCCCAGCTTCCATTTCCATCTATGTGCCAAGGATTCCCAAATCCTGACTGCTTGGATGACTCGAGATTAGACCTCTCCCCAGGGCTTCAGGCGCAGAGTCACTAGCCTGCTGGATATTTCCATTTGGATGCTGCCCAGGATCCTTCAGATTAAGTAAGTCTAAAATGGAACTAACTCCCACCATAAGCCGCTCACTCTCTCCCTGTCTCTTGTCTTTGCTACTGGATCCACTCTCACCACTTCCTCCTATCTGGATAATGGCCAAAATTTCCTAGTTGGTCCCACTGTCCCAGTCTCTTTCCACCCTTGCTTGACTTAGTTGAAAGAGTAACACTCCTTGAGGACAAACCTTGCCATGCCATTCTCCTGGCTTATGTCTTCCAATGGCTTTCTCCCTGAGGTAAGCCCACCTCCTTGGCTGGCACAAGGCCCTCCCTATTCTGGCCTCTGCTTCACCCAATAGCACCCCTCACACACTCTTCTCTGTGTACGCTGACCGGGGGCAATTGCCAGGATAAGTCATGTTCTCCTGGCTTGCTGCAAACTGAACCCTGTACAGTCAGAATAACTGTACGTGTTACAAATCCTTAAGGGCCTATCTCCCTGAACCAAATTTAAGAATCACTCCTCCAGGAAGCCTTCCTTGACTCCTGAGCTGAATGATGTGACCATCCTGTGGGATCCACAGCAGCCATTTCAGAAACTTCATCAAAGACAGGAAATGTGTCTTCCACATGCAAGTCTAGAGTCCACCACAAACAGAAATGGGGCAATGAAAAGGAATACATAAAGCCAAGTGGTGACAGTAACTTGTAACACTGATGGGGAAGTATGTGCTTATTTTTTTCTCTTCTGGTTTCCTATATTTTCTAGTATGTGTATTATACTGCTTTTATACATTTTTTGAAAATCAGTTCATTTTTAAGATGTGTCCAATCTCTCCTACATAGCTCCAATAAAAGAACTCACTGCGGCAGTAAAGTCAAATTCCTTTCTCCTCAGATGCCTCTGACTCCTCAGGACCTCCACCTCAAGCTCCTCGAATTCTTCATAACTGAGCAGAGTAGAAACACTTACTTCAACGTTTTCAGCACACAGAAGGACCACCCACACACACACAAAATTCCTTGGCCTTGAAAAGGTTACATTGCTCTACTAGCTGAGTGCCAAATCCCATTTTTGGCCAAGCATTCGTCAGAACCTCACTGTATTCACAGCTTAACACAAATGAAGAGGTACATTCACAGAACCAACCTATCATTTCTAAAGGATGGAGATGGTGGAACTTCTGAGGGAACTCTCTCTCACCTTGTCAACTTGAGACATGAATGAGAGATGGGGGTGGGGAGAAAGCTTCCAAAAATCCTTCCTGTTTTTTTCTTTTCCTACCAAAACATTAATTATCTTCCCAGACATCAAAAATTCCAACCACGCACACTGGCTTGTAATTCTTTTAAATATGTGAAAAATAATCCAACCATATCATGTTCAGTCTGACATTTGCTATTGTTTTTTTCCCTAAAAGAAAACAAAAACTTGATTAGTTCCAAAAATAAAACATAAAGAAAACCTCAGTTGAGAAGCAAACCCTGTGGCTTAGAAGCCATCACTCTGATTAACAGCACATAAGTGTTACCTGACGAATGGGTTCCTATCTTAAATGCAATTATCACAAATTCCTCATGGTCCCCACTGTGTTTATAGTTTATGCCCAGCTCTTGAAACAATAACTTTAATAGCAATAGATGAAAACCTCTCACCTCAGCACTTGGGCCAACTAGACTGTTCTTTCCCACCTCAGTTGGCGGGGACCCTGGAGGGACATGTCAAGCCCTGACTTTCACAGCTATCCAGGAATGTTTACCTCACTTCCCTGTCCTCAGCAGTCTCTGCATCTACTCCTGGACATGTCCTGTCCATTGCCAGGGCCTGCTGAGACAATCAGGACAAGCAGGGCCCCCACCCTCAGGAAACCCGTCTGCCTGAGGAATTACTGGCCTCCACCCTGGAGAGGACTCTGACACGCGGTTGACAGCACCAGAGCAAGGGACTTCTGGCCGTGGGGCTGAAGCACCATCAGGTCAAGGGGCCACTGGAGTACAAGAGTGTCAAATCTAAACTCACTTCCTCCAGGAAGTCAGGGGTGTGGAGAATAGACAGGGATCATGCAGAGGAGAGAGACTCAAGGGATTAAAGGGAGGTGGGAAGGGTCATGTGGTCTCTTCACTAGGAAAACTGAAAGGTGGGGATCCCTGGGTGGCTCAGCGGTTTGGCACCTGCCTCTGGCCCGGGAAGTGATCCTGGAGACCTGGGATCGAATCCCACGTCAGGCTCCCTGCAGGGAGCCTGCTTCTCCCTCTGCCCACCCCGCCCCCCGTGTCTTTCATGAATGAATAAATGAATAAAATCTTTAAAAAAAGGAAAACTGAAAGGACCTGGCAGGCATTTGTGTCACTGAGAACATACTGTAAACAAGCATGGCATTTAGAAGGTATAATTTCCAAAATTTCAGATTCAATTCCACACATATTACATGTCTATGGGCACCCATCACTGTAGCCTGGGAACTTACCTCCTGTAGGTTATTCATGTTTTGATCACAGAGAAGAGTAGTAGTGAAAAGGGAGAAAATGGGGATGTAAAAGCAGGTCAGAGGAAGATGAAAAGATTGATCCAAAGCCATGTGATCATCAGAGGCACTGTCACAGCCAGGAGGCATCTTTTGTGCTTCATCCACCATTAGTTTATTGCAAAGTGAAGTTTTGGTTCAGAACAAGACGGAAATTAAGTCCACCAGGAACAAATTATACTAATTAATGAAGTCAACTCGACAGATAGTAATAGGTATTTAGTATCAGCTAAAGTCAAAATTTATTAACTATTCAAATGTTCAAGCTGTACAGATTGTTTTTAGATGTACATACAACATATTTATTTCATAACAAAGTCAAATTATTATAAAATATTTCCTTAAGGACCAAGGATGCTTAGAAGCTTCAACCACTAATTAATTAAATATTTGATGCACATTTTAGGTACTATTAAAAATCTAACATAAATACGTAAATCGCACAGCTAAGAAAAGCTATGACCCATATGATCGCACATTTTACTAACCATATTAAAGTAGAAAACAAAATTGTGCCACATAAATTGAGCTGATTTTAACAATCTTTTTATTACAAGATAGAAACTATGTCCATTTAAACCATCATTCCTGAAAGAGCTACCAAACAATAAGATTATTACCTGAAATCCCAAAATATACATAATACAGTCGTTACCATCGAAATTACCTTCCCTCTGGTTTGATACAGTACATCTGATTCCTCCATGAGATATGCAATGGCCATTAATAATGACAACTAGCAGTGATTATGAATACACAGTGGAAGTAACAGAACTGGCCATATACCCACATGAATCATTCCCATCGACAATAAGGTCAATAAAAATAATGGTTAAAACCAATACATAATTGGTTCAATCGCTTGCTATCTTTAGCAGTAAATGCTACACCACATTACACCTAAGTTTTTCCATAAAATCTTGACTTGCCAAAATGCTTTTTAATCTCGGTTTAGATTACTAAAAATGAAAAGATGTTCATCTTCTTCCTTACCTCCACGGACTTTATCAGGCCTGCAACCACCAGGTACACAGGAAGATGAGGAACTGGAAAGACAACGTGACCACAGCTGTTTGCAAAACAGAAGTGCTCTATTTTAAGGCAAGTATCTTTATCACACACATGCACAGCAATTAATCCATTGGTGAACTTTCTCATATGACGGTACAAAATACAACAAAAAACTGAGGTATAACTTTACTTAACATAAATACACGTCAGAAAGTATAAAGACATTCTCAGTGTACTTAACATATTTTACCCATACATAAATAGAAAACTCTTTTCAAAGTTCTTGTATGTCCAGAAAGACCCAAGATTCTGAATTCTAGAAAAAATACTAGAAAGTAAATACTCTTAAAATCTTTGCAATAAGGCTCTCCACATAAGGCTTTACCTTTGATATAAGGCTACTTCAACTTGGTTTCTGAAAATAGCAAATATGTGCACCAAAATTTAAGCTATTCTGAACTGAAGGGAGGACTTGGTCTCGTGTAGCATGTGAGACAAGCTTAGTGAGCAAAATCAATTTTAGTATATGTGCTGCCGAAGTGAGAACTTAGCAAAATCAAACTTAGACAAAAAGCAAATTTTAAAATACATCAAATAAAAACTTTTCCTATAATTTTTTAACATAAAACTGAACCACGGTGATGTAAAAATGGTTGAATGTATAAGGTACTTTTTAGTGCAAAACAGACATATATATACGTATATACACACTTTTTCTTAAGTAATTTAATTAGAATATAATCTGTAACTTGCTATGTATAATATTTAAAAATCTACATTCTGTGACTTTACAAAAGTAGATATATTCTTTATTTTCAAGTTAGAAATGTCATAACAGATTTACCTTTGGATATTTCCAGTCAATGGCTATATAAAATGAAAGATAACACATATCTAAGTCAAAGGCTGTTCAATAGATTAACATGTAAGCCATCTGTCTGGGGACCTAAAAGTGAAAAGCGATGAATATTACATAAAGTGGGAGAAAATGTACCCCAGATTTCTGCCTGTTCAAAAATGTAGGGATCCCTGGGTGGCGCAGCGGTTTGGCGCCTGCCTTTGGCCCAGGGCGCGATCCTGGAGACCCGGGATCGAATCCCACATCAGGCTCCCAGTGCATGGAGCCTGCTTCTCCCTCTGTCTGTGTCTCTGCCTCTCTCTCTCTCTCTCTGTGACTATCATAAATAGATAAAAAAAAAAAATGTAAAGTTTCTACGTGTTTTTAATTATTAAACAGTTTGATGCAATGACATTCAGTGAAGAAATCTGATTACTGACCATACTCGCACTAAAAATATTTTCCTTAAAATGCAAATAGATAGTATTTATTGTGCCTAAATATAAAAGCAAATTAATTACAGGGTAAATTTTTTCCTGCACTTGTTTCCTTCACCGAGCTTCTGGTGATATTAAGAGAAAAAAATTCTAATTATTTTCACCTAATAATTTAATCAGTTACTTTAGAAAAATATTGTTCTAAGGGGAAGTTCAACAGGAATTGCTTATTAAATTTCTGAATTAGATCAAAATAAGGGAAACAAAAAGGGGTTCAAAAAATTAGACTATATAGGGGTGCCTGGGTGGCTCAGTTGGCTGAGTGTCTTACTCTTGATGTCAGCTCAGGTCTTGATCTCAGAGTTGTGAGTTCAAGCCCTGTGTTGGGCTCCACACTGGCCGTGGACCCTACTTAAAAAAAATAAAGATAAAAATAAAAATAATTAGACCATAGAACTGAATGGATAATAATAACAAAAAAGACAAATAATACCCAAAATTTAGAGGAGCCCCTGGCTGGCTCAATCAGAAGAGCATGTGACTCTTGATCTGAGAGTTGTGAGTTTAAGCCCCACATTGGATGTAGAGATTACTGAAATAAATTTAAAAAACCGTGGGATCAAGTCCCGCATCGGGCTCCCTGCAAGGAGCCTGTTTCTCCCTCTGCCTGTGTCTCTGCCCCACCCGCCCCCGTCTCTCATAAATAAATAAAATCTTTAAAAAAATGTTTATTATGAATAGTACTGAGTACATTTGTAGCAAAGTATGCCTCTCTTTGAAACTTTTTTTTCCTAATTATTTTTAGTAAATATGTAACATTATAAAAGTAGCTTGCCCAAAATCTGGCATCATAACTCCACTAAGTTTGATACCCACATTTGCTCCAAAGAATATTTACATTCATCCAGCATACTCATGAGATTTATTAAAAATGTAGCTATTAACCAAAGGCCTTTGGGGTATATGTACAAAATTAGAGAACTGTAAGTATGCAGTCAAATACTATAGCAATATTACTCATTTAAAAAAAAAAAAAAAAAGGCCAGTGGAGTTCTATCCATTAAAAGTTAGTCAGACTGAAAATCATGACCTTGTAAGTAATCTTCCAAACCATTTGGGGATGTGTTGTTTACAGATAATATTGAACTTTTCTCCAATTATTTTACTGACATAATTTCCTTGAGGAATTTTAGAATGATTATATTCATGGTGAGGGATTACATTAAAAAAAAACTGGGCTTAGCAGGGCCCCTGGGTGGCACAGTCACATAAGCATCCAACTCCTGGGTTCAGCTTGGGTCATGATCTCAAGGTAGTGGGATCAAGCCCCAGGTCAGGCTCAGTGCTCAGAGCAGAGTCTGCTAACATTTCGCTTTCCTTCTCCCACTGTGCCACCCCGTGCTTGCTCTCTCACATCATGTACTATCTCTCTAAAATAAGTAAATCTTTAAAAAAATAAAAATAAAAATTGAGGCTTAGCATTTGGGTAAAGGACCATCAGGTTAAACCAAAGAATGGATCTTCTGCACAGGAGGTATTTTTCAAAGGGCATCTGCCAGGGTGAAGAGAGCTGCCAGTCATTTCTGTGTACCCCACAGGGCTGAGCACAGCATGGATACTTGTTAGGCAAACACTACTACTATGTGCACACAAAGGATTTAAAAAAACAACTTTTCCTACAGCATTGCCAAAGTTTAATTAATTATCAAGTCTTGTTTTGGAGATGACTCCTTACCCCTCCTAGTAATTCCGTGATTCTTGCCCTTCCTGTAAGTACTATGGAAAGAGGCAGAAACCCAGTTCCAGGAAATGCAGACAGGCTCCTGCTTCTTGAGCTTTCTACCAAGGTATCCCCAAGACAGGCAGAAGAAGAGAACTGCATCCAACAGCTCTAACATGGACTGTTCATGAAGATGTAGCCAGCCTCTATACACTCCCGGGTATCCTGCCAGTATTCCTATACTATCTGAGGATGAGAAGTGCAAGGTCAGGTAAAACCCCAACTAACAGGGGTGCCTGCGTGCATCAGTCCGTTAAGCATCTGACCCTTGATTTTATCTCAGGTCATGGTCTCAGGGTTGTGAGCCCCTGCACTCGGCTCCACACAGGGCACAAAGCCTGCTTAGGATTCTCTCTCTCCCTCTCCTCTGCACACACGCGCGCGCGCGCACACACACACACACACACACACGAGTGCGCGCACGTGCTCTCTCTCCCCAAAATAAATAAATAAATCTTAAAAAACAACAACCAACCAACCAACAGAAACACATTATCTTTCTTGTATCTATGCATCTCTGTATCTTTAGGCAAATGAACACAAACTCAAATTAACTCGAGTTAATGAAGAGAATCAGTTTAATAGTCTTAGAAACCATTAAATGTACATCAATTGATGAACCATAAAAACCGCCACCAACAAGCACTACTATGGCTTCAACCTGATTAGTTATCTTGTATAGATTTAGAAACTTGCTTCAACAAAATTTATTTCCTGAAATAAGCTCAAGTCACAACAAAAATTTCCCATCTCTTCATTAAAATACACTTCTAGAATCCAAACACTTTCAAGATAAAAGCACTGAACAAACTAGAAATAAAATGAAACTTTCTCAATGGTGAAAGACTGAAAGTTTTCCCACTAAGATCAGGAATTAGACAAGGATGTCCACTCTCACATCTATTTAACAATATACTAGAAGCTCTAGCTGGGGTAATTCAGTAAGACAAAGAAATAAAAGGAAGAAAGAAGTAGAATTATCTCTCTTGGCAGATGATATGACCTTACATGTAGAAAACTATAAAGAATCTTCAAAAAACTATTAGAGCTGTTAAGTTCAGCAAGGTTCCAGGATGCAAGATCAATATACAAAAATAAGTTGTTTCTACACACCAGTAAGGAATAATCTGAAAGTGAAATTAAGAAAGCAATTAACAATAGCATCAAAAATAATAAATGCCTAAGAATAAATTAAACCAAAGAAGTACAAACTTCTACACTAGAAATTATAGAACACTGGAAAATATTAAAAACTTCAGTAAATGGAAAGACATAACTGAATTCATGGATCAGAAGATTCAATATTGCTAGGATGGCAGTACTATCCTAATTGATCTACGTTCTCAATAAAAATTCAATGCAATCCCTATCAAAATTCCAACTGTCTTTTTTGCAGAAATGGACAAGCTAATACTAAATTCACATGGAAATGCAAGGGATCCATGAAAGCCAAAACAATCTTGTGAAAGAAGAACTCACACTTCCCGATCTCTAAACTTACTACTAAGTCTTCTCTGTAGTTCTGGCATAACAGATATATAGATCAATAGAAGAGAAGTGAGCATCCATAAATAATCCCATACTTCTATGGTAATCTGATTTTTGACAATTATGCCAATACCACTCAATGGGGGAAAAACAGTCTCTTCAACAAATGGTAGAGGACACTGGATACTGCCTCCAAGAAAGTGAAGTTGGACCCCTATCTTATATCATATACAAAAATTAGCTCAAAATGGATCAGACACCTGAAAGTAAGACCTATTACTATAAAATTTTTAGAAGGAAACATAGGAGTAAATCTTCATGACCTTGAGTTTCCTAGATACAACACTAAAAGCACAAGAGACAAAAGAAAAGATAGGGACTACATCAAAAATTAAAACTTATGTGCCACACATGATACTACTAAGAAAGTAAAAGATGACCCTCAAACTCAGAGAAAATATTTGCAAATCAAGTATCTGTTAAAGATCTGGTATCCAGGGATGCCTGGGTGGCCCAGCAGTTGAGCGCCTGGGTGGCCCAGTGGTTGAGCATCGGCTTTCAGCTCAGGGAGTGATCGGCCAGGAAGAGTTCCACATCGGGCTCCCTGCATGGAGCCTGCTGCTCCCTCTGCCTGTGTCTCTGCCTCTCTCTCTGTTATCTCTCATGAATAAATAAATAAAATCTTAAAAAAAAATCTGGTATCCAGAATACATAAATACGTTTTATAATTCAACAATAAAAAGACAACACATTTTTTTAAACAGGAAAATTATTTGAATAGACATTTGTCCCAAAGGATATATAAAGAATCAAGAAGCACATGAAAATACACTCAATATCATCAGTCATTAAGGAAATGCAAACCAAAATCACAATGAGGGGCGCCTGGCTGGCCTAGTCAGTAGAACATCTGACTCTTGACCTTGGGGTTGTTGGCTCTAGCCCCACTTGTGTGTAGAGATTACTTTTTAAAAAGTCACAACGAAATACTTCAAACCCATTAGGATGGCAATTATTAAAAAAATATATAAAAAATAAGCATTGGGGAGGATGTGGAGAAACTGCTGAAACCCTCATGCATTGCTAGTAGGGATGTTTAATGGTTCAGCGGCTCTGGAAAACAATGTAGCTATTCTTCAAAAAGTTATAGATAGTGTCACCATTACCATCCAGTAATTCCATTCTTAGGCTTATATGCAAGGGAGTGACTTGTACACGAATGTTCACAGCAGCATTGTCCATTTCATCCCCAAAGTGTAAACAACCCAAATATTCATCAACAAAGAAACAGTTGAACAAAATGTGATATATCCACAGAACAGAGTATTATTCAACAACAAATGACTGAAGTATTGATTCATGCTACAACATGGATAAACCTTGAAAACATTACGTTAAGGGAAAGAAGCCAGACACAAAAGGCGACATTTCCATTTATGTGAAATGTTCAGAAAAGGCAAAACTCTAAAGACAGAAAGTAGATTAGCAATTACCAAGGGATAGGTGAGGAGGTGGAATGGGGAGTGACCACTAACAAGTACGGGGTACATGAAAATGCTCTGGAGTTAGAGTGTAGTGATGGTTGCGTGGCTTTGTTTTTGTTTTTAATTTAGTCATGAGGGAGAAGAGAAAGAGGCAGAGACACAGGCAGAGAGAGAAGCAGGCTCTATGCAGTGAGCCTGACACGGGACTCGATCCTGGGTCTCCAGGATCAGGCCCTGGGCTGAAGGCAGCGCTAAACTGCTGAGCCACCCGGGCTGCCCAGCTTTGTGAATATATTAAAATCACAGAATCGTACACTTTGAAATGATCAATTTTATGCTATGTGAATCACATCTCAATTTTTAAAATATGCTGTTAGGACCACCTCATATTTCATTAGTTAATAAAAATCCTCATTCTTGAGTCAACTATTTTCAGGATTCCTCAAACCTGATTTCACATATGGTAGCTTTTCATAAGTTGATCTGATTCTGACTCTGTGCAGGCACGCCCTTCTCAAGACATATGAAAAATCAAATCTAAGTAACATATATATTAGGGGACAATTATACAAAAGAAGGTTGATTCGCGGGTTAAATAACAGGGTTTCCTAGGTGGGTACCTGTACACCTCCATTACTGTGCACATAAAATATGATGAAATTTACCGACTTTCTTCCCATACAAATGATTGGAAACCTATTTATTACAAAAAGTGGAATGCATCTAATGATTTCTTGCATGCTGTAGTGCTCCTATCTCTGCCTTGCTCTGAAGCACATAAAGGTGCATACATTTAAAAGAATGTATTTAAGAAAGACATAAACAAAACAAAGAAGAAAAAGAAAAAAGAAGAAAAAGATGCAAATGTACATATGTTGTTCAACTTCCATCTGATCTTTTAAAAACTAAGTTCACTGGAAGAGTTCCTAAAAGGGATTTCCCTTAAATTATTATAAAACAAATCTTATCAAGAAGAAGTCCATGACCCATTATTCTAACTTACAACTATGATTTATACTATTTATTTCAAAACCTTCCAGATGATAAGAAAACCTGAATAAAAATTAAAGATAAGAAGTTAGGCAGTTTACCTTCAAGCAAACTTTCCAATTCTGTCCTACGAAAAAAAAACAGCCTTTCACTTGAATCTGGAAGCTAAGCCTTATATCTGTTTCATGATTTTGCATTTTTATCTCCAAGTGTTTCATATAAAAGATTGGCTATGGATAAAATAATAAGACAAAATAAACATATGAACAGCTATGGCCACACACACACACACACACACACACACAAACACCCTCTTGTACCTGAGCTCCGGATTTTTTTTTTTAAGATTTTATTTATTTATTCATGAGAGACAGAGAGAGAGAGAGAGAGAGAGAGAGGCAGAGACAATGGGCAGAGGGAGAAGCAGGCTCCTTGTGGTGAACCTGATATAGGACTTGATACTGTAATCCCAGGATCATGACCTCAGCCAAAGGCAGACGCTCAACCACTGAGCCACCCAAGTGTCCCCAGAATTCAGGATTTATAACTCAAATACTACTCTACCCTAAAAACGTGAAATTCTCCTCCCCTCTGTACTGTGGAAAAGGAAAGCATGGAATTCCATCAGAGCTGCAAGATCAAGCTTGTAGCAAACAGTTAAAAAGAAATAAGCAAGTTGACCAAATCACTGTATATTAAATACAGCAAATATACCTGTCAATATTTATGTGTCTTTTCTTTAAAAACAAAATACTTTATAACAGTACATACTCTGTATGTATGTGGCCTCTGCTCTGTCATGGGCAGAATTATAGGATTATTTCAAAACAAATGAAATAATTAAAGTCTAAGAAGAGGAAAGACTACCTAAAACAAAAGTATGTGAACTTCTAATTTCAGTTATAATACAATGCTGCATAAATAAAACAGTATCACTTCTTCAGGTATAAGTGACATACCATTACTTAGGTCCGGTAGGTGAAATCCAAATATTTACTCCCGCAGACTTTCATCCACTAAATGTAAATTATACTTTCACTAAACTTGGTATAGTGTTAAATCAAATGATTCTTATCAAAGCTACCTAAAATTAAGTTATAGCATAAATGTAGGTTATCAAGTTCCAGTCACTAACCAATCAATCAACTGACAAGCTTACACTAATTGTCCAGAGTTTAACTACTTATTGGGAATGTCTGATAAAATGGAAAAATATGGAAATTTAGGTCTAAGAGGGGAATTGCTAAAAGAAAAAAAAAAAAAAGTTAATCACAGAACAGGACAATACAATCATACAATCACACTGGCAGATAACATTTCCTTCGTAAGTCTCTGGAAGGTTCCGCAGCATGAGACAGAGCTGATAGGCCCAGTTCTCTGAGTATAGATGGGTCTGGAAAAGCAGGAAGTAAAACACCACATGAAAAAGCATGCTGAATAAACAGAGAAGTGTAGGTAGCCTTCCCTGACCAAAATGGAACTTTCACAAAACATTCCACGAAAGCGGCACCTGGCTGGTTCAGTCAGTGGAGCATGCAGCTCTTGATCTCAGCGTCATGAGATCAAGCCCTACACTGGGCTTAACGCTTACTTAAAAAAAGACAAAAACAAACATTCCACAAAAGTGTCAACCTATGTTACTTCTTATTCAGCTATGGCACTTCCTAATCTGTACCTCTAAATAATGCAATGATAACTATGAATTACACTTATTTGTATACATGTGAATGGGTATACAACTGTAAGTTCAGCAATTTAAAAACTTTACTGAAATATGAGTTCCCTATACACTGGTCCCAAGCCATCCTTCCTGACAACCAGGGTATCTAAAAGGAATATTTGCTCTTTATTTGACCTATATAAGAAGGGCTCCATAAACCCCAAAGAAAATATTTAGAAATAAATCCTTCACACTTTCTGATGTTATAAAATAAAACAGAAGTACATCAAAGACTATTGAACTAAAAGTCTGGAAACCAGGTTTCTGGGGCCTGACCTGACACTACAGCAGACCAACTGTCCGAGTTCACCTAAGATGAAGGGATTTCCCGTGTTTTCAGTGCTAAAACAAAGAAAGTCCCAGGCAAATCAGGATGATAGCTAAATTACAAGCCACTGGGAGCATACTTCCCTAGCTGCTGACATATGGATAAGATAAAGGGCAAAGGAAGGGGGCACAATAGCCCAGTGGTTTCCAGGGCCATTTAGTTCTAATTTACTATGACCCTATGAAATATTTACACATTTGTTTGGATTGTATATTGCATACTATAAGTGAATGTATGATCTTATGTAGGATCAGAGAGCTCTGGAAATATTTTGTGAAGCTATATGTTAAGTTTGGAGTTATAGAAGCTTAATAGTGAAGCATAACTAGGAGGTTTCAGGTTTTTGTTTTTGTTTTTTTTCCATTTCTATAGCAAAGAGGAGAAATAAGTTGCTTTTAGAAAATATCAAACCATAAAAGGTAATCCAACCTTTTATCCAACACCAATCCAATCCAACACCAATATCCAATGTAATATAATAACCCCATCTTTCCCACCTCCCAGGTCACAGGAGACCCAGGCAAGACATCTGGACAAAAAATTTAAAAATAGAATGTTACTTTGACTCACTGACAGCCACTGTGAAAGAATATATTTCTACATTTTTAAGAAAGTAAGAATTCACAAATATGTGGTTATAAGTAACTGCGAAACCCAAGAGCAAAGCAAATGCAAATGCAAATGCGAGTTTCAACTAGCAACCTATGATAACAACAGAGCCATAAAAGAAAAGGATAAATAAGGCCTTGAATGTTAAGAGTATGTTTACTTTTAAATGTATTCTGTGGGAATCTCTGGTTGGCTCAGCAGTTTAGTGCCTGCCTTTGGCCCAGGGTGTGGTCCTGGGGTCCCGAGATCGAGTCCCACAGCAGGCTCCCTGCATGGGGCCTGCTTCTCCCCCTGCCTGTGTCTCTGCCTCTCTCATGAATAAATAAATAAAATCTTTTAAAAAATGTATTCTGTAATTTGTATCTTTAATCTGAAAAAATACCATTTTAGAGGATACAAGGCAAATTATATGTAAGATTAAGTCACAATCTCACATGTGGTAAAATCAACAAATGTTTGGCCATCCTCTTTCCTCACTGTGCATCCTAATGATTTACTAGAACTCATATAGATCCTAATGAAAAGTATTTGTGCCATGAAGGTGGAGTTATGAGAAATGTCTAAAAGCATAACTAAAGAAGTCTAGGGATGCCTGGGTGTCTCAGTCTTTCAAGTATCCAATTTTTTATTTTGGCTCAGGTCATGATCTCAGGGTCATGAGATTGAGCCCTGTGTTGGACTCCGTGCTGGGTGTGGAGCCTGCTTAAGATTCTCTCTCTCCCTCTGCCTCTCCTCTGCTCGTTTTCTCTCCCCCTAACGTCCAAAAAAAAAAAAAAAGTCCTACCAAGTGATTTCTTCAAGGCAGGCAGATTCAGGGAAAGTTGTAAGAAAAATGCCTCTGTTCCTAGAAAATGACAACATCCACGATGTATTTTTTTAGCTCATGAATAAACTATCTCTCATCATCATTCTTAGTAAATGGGTAGCTGAGCTGTCATTAGAATTAGTCATTAGAAGTCCTTAGTCTGGCATCACCAATGAGAGATTTCTTGTTATTAAGGGCAGCCTCAAAGTCTGTGTGTGTGTTCACGTGCGTAGCTCCACAGGTACACATTTGGCTGTGTGCTTCTCCTTGCCTCTTCACACAGAAATTTCTTCTCCTGAATCAGTCAACAATAGCCTGTGCCCAAATATGTCACAGATATTGTCACAGATATGAAGGTGTGTGCAAGAAAAGTGGATCTCAGCCCTCAAGATAGTTAGAAACTATTTGGGGACATAAGACATATTCCCATGAAGCCTTCCCAATGCCAGCAGAATGGATGGTTATCATATTTTTATTAATAATATGGGGATGCTAACATCTGCATCTTATTTGCATGAATCACAAAGCCTTAAACAAAACAGGTAGGAAAAAATAAATCCATGCCATTTATTTCAAATATAGTAAAATACAATAAATATACAATAAATAACAATTTATTTTGAGTATATAAGTAGCATACTGGTGTGCAGGAGTAAAAAAGATAGGTGAGATTCTTTTAATGGCCAAAATATTACATAAATTCAGAATTTAAGGAAAAGGGACAGTCTTGCTATTATTGCAATGGCAATGGCAAAAAAGTATGGTTTCTCGAGCCTTTTTCTCAAACCCCAGACATGTGTTAAGAATAAGCTGCTGGGTGGGCACCTGGATAGCTGAGTCCATTAAGCTTCTGACTCTTGGTTTCAGCTCAGGTCCTGATCAGGGCTCAGGTTGTGAGAGGCTCCAGGCTCAGCTCAGAGTCTGCTTAAGATTCTCTCTCTCTCTCTCCCTCTCCTTTGGCCCCTCCCCCACCCACTCATGCACACGTGTGCATGCGCTCTCTTTCTCTCTCGAATAAATACATAAATCTTTTTCTAAACTACATAAATCTTTAAAAAATAATAGTAAGCTGCTGTACTAGGTAGGTAGATTTCTAGATATCCAGGTTTCGGCCCGAAGTCCTCCACAGACATACTTATACTACCTGTACTAATTGAGGTCCGAACTAGATGATGGCTAATACTCTTCTAATGAACATTTCTATTCTTTGATAAATACATCCAGGTCCTATTCCCTCTCCACCCGCCTTCTCCACTCCCATAAACTATAGTGTACAACGTTAAAGTATTTGTGAATCTATGACTTTAATTTTTCTGTTTATATATTGACCTCTTTATGGCAACTGGTTAACAAAGCAAAATCTTAATTCATACTGCTAAAACTTAGCATTAAATAGTCATCAGTTTTATATTTTCTAGTCCTAATAATCTACCCATATTAATGTGGCATATTGTTCAAAATTGTACAAAAGTTTTGGTGTAGCTACAATTCAAAATGGTGAAACTCAGATCAAATAATTATGTATTCATTGTTTTTAGCTGGCTTAAAAATTGGCTTAGCTACATAGCAACCAAGAGTAAGGAAATATTTAATTTCTCTTTTTATGATAATCCAGTGACAACATCTAAGTATGACTTTGGTATAAAAAGGCTACACAAACATCCTTTCAACCAGAAAGTCTTATTAAACCCACGGAAAAAAATTAAGAGAAGAAGATAAATATGGGTTGTAGTATCAAACTTTCTATTATCGTTTTTATGTTGGAAATATTCTTGTTTGGACATCTGAATGTTAGGACAATTATCACCTAGTAACAGCAGTGGATTCAAGTAAAATGAACTCCAATAAAATGCTACACAATAAAAGCTCTCCTTGTTCTGAAATACCCTGTTGAGTCATTTCAGTAAATAGATAAAAGAAATCCAAAATGGAAAAAAGGAAACATGCTCAAGTTTCCATGAAGCTGTATATGCTAAGGTGAATAATTGAAACAAAAATAAATCAGGGAATTGAGAAATATGTTGAAAAGTTGTTCAAATACTACCCTTGCTTGCATCTAGCTCCATTATACAGTTTAAAATTTGGCCAAATTCTTAAAGTATTTGTTAAACAGTTCCTGCATGTGACATATGTTTCCAGGATACTTCTGACATTGATATGAGAGATTATAAAACATTTAGAAATGAAAATGTTACTCTCCAACAAAAAACACTGCAACTTCCAAGCTTCTTCTGAATTCATAAAATGGAAAAACATTTGGAAAATAGTACCTTTCAGTTTCAAAATGTTCAAATAATATACTTTAAAACAAACACAGAAAGTGTAATTGTTCAAGGCGGAGACAAGCCTAAATAAAATAAGATGCTAAAATTTATTCTAGGAGTTATTACTTTTCCTTTGAAGCCTCAATCCTATTTACTCCATTATAAATAAATTTTTTTATCCCTTCAGCTGGGAAGGATAATTTTTACCCTACCAACATGATGACAGTACCACTGCAGTGCTCACCCAGCAAGAAACGCATGATGAATAGGAAGTAGCATCAATTCTTTCTATCAAATGAAGTGTATGCAAGAATCGATTTGCAATGCGTTAATTTAAGAACTCAGCAGAGAGGCTTCTACTATATCTGGCTGATCTAAACTTGAGCTCATGATAACACTGCACAAAGCTATGGTAGATAAAAGTGATAGGTAATGCCAATAGAACAATCCCACTGACAACACAAACTCCTCCAAGAATTCTTCCAGGCATGGTGATAGGATACATATCTCCATAGCCAACTGTAGTCATAGAGATAATCACCCACCAGCAGGCAGCAGGGATGCTGGCGAAGTCCTTGTTGGATGTTTCCAGGTCCAACCCATGTTCAAGAAGCTGGGAAAGTGCACTAAAGATTGCCATGGCAACACAAATGAAGACGAGTAACATAACCATCTCTCGGTAACATCGTTTGAGAGTCAAACCAAGTGTCTGGAGACCAATGAAGTGACGGGCAAGTTTAATCACCCAAAAAATCCTCATCATTCTAAGCACCCTCAAGGTGACTCCAGCCCTCTGGAGTTGAGAGTTCTCGCCCGTAAATACTGTCATTAACACGGAGATGTAATACGGTGTGATTGCCAGTAAATCAATGATGTTCAGGGGTCTCTTGACAAACTCACACTTGTTTTTGGAGACGATGAACCTCACGATGCACTCTGCAGTGAACCAACCTATGCAGATAGCTTCAATGATCCTGTCAAGAGAACAAAAGAATTGATCATTTTATTTTTAAGCATTTTAACAGCTCTTCGATATCTTCAGATAGTACTGACAAACTACTTAAGCTACTTTTTCCAGAAAACATAAAGAACAGACAGCATTACCAACATCATCAGACCCACCAGGACACAACAGAGCAACAAGTAATACAATTCAAACGAAAATTGATCTTAATAAAGTTTCTATTTATATTACTGCATGTAATACCACTAAGTATTTTTTTTTGCTTGTCACTAATCCTTTAAAAAATTGATCTCTGGGGCACCTGGGTTGCTCAGTGGTTGAGTGTCTGCCTTTTAGCTCAGGTTGTGATCCCGGAGTCCTGAGACCCAGTCCCGCGTCGGGCTCCCCATGGGGAGCCTGCTTCTGCCTCTGCCTATGTCTCTGCCTTTCTGTGTGTCTCATGAATAGGTAATTAAAATCTTTAAAAAAAAAAAAAAAAAGATCTCTTATTTGGTGTTTTAAAATTACTTATATGAGGATCCCTGGGTGGCGCAGCGGTTTGGCGCCTGCCTTTGGCCCAGGGCGCGATCCTGGAGACCCGGGATCAAATCCCACATCGGGCTCCCGGTGCATGGAGCCTGCTTCTCCCTCTGCCTGTGTCTCTGTGCCTCTCTCTTTCTCTGTGACTATCATAAATAAAAAAAATAAAAAATAAAAAAATTACTTATATGCAGCTAGCCACAACATGAAATGTTACTTATTCTATGAGGACAGTGGTTCTCAACTGTGATGCCAGTTATGAGATGGGTCAGAATGATTTTGTTTCTACAGAGAGTGGACTTACCCAAGTTTTTGCTGATTTATTATTTATTGGTAAATAAGAATGAACTCAAGAGCATTTCCTAAAATGTTACTTGGCTTTCTTTTCCTGTAGGCTTATGTGGGAAACACTGAAGTTGAGCTACTTTTTTTGGTCTTGCAGGAGTGCCAATGACCTTACCAGGACAGCACCAGGTTATGACCATCCTTATCACAAAGGTCACCGTGGAAAGAAGGCTGAGGATTCCTACACTGGGGCAAAGCAATCTCTAGATTCTTCCCAAACACCTAACTAGTTTGTTTGTTTTCCATAGCTATTTTTATGCAACATGTATTTTAAAATATAAGGCCACATTTTACCTAAAGCAGTATTTACCAACCTTTCCGCATCACAGCACGCATTGAAAATAATAATATTTATATAGCACACTGGCAGCAAGGGGTAGTATTCTTGAAGTAGAAGACACCAGCCTGGGGGGCTCTGGCTACCCTGGCCCTTGCCTGCACTCCTCAAGGCTGAGGAAATTAAATCTCAGCACACTGTTTTAGAAGCCTTGATCCAGAGAGAGAGGTAATTCTGAGGTTTTTTTTTTTTTTTTAATTTTTTTTTATTTATTTATGATAGTCACAGAGAGAGAGAGAGAGGCGCAGAGACACAGGCAGAGGGAGAAGCAGGCTCCATGCACCGGGAGCCCGACGTGGGATTCGATCCTGGGTCTCCAGGATCGCGCCCTGGGCCAAAGGCAGGCGCTTAACCGCTGCGCCACCCAGGGATCCCAATTCTGAGGTATTTTTAATCGAATTACATTTTGAAACTCTAACTAAAAGTTGTAATTGTTATCCCATCATTCATTTTTCTCCACATAATTCTTTCCCACCACTTATCTAGACCCAAACATCAGAAGTACAATGAAGAGACAAGAAATTGGAGTAGGTGGGATGCAAGGGGCCCCTGCCTTGAGGCAACGTTTTGAAAAGAATTAATGTGCAGTCCACAAATCACAAGTTGCATTGGAAGTTACTCGGGAAAATGAATAAATGAAATGAACCATGTTCACCTATCCTAGAGCTGGCAGGGCTGTAAAGGTTAACTGTACTTATTTATTGAATAGGTAATACATTCACATGGTTTAAACTTAAAAGATGAAAATAGAGAGTATAAGAAGATAATTCTCACTTTTGCCCCATTCCCCATTACTGGAACCCAATCCCTTCAGAGGCTCTAGGGGAGAATCCACTCCTTGCCTCTTGCAGCTTCTGGGGCCTGTGGGCATTCTTTGGCTTGTAGCTGTATCTCACTTCAGTCTCTGCCTCTTCCTCCTCTGTCATGGTGTCAAATCCCTCTGCTTCCTTCTTGTGAGGATACATATGATAGGGCCCACTGGGCTAATCCAGGATAACCCTCCATCTCAAGATCCTTAATTTAATCATATCTGCAAAAACTCTTCCGCATATAAGTAACACCTGCCGGTTCCAGGGATTAGGACCTGATATGTTTGCGGAAAAGTAGGGAGTGTTTTTCAATCTACCATACCAAGTCAGCAAATAAAGTCACAGCTTCCCCCACTGTTTCTCTACTGCATATTCTGCTGCTCCATGGATTGCATTCCCCTGTGGTTGGCAGTAGCTGCCCTGTCCCCACCAGGCCATCAGTAAAAGCTGCTGCAATGATGGCCTCTTTGAACCTGGCGGCTTAGAAAAGTGGGAGAGTAAAGAAACTTGGCAGATCTAAGAGAAGAGGAAGCTGCATTTTTTTCAATATACAGTTTTAACAAATAAAATACCACATATAACACTTCTCCTTGGTAATGCTCATCAAATAGTCCATAGGTCCCCCCATATTTCCAGCCCTCTCTACAGTGAGGCAGGGTCATATGATCAGTTTGGACCAATGAACCATGAGCAAAATGACTCTATTGCTTCTGGATGAAAGCACTTAAGAGTGAAGGCTAATTCTCTTCCCTGCCATGGCAACCTGGAAGACATGTATCCTAAATGGATACAAGATGGCTGGGGCTGCTATCCACCCAAGCCTCTGAGTGTCTGTATGGAAAAAGAAACATTCTCCATCCTGACTCATATCGGATAGGATACATGAGCAACATATAGATCTTTGTTGTTCTAAGCCGCTGAGATCTTTAAACTGGTTGCCATCCTAGGTAATAAACTGGTAAATATAGTAAGCAGTAAGATATACACACAAAGCAATTGCAGCAGCACACAGTAGTGATGGTCATCATTTTCTTAAGATTGGCTGTGGGTTAAATGCACCAGTTGTCCAGCAAGAGTACTGCATCTCTTCCCCGGCCAGATAGGAGCAAGAGTGCTGCATCTGATGCCCAAAGCCTGCCACTCTCCTGCTCTGAAGGGGCCTATCAGGCAGCAGACTCACATTGATCTTATAAGGGCTCTCCCAGCAATATAACTCGAAGATTCTATTAAATTAAGAAGAGCAAAATTTCTAATGGTGCCAAAAATATCAGAAAATGTTCTAATTATTTCCACCAGCAGCCAAAGCTGTTCAGATTAAAAAGGAGGAAATCCAAATGGTAGAATAATCCCTCAGTAAGGGAATTTCAAAGAGGTAAACTCCTCTGTAATTAGGCCCTCTGGGCTCTTCCTGCCCACCCCCCAAATCAGATGCAGTTTATCTAGAATTCCATGCCAAAGGGATGAATCAGTGAGACACCCCAGGCATCCCTCCTTCACCTAGGACTATGCCAAGGCAGTCTCCAACAACAAACACGATGAAGCCTGCCAAAACGCCCCATGTTTCCAAATGGCACTCTCGCCAAAGCCACCACCACCAACTGCTGGAAAACAGTACTGTTTTACTGAGTGCGATAGCCAACAATCGGGTACTCCCAAAGGTTACTTCTATAAAAAACAAACAGGAAAAAAAACCTAAAGAAGATACTAAGAACACCATATTCCTTAGAAGCCCATTCTGATTTCTTTTGAGGCCCAAACACAGAAGCTCATGAACTAATGGCTAATAAAAATAGTTACCACTTATCTAAGCCTTTCCCTCGGGCACTGTGCTAAACACTTTATAGACATCACTTCATTTAATCCTTTTCTAGAAAAGGAAAGTGAATGAAGTGTGTAGTTCCCCTAATATCCCCATTCTCCACATGATGGAACTGAGGCTAAAAAGTTAAACATCTGGGATCCCTGGGGTGGCGCAGCGGTTTGGCGCCTGCCTTTGGTCCACGGCGCGATCCTGGAGATCCGGGATCGAATCCCACGTCGGGCTCCCGGTGCATGGAGCCTGCTTCTCCC
This sequence comes from Canis lupus dingo, assembly GCF_003254725.2. Taxonomy (NCBI): domain Eukaryota; kingdom Metazoa; phylum Chordata; class Mammalia; order Carnivora; family Canidae; genus Canis; species Canis lupus. The sequence goes on from NC_064259.1 coordinate 34,119,873, forward strand.
TCTGCCTGTGTCTCTGCCCCTCTCCCTCTCTCACTGTGTGCCTATCATAAATAAATTTAAAAAAAAAATAAAAAAAAATAAAATAAATAAAATAAAAAGTTAAACATCTTTCCCAAGGTCACACAACTAAGAGATCGCAGTGGCACGTGTACCGAAACACACATCTCTTAGGCTTTGAAGCTCTATGGAACTTCTGAAAATACAAAAGATTTTTATGGCAATGTTCGCTGTGAATGTTAAATGATAGATGTCAATCTTTTGGTCTCCATGGTTTATGTGATAGAGCAGCATTTTTCAAACTGTCAGTTCTTAACCCATTAGTGGATCAAAATTGACTTTTTTTCCCCCAGAAATTGAATAGAAAATATCAGAGTGCAAGTATAGTCCTATGAAACTTTCATTTCAGTTACATGTAATTTACGTTAATTCACAGTGTAAAACGTGTTCCTTCCTGTAGGTACTGGAGGACCACCACAATTGCTGGCTACCAGCAGTCACTTAACTGATCCCTCAGGATAGAAGGCCCATTCAGGAAGGACTCAGAGTTTTACAGAAGCACCAAAAAGGGAGCAAGTGCCTTTAAGCACTAACCAGTTCTACCCCTCGCCCTCCCACCCAGCCAAATGCTAGACAAAACAGAAGAGGCCATTAACTACGCTGTGTGAGGTAAAGACTAGTCTACCTCTGTGTACTATCTTCTCAACTTTTTTCACCAACGTTTTATTATGAAAAATTTCAAACATGGAGCAAATTCATTTATATTTTAAATTTTTTTTTTAAGATTTTATTTATTTATTCCTGAGAGACACACACAGAGAGAGAGGCAGAGACACAGGCAGAGGGAGAAGCAGGCTCCATGCAGGGAACCCGATATGGGACTTGATCCCGGGACTCCAGGATCACGCCCTGGGCTGAAGGCAGGCACCAAACCACTGAGCCACCCAGAGATCCCTCATTTATATTTTAAATATACTTGTTTATCACCTATTCACTTCTCTACCCATCTATTTTCTTTTGTCTCTACCCATCTATTAATCTTTTTTATGAAGAGGGAAATTCACTTCCATCTAAAAACTTCATAGTGCATTTCATTAACTACAGTTCAATACTTGTTTCATTTTTTTCTTTTTCTTTCTTTAAAAAAGATTTTATTTATTTATTTTAGAAAAAGAAAGAGGGTAAGAGTGCGCATGCGCATTGTGGGGGAGAGGGAGTGGGGTGGAGCCCAACACAGGGCTCAATCCCACCACCCTGAGATCATGACCTGAGTCGAAAACAAGAGTCCAATGCTTAATGGATTGAGCCACCCAGGTGCCCCATTTGTCTTTTTTTAAGAGCAAAGTGCACTTCCCTCTAGAAACTTCAAAGTGCATATCATTAACTAGTGTTCAATATTTGTTTCTCTCTCTTTTAAGATTTTATTTATTCAGGAGAGACACAGAGAGTGAGGCAGAGACATACACAGAGGGAGAAGCAGGCTCCTTGCAGGGAGCCTGATGCGGAACTCGATCCTAAGACCCTGGGATCACAACCTGAGCCGAAGGCAGATGCTCAACCACTGAGCCACCCAGATGTCCCTCATTTTTTCTTTTGATGCAAACTTCACATGCAATGAAATATACAATTTTTTTTTTTTTTTTTTTTTTTAATGATAGTCACAGAGAGAGAGAGGCAGAGACACAGGCAGAGGGAGAAGCAGGCTCCATGCACCGGGAGCCCGACGTGGGATTCGATCCCGGGTCTCCAGGATCGCGCCCTGGGCCAAAGGCAGGCGCCAAACCGCTGCGCCACCCAGGGATCCTGAAATATACAAATCTTAAGTGTGCATTCACTGAGTTTTGACAAAGACATAACCGCTATCATTTAAACTCCTTTTTTTTTTTCATTTAAACTCCTATTAAGATATACAGCGTTCACATCACCCCAGGAATTTCCAAGTCTTATTTTTGTTATTGCCTTCTCTCACTTCCCAGATCCATTAGACACTTAGCAAGTGCTCAAGATGTTTGTCCAGTACAATGTAAATGACTTTGGTAGAATTCAAGGGCCCACGATGGCCACTCCACAGCCACAAGAAGCCTTTTGGTTCTTTGGGACCTCAAGGGATAACTGGAAGCATGCCATTAAAATTGTGTTGAATTCAATTGGATCCTTTTCTTATACCATATACAAAAATTAACTCAAAATGGATTACAGACTTCAAACTACAAAATTCCTAGAAGAAAACATAGGGAAAAAACTTCATAACATTGGACTTGGCTCTGATTTCTTGGATATGACACCAAAACCACAGACACCAAAAGCAAAAACAGACAAATGAGATTTAGAAAAAGGGGAAAAACTTAAACACTTTTGTGCATTAAAGGACACAATCTCTAAGCAGAGTGAGAAAGGCAATCTACAGGGGTACCTGGGTAGCCCAGTTGGTTGATCTACACTCTTGGCTTTGATTTTGGTCTGATCTCAAGATCGTGAGCTCAAGCCCCACACTGGACTGTGGGCTAAGCACAGAGTCAGCTTGGGTTTCTCTCTCCCCCTCCCTGTGCCCCATCCCACCCCCACCCCCACACATGTGCACTCTCTCTCTCTCTCTCAAATAAATAAGTAAATCATTCGAAAGAAAAGGCAATCTACAGAATGGGGGAAGTTATTTGCAAAGTTATTAGACATAATAAAGGGTCAACATCCAGGAAATATGAAGAATTCCTAAAACTCGACGACAAAAAAAATCAATCAAACAATTAGCAAAGGGTTTGATAGACATTTATCAAAAATGATATATGATGGCCAACAAACATATGAAAAGATGCTCAACATCACTAATCATCTGAGAAATGCAAATCAAAACCATGAGGGGGTATCCTCACATCCATTAGGATGACTACTATTTTTTTTTTTTTTTAGGATGACTACTATTAAAAAAAAAAACTGACAAGTGTTGGTGGGGATATGGTAAAATTAGACCCTTTGGGCATTGCTGGTGGGATTACAAAATGGTGCAGCAGCTAAGGATATCATTGGGGGGATCCTCAAAAAATTAAAAATAGAACTGATCATATAGTAATATGATTCAGCAATCTTGCTTCAGGGTACATATCCAAAGAATTGAAAGCAGAGTCTGGAAGCAGTATTTGCACACCTGTGTTCATAGCAGCACTATTCACAATAGCCAAGAAATGGAAGCAATCTGAATGTCCATCAACAATGAACAGATAAACAAATGTAGTATATACATACAATGGAGTATTATTCAGGAATACAAAGGAAAGAAATCTGTCATATGCTACAAAATGGATGAACCTTGAGGATATTATGCTAAGTGAAATAATCTAGCCACAAAAAGACAAATACTGTATGGTTTCCTTTTATCTCTTATATCTCACTTTTATGAGATAACCTAAAGTAGTCAAATTCATAGAAAAAGAAAGTAGAATGGTATTCACCAGGGGCTAGCAGGGGAGGAGAAAGAGGAGTTGTTTAATAGGCAGAGAGTTTCAGATTCGCAGGATGAAAATGTTCTGGAAATCCATTTCATAACAATGTGAATATTCCTATAACATTACTGAAATATACATTTAAAAATGGTTAAAATGGGAGGCACCTATGTGTCACAGTCAATGAACATCAGGCTCTTGGTGGCTCCGGTCATGATCTCTGGGTCTGGGATCCAGCCCTCGGTTGGGCTGTATGCTCAGCGCAGGGTCTGCTTGCAATTCTCTCTCCCTCTCCTTCTGCCCCTTCCCTCATGTTCTCTCTCTAAGATAAGTAAGTCTTTAAAAATATTTTTAAATGGTTAAAATGGTAAATTTTAAGGTTTTTAAAAATATCAGAATAATAATTTAAAAATAATAATAAGGCTGTGGTGGGATTCAAACTCATCAGAAACTGGAGCCTTAATTCAGAGCCTTGGACCACTGGGCCATCCTGGCACAAGGGGAAAAAAATGGTACTGACACTGTCATTAATTAACTTAGTGACATATTCTGCTTTACTTCAAAAGGATTTAAGGTTGATTGTTCTTGGTATTTGCACCAAGCAGAACCTGATTCAAATTTGAAACAGGGACAATTAGGAAAATAAAAATATAAAAACACCCAAAGACTGAGTATTTTTACTAGATAGTTGACCTGATGAAGCTAAATGAACTACAAAAACATACAACAGAACAGAGAACCACCTGAAATAGTTATTATAAACATGTTATAAATTTTATACACATATACACTTATGTAATTATAACAATACTATATTAAAAATAAGTACAATATCACAATTTATAAGAATGTAACATAAGGGCACCTGGGTAGGTCAGTCGATTAAGGGTCCAACTCTTGATTTTGGCTTAGGTCATGATCTCAGGATCAAAGATGGAGCCCCATGTGGGGCTCCATACTGGGCCTGGAGCCTACTTAAGATTCTCCCTTTCCGGGGATCCCTGGGTGGCGCAGCGGTTTAGCGCTTGCCTTTGGCCCAGGGCATGATCCTGGAGACCCGGGATCAAATCCCACATCGGGCTCCCAGTGCATGGAGTCTGCTTCTCCCTCTGCCTGTGTCTCTGCCCCTCTCTCTCTCTCTCTCTCTGTGACTATCATAAATAAATAAATAAATAAATAAATAAATAAATAAACTTAAAAATTTTAAAAAAAAAGATTCTCCCTTTCCTCTGCCTTCCTACCCCCCTCCTTCTCTAAAAGTTTTTTTAATAATAATAAAATAAAATAAAATGAAAAAGAATATGACATAAGAAAATGCTATATTAACTCAAATCCCAATAACTATTTCCTATTAAATTATCTTTAAAATTTGTTTTCTATTTCTTCCAGTATTATTGCAATATGATAGATATATAACATTGTATTAGTTTTAGATATACAACACAACTATTTGGTATAGTATATACTATGAAATGACTGCCACAATAGTTAACATCCACTACTTCACATAGTTACAAATGTTTTTTCTTGTGATAAGAACTTTAAGATCTACTCTAGTAGCAACTTTCAAATATATAATATTGTTGACTATAATCACAATGCACTACACCCCCACAGAGTTATTGATCTTGTAACTGCAAGTTTGTATCTTTTGACACCTTCACCCACATTTCTCCCACCCCTGAGCTCCTCCTCTGGCAACCATCAAACTGTCCTATGAGTTTGGTTCTTTTTAGATTCCACATATAAGTAAGATTATACAGTATTTATCTTTCTTTGTCTGACCTATTGCACTTAGTAAAATGCCCTCAAGGTCCATTCATGTTGTCACAAATGGCAAATTCCCTTCTATTTGCGGATGAGTAATATTCCATAATATATATGCCACATTTTCTTTACTACTCATTGTCAATGAACACTTACATGGCTTCCAAGTCTCGATTATTGTAAATAATAGCTTCAAATTATCTTTAAATTGAAATAGGATTTTAAAAATCAACTTTATTGTCTTGGTGGGGAAAGAAGAAATATAAATTCCTTAAAGACAAATGTGTGTGTGTGTGTGTGTGTGTGTGTGTGTAAAGATAATAGGCTGTGATCATTTTTTACCCAAAATAAAGATATTATGTCCTTCTTTTGCACATCAAACTAGTAACTCACTGCAGAACTTTGAATAAGATATTTAATCTCTCCTCCTGAATTGTCTTCATTGGTTAAATGGTGACAATAATAATAGAACCTATCTCTCAAGTGGTCGCAAGAATTAAATGAAATAATATAAAATAACAGTAAGTACTGGACAGATTGTGGCTATAATTACTGTTACAAACCATCTCTGGGCTCACGGTCCTACTTTTACACTAAAAGAAGTTCAGTTTAGTGCCTTCCTGAGTAGAAAGAGAAAGCAAGGATGAATGTTCTAGCCTTTCATTCTTTCTTCTTTCACGAATTCTGCCTATATTCTTATACACTGCTGGTTGCAGCATAAATTGGTAAAACCTTTTAAAAGAGTAATTGTTAGGATATATCAAGCTTAATGCTGCACAGGAGACCCAGCCATCCACTGCAAGAATATATCCCACACACTTACCCTCATATCGACACAAGAACTGTAGAGTGAGACCCACTGTTTGTAATAGGCAAGGATAAAAAAAGATACAGAAATGTCTATGCACAGGAGATTGATTATATAAATATTTCCCAAAGTTATTAGGTTGAATCATATGAAATTGATATCGGCAACATTATGACTCTACCTTATACTATGTAGGCAAGGAAAGGAATAAGGTGCATTCCTGTATTTTGATGGGAAACATTCAGACATACAGCTGCAGAACGGTACACAAAATATGTTATAATGGTATGAATGTGCACACACAATGTTTGGGAAGGATACTCAAGAAACTGTTAACACCACTTGCTACTCCTAGGGAGAGAGCCTAGGAGCCTGATGCAGAATGGAAACTCACTTTTTACTTCATTCCCTTTCGTGCTGTTAAATGCTTTACCATGTGCATACATTATTTTTCTAATTTAATAACAAATTTAAGAAAAAGTAAAATGCATGCCCAAATAGAAGAGCAATCACCATGATGGAGTTGTCAGCAGCTTGAGTCAGCCAGCACAACCCCAGGAATGCCACAAAAGGAAAAGTCACATTCTTCCTACCCTAAGCTTTCAGGCCTAAATGTACAAGGCATTTCCAACCACAATTCTATCAGGCACATACAGTATAAAAATACATAGGTAATAAAAATTTCCAACACACTGCACATCAATGTCACCACTTTACCTAAAGTGTCTTTTATGTCCTTACAAGAGTTTTCTCCATAACAATAAGTTAAATGGGAAAAATAGCAGAATTTTAAAAACAAATCTTGGGCAGCCCGGGTGGCTCAGCGGTTTAGTGCCACATTCAGCCCAGGGCGTGATCCTGGAGACCTGGGATGGAGTCCCCATCAGGCTCCCTACATGGAGCCTGCTTCTCCCTCTGCCTATGTCTCTGCCTCTCTCTCTCAATCTGTCTCTCATGAATAAATAAATAAAATCTTTATTTTTTTTTATTTTTATTTTTTATTTATTTATGATAGGCACACAGTGAGAGAGAGAGAGAGGCAGAGACACAGGCAGAGGGAGAAGCAGGCTCCATGCACCGGGAGCCCGATGTGGGATTCGATCCCAGGTCTCCAGGATCGCGCCCTGGGCCAAAGGCAGGCGCCAAACCGCTGCGCCACCCAGGGATCCCAAATAAAATCTTTAAAAAATAACAATAAAAATAAAAACAAATCTTGATTTTTCTTGTACACTTTAATTACCTTCAAAAAAAATCCGTATCATTCATATCTTTTTATCTTCCAAACTAGATCAATAATGAGAATAAATACAGATTATGTACCGACTCAAGTGCCAAGCATCTTTCTCTAAATTTATATGTATTAATTCATTTAGTTCTTACGACTAAATACAACAGGTTTTGTTATTTTCACCACTTATGATGGAGGAAACTGAGGTAAAGACAAATCATTTGCTCATGCCCCACAGCTCATCAATGGCAGATTAATAATACATACTCATCACAGTTACATTGAATCCTGGCTGGGATTTATATATTTCCTTATTGCTGTAATCATTGTATACTTGTTATTTTATGTTCCCCACTTGATACTACTGTTGTTTACTTATGCCTGTGTTTGGGTGGCCATTTCTTTAGCACACGGGCAGGATAAGGATAGTGATAAATAGAAACACCATTGGGAGTTGAGGATTGGCTATGCAGGCCTAGGCTCCCCACTTGGAGTTTTTAAAGGGCTGCTATAATTCTGCTGGATCTCTTCTCCCTGTGACCACATGCACTAGGCTGCCCTCGCTTTCAATCCTCACTTAGCAGACAGAAGCGTGTGGTTCTCTCTGTGGCCAGAGTAAAATGGGGCTCTACCTCCTAACTGCACAACAGTTTCTCCTCTGTCATTTCTCTGTCCTCTGTTTTAGCAACGTAGGCACCAGATCCACATTCTCTCTTTATAGGTAAACAGGGACCACTAACCTTTAGCAAAGGAACAACCAGGTTCTTGACTAGACATATGAATGCAGCGACATTTAAGAAGCTCTTTAAAAAGGGATCCCTGGATGGCGCAGCGGTTTGGCGCCTGCCTTTGGCCCAGGGCGCAATCCTGGAGACCCGGGATCGAATCCCATGTCGGGCTCCCTATATGGAGCCTGCTTCTCCTCTCCCTCTGCCTATGTCTCTGCCTCTCTCGCTCTCTCTCTCTCTCTCTCTGTGACTATCGTGAATAAATAAATAAAATCTTAAAAAAAAAAAAAAAGCTCTTAAAAAAAAAAGCCTAATAGAGGCAGCAAAAGTGACAAAGATGGAAAGGTAAATTGGGAGCCTGAAGCTTATTTGATGGCAACGATCATTTATTAAAATGACTAGGAGAGGGATCCCTGGGTGGTGCAGCGGTTTGGCGCCTGCCTTTGGCCCAGGGCGCGATCCTGGAGACCCGGGATCGAATCCCAAATCGGGCTCCCGGTGCATGGAGCCTGCTTCTCCCTCTGCCTGTCTTTCTCTCCCCTCTGTGACTATCATAAATAAATTTAAAAAATTTTTTAAAAAATGACTAGGAGAGCGACACCTGCGTGGCTTAGCAGTTGAGCGTCTGCCTTTGGCTCAGGGCATGGTCCCAGGATCTGGGATCAAGTCCCGCATCTGACTTCTTGGGGGAGCCTGTTTCTCCCTCTGTTTCTCTGCCTCTCTCTCTCTCTCTCTCTGTCTCTCATGAATAAATAAGTACAATCTTTAAAAATAAATAAATAAAATAAAATGACTAGGAGATTGGTGCTTTAAATACACCATGTCCTATGTATAGGTACACACACACATACCCAGGAAGGGAGCCAAGTGATAAAGAGAAAGAGGGAGATTGGCAGGTAGAAGACTATAAAGTTAGGAATCCATTTCTTACCATAAACATCTATGAATAGTTGAGTTTTTCACAACTAGAATGTATTTAAGTATTAACCAGGTGATTTTTAGGTATATATTGTTATTATTCTTTGGAGCCCATAAGTTGGTCATCACTATTATATTATCCCTATTTTATAGCTGAGGAAACACACTCTGGGCTAAGTCGGTGGCCCAGCTGGGGTGCTGAGTCTGCAGCATGGACATTTCTGCTGGAGGAGAGACCAAAGACAGGAGGTCTGGCTAGGGGAACCACCAAACATTCAAAAGCAAAAATAAAGGACAAAAACCAAGCAGTGACAGAAGGAAAAGGAGCAGAGGTGTCAAGTCAGAAAAAGCAAAGTAGAAAAGTATTGTGGTTCTCAGAGAATAGGGCCTCGCTTGGTTGGGAAGTGAGGTGTGCAGTGGGAAGAAGGGGTGACTGTGGAATAATGGCTGGGTGTGTACATGGAAGCTTTACAGTGAGGCTGATGAGTTATGAAAGTCAAGTTACAGCAAAGAGAAACCATTAAAGATTTGCGAACAGGTGGATTCATTCATTCAATAAGCATTTCTTAAGAGGCTACTTACTATGTGCTGGGCATGCTGCCAGACCCCTGAGTTGGGAAGAGGCCAAGTGGACTGTGGGAATACGCACTGGGCAGGAGTTTATGGGATGGCTGGAGGGTGCGAACAGTCAGGAGGCTGTGACACAGGCAAGACAAATGGAAAGCCCAAACTAGCAGAAGATGATAGGAATGAAATGAAGTGAAATGATGGAAGAGAGATGCCAGAAGCCTTCAGCAGAACCCTGCCACTGGCTGGCTATGAGGGGTAGGGAATCCAGCTGCAAGGATGTGAGCAGACATTCATCACTGTCCCAGACCTCCCAGAGAGATATATCAGAAGAGGGAACCAGACTGTCCCTAAAATGAAAGGCAAGTGAAGACAGGGAAACTGCCCAGAAAAATCTCAGTATAAGAGATGCCCACTCTTAAAAAAAAAAAAAAAAAGAGAGAGAGAGATGGCCACTCTGAACCATCTTCATTCTCTTACCAGATGGAAAGACACACATCACCTTTCTAGAGTTAAATTATGTAAAGAATTTCATCAACATCTTGGGGCGCCTGGGTGGCTGTCAGTTAAGCATCCAACTCTTGATTTCAGTTCAGGTCATGATCTCAGGGTCCTGGGATCCAGCCCTGTGACAGCTCCATGGTCAGTGGGAAGTTTGCTTGAGGATTCGCTCCCTCTCCCTCTGTTTCTGCCCCATTCCTCACTCGTGCTCTTTCGCTAATAATTTTTAACAAAAAAAAAAAAAAATTTCAGGGACACCTGTGTGGCTCAGCGGTTGATCATACTCGGGTACGATCCCCGAGTCCCAGGATTGAGTCCCACATCAGGCCTCCTGCATAGAGCCTACTTCTCCCTCTGCCTATGTCTCTGCCTTTCTCTCTCTGTGTGTATCTCATGAATAAATAAATTAAATGTTAAAAAAAAGAATTCATCAACTTCTTGCTTCAGTGTTCATGTTCATTATCTTCTTTAAGATTTTATTTATTTATTTGAGTGAGAGCATGTGTGAGTAGGGGGAGAAAGAGAATCACAAGCAGACTCCCTGCTGAGTGCAGAGCCCAAGGCGAGGCTCCATCTCACAACCTGGAGATCATGACCTGAGCTGAAACCAAGAGTCCAACATTCAATCAACTGAATCACCCAGGCTCCCCATGTTCCTTACCTTCTAACTGAGAACCTTGGCTATGGGGTGACTGTGAAGAAACCATCATGCATTGCAGTGTGAGCTGAGGCTCTCAAAGTCAGGGACATCAGGGTGGCTTCTCTTCCCCAGCTGCTAAGGAATGTGTTTTTAGAAGACCATCATGTTCTCAATGGACATAACATATCGAGTTTAAGACACACCAGCATTCACCCTTGCAGGCCACCTGATTCTCCACTCCTGGTGGGTCCTCCTTCATCCAGCAGACACAGTAATCTCTCACAGTACCTTTACCATCACCTCAAACACAAGTCCATCTACATATAAGAAGGGAAGCCTGTGTGGCTCAACTGGTTAGTATCTGCTTACAAGTCAGTTAAGTGTCTGCTTTCAGCTCAGGTCATGGTCCTGGAGTCCTGGGATCAAGCCCCATGTCTGGCTCCCACTCCTCCTGCCATTCCTCCTGCTTGTGTGCTCTCTCTCTCTCTCTCATCAAATAAGTAAATAAAATATTTTAATAAATAAATAAGTAAATGCTACAAGAAAATCAATCTTGCCACAAGAATTAATCTATTCTATATATATTATATATATTCCATATATAACGACCCAGATGGGTTCTACTCCCTTTTTATTTAATTGGTAATTCACTAGTACAAGACATGTCCAAGATGTATAAAGAACTTTTCAAACTCAACACCCAAAAAAACAAACAATCCAGTCAAGAAATGGGCAGAAGACGTGAACAGACATTTCTCCAAAGAAGACATACACATGGTCAACAAGCACATGAAAAAATGCTTCACATCACCTGTCATCAGGGAAATACAAATCAAAACCACAATGATATACCACTTTACACCAGTGAGAATGGCTAAAATTAACAAGACAGGAAACAACAAATGTTGGCAATGATGTGGAGAAAGGGGAACGCTCTTGCACTATTGGTAGGAATGCAAGCTGGTGCAGCCACTCTGGAAAACAGTGTGGAGGTTCCTCAAGAAGTTGAAAACAGAGCCATCCTATGACCAGCAAATTCCACTACTGGGTATTTACCCCAAAGATACAGATGTAGTGAAAGTACAGGACACCTCCACCCCAATGTTCATAGCAGCAATGTCCATAATATCCAAATGTGGAAGGAGCCCAGATGTCCTTCAGCAGATGAATGGATAAAGAGGATGTGGTATATATGTGTGTGTGTGTGTGTGTTGTATGTATAAACATATACATACATATACATACATATACATACGTATATAAGGATAAGGAGGCAGAAGGATATGTATATATATATACATAATGGAATATTACTAAGCCATCAGAAAGGATGAATACCTACCATTTACACTGATACAGATAGAACTGGAAGGTATTATGCTGAGTGAAATAAGTCAACTAGAGAAAGACAATTATCATATGGTTTCACTCCTACGTGGAATATAAGAAATAGTGAAAGGGCCCATAGTGAAAGGAAAGTGGGGGGAAACTGGGTGGGGAAAAATTAGAGAGGAAGACAAACCATGAAAGATTCCTAACTCTGGGAAACAAACAAAGGGTTGCAGAAGGGGAAGTGGGGGGGATAGAGTAACTGGGTGACGGGCATTAAGGAAGGCACATGAGATGAGCACTGGGTGTTATACTGTATGTTATCAAATTGAATTTAAATTTAAAAAAGAAAGAAAGAAACAAGAAGGATGATCAGAAAACCATCATCTTCTTCGGAGATCACCTTCTAAAAACTGATACCAATTCTCTTCTTTAACAGTATTTTATAATTTTGACATTAAAAATAGTTTTTACCTACAAAGCCACTCAAGATGAATTTCAAAAGTGTGATATTTTCAGAAGTAAGTGAGGTATTTCATGGTAATATCATTATTTGCTACTTTCTAATCACAGGTCCAGAGCTCAAGTTGAGTTATTTTTGCTTAATTACTATGTACCAGGTTCTCATATGCAAATATCAGGACATAAATGATACTTCATCACACAAAGCTTCCAACATACACATTAAAACAAAAGATTATTTCTTTCTACCCAATTATAGGCTATTTTAAAATATGCACAAGTTAGGGGTGACTGGCTAAGCTCAATCGGTGGATCATGCAACTCTAGATCTCCAGGTTATAAGTTTGGGCCCCATATTCAATATAGAGATTACTAAAAAATAATAATAATAAAAAAATAAAAAGATAAAATATGTACAAGTTAGGTCTTATTTTTTTTTTAATTTTTATTTATTTGTGATAGTCACAGAGAGAGAGAGAGAGAGAGGCAGAGACATAGGCAGAGGGAGAAGCAGGCTCCATGCACCGGGAGCCCGATGTGGGATTCGATCCCGGGTCTCCAGGATCGCGCCCTGGGCCAAAGGCAGGCGCCAAACCGCTGCGCCACCCAGGGATCCCAAGTTAGGTCTTATTGAAACAACAAACTAAGTGTTTTAATCTACAGTAAAGGATACAAAACATTTGTAGCACTAAAAGCAGCAATGTTCAACTCCCAGTAATGAGTTACTGACTCCCAACTATCATCAGATAAAAGCTGAATTCATGATCACACCATACAAGGCTCCAGATCATGCCACTCACCGCCTTGCACCATCTGTTCCAAGCAATGTAAAGTATTCTCATGCCTCTTCGTTTGCACATCTAACCCCCACCACCACCATCTTGACTAACAGCAATCAGGCCTTCGAGTCTGAGCTCACGTATCACTAGCCTTGGAAAGCCTCACCCTATGTTCCTAGCATGACTGGGTTTCTCCCATGCCCTCTGAAACAGCCAGTGCGTAACTCTAGCATAGCACATTATCACATTGTGACATGATTGTGTATTTATGTGTTTTCCCAGCTTTTTAGGGCAACGGGATCTGTGTCTGCTTTTATTTATTTATTTTATTTTTTAAAAGATTTTATTTATTTATTCATAGAGACACAGAGAGAGAGAAGGGCAGAGGCACAGGCAGAGGGAGAAGCAGGCTCCATGCAGGGAGCCTGACGTGGGACTCAATCCAGGGTCCCCAGGATCACACCCCCGGCTGCAGGCGGCGCTAAACCTCTGCACCACCGGGGCTGCCCTGTGTCTGCTTTTAAAAAATCACTATAGTGCCTAATCATGAGGTATTCAGTAAAGTTTGAATAAACAAAAGGTATAATAAGTTTTATCATTAGTGAGTTCAGCTGCTTTATGAGGCTCATGAAATATTTACGACAAAAGGATGTATTTGTTGTGTTGATTTAAAAGTTAAACAAAACAAAACAAAGATGAGGTACCTGGCTGGCCCAGTCAGTAGAGCATGTGACTCTTGGTCTTGAGTTGTGAATTTGAGCCCCACACTGGGTATAGAGATTACTTAAAATATTTTTAAATTAAATAAATAAATAAATAAAAATTTAAAACCAAAGATAATATAGTACAGTCCTTACTTCATATCACACACAAAAAGTAATGATATAGTATATAAAAACTATAAAACCATAAAGATTTTATAAGAACACAAAGGAGTCATCTTTGTGATTTGGCAGTGGGCAAACTTTCATATGCAGGACACACAAAGTAGTTACCATAAAAGAAAATCCTGTTGTTAGATTTCATCAAAATTAAAAACTTTGGTACATTAGCCCCTCCCCCTTATCCATGGGGGTACTTTCCAAGACCCCCAGTGGATGACTAAAACCAAGGATAGTATCAAATCCTATATACTATGGGTTTTTTCCTGTATATCCCTCTGATAAAGTTTAATTTACAAATCAGGCCCAGTAGAGATTGACAACAATAGTAAAACAACTTTTATAATATACTGTAATAAAAATTATGTAATTGTGTGGTTTTTCACCTTTTTTTCAAAATATTTTCCCTCACTGTACTCACCCGTCTTCTTGTGATGATATGAGACGATAAAAGGCCTGTGTGATGAGATGAAATGAGATGCAGGATGTGGGCATTGGGGATCCCTGGGTGGTGTAGCGGTTTAGTGCCTGCCTTTGGCCCAGGGTGCGATCCTGGAGACCCGGGATCGAATCCCACATCGGGCTCCCTGCATGGAGCCTGCTTCTCCCTCTGCCTGTGTCTCTGCCTCTCTCTTTCTGTGTGTGTGTGACTATCATAAATAAATAAAAATTAAAAAAAAAGTTTAAAAAAAAAAAAAAAAAAAGGATGTGGGCATTGTGACCTACTTGCTGGCTATTATCCACCTTCTGATGTCAGGAGGAGGATCATCTACTTCCAGACCCTGGTTGACTGTGGGTAACTGAAACCATGGGAAGCAAAACTGCAGAAGGGGTCGGGGGAGGAAACTACTGTACAGCAAAAGACACCATCAAGAAAATGATTAGGAAAGCATTTAGGAAATCCTAAATGATTAGGAAATGATTAGTCCCTCTGAGACTAGAGGGAAATGGATACAAAGCATTTATCTGACAAGGGACTGGTATCCAGGATCGTAAAGAACTCTTATAACTCATAATAAAGACTAAAAGATCAATTTAAAAAATAGATGAAGTATTAGAACAAACACTTCACATAATAAAATATATATATTTTTTTAGGGGGGGGAATAAAATATATTTTTTATATAGAGGGAGTAAAGTATATAAATGGTCAATAAGCACATAAAAAAGATGATCAATATTCCCATCATCAGGGAAATGAAAATTAAAACCACAATGAGATATTACTATTCACCTAACAGAGTAAAATTAACAAGATCGGTAACACCAAATATTGGCAAGGATGTGAAACAAGTAGAACTCTTATACATTGTGGGCGATGGTTAGAATGGCATAATAACTCTGGGAAACAGTGTGGTAAGGCCCCAATGCCCTAGATGGACTTCTGATGGGCAAAAACACATGACACAATCAATGAGTTAACGATTTCCTGAAATGAGTTTTCATTAAAGCAAATTTGTATGACTCAGAAACAGAACAACTGGAGAGCAGAAGGGAAAAGAAAGAAGAATCAAGAAAATAGCAAAGATCAAAAAAAAAAAAAAAAAGACACAAAGATACAAAAAAGAAAAGTACAAATCCAAAAGCTGGTTCCATGAGAAGATTAATTATACCTTGCTCCCAACAAGATTCGGCAAGAAAGAAAAAAAAGAAGGCAACAAAAAACAACGGAGAAAACAGTGAACCCAGAGGTCCACATATTCAGAGATGGGATACATGGTGTACAGGGCTCTCTACATCAGTCAGGTACATACTGGATATTCTATAGTGCTGAGGGAACTGTTACCCACATGAAAAAACAAATTAGATGCCTCACATCATAAATTATTTTAGGTAAAGATCAAATTTGAAAAAGTTAAGTAAATTCTTTCTAAATATATTTTTTAAATTTTAAGAAAATATTTAAAAATATACAAGAACTGTTATGATGTTAAAGATATCAGATGTTTTCTTAAGAAAAATAAGACATGTAAACTATAATGGAATATACTGATAAATTTGTCTATGTTAAAATGTACAACTCTGTATGTTAAAATATGCTATCAACAAAGTCAAAAGACAAGCCACAGTCAGGAAGAATATATTTGCAATGCACATAACTGACAGAAATCAGTACCCAGGATGCATAATTATTAACAGAAAGAAGGAAGGAGGAAAACGAGCAAAGGATATGAATACATAGTTCACAAAGAGGAAATGCATATGGCAAAAAATGATATGAAAAGATGTCCAACTTCACTAGTAATCAGAAAAATGCAAATTAACCACCACAACATACCATACACTCCCACTAGAATTGCCAAAATTAGAGGCTGACAAGACCTAGTGTTAGTGAGGACACAAAGCAACTAGAACTCTCACACACTGCTGGTGGGAGTATAAAATAGTACAACCACTTTGGAAAAGTTTGTCAGTATCTTAAAAGTTAAATATACATCTACTCTATGATCCAACGATTCCCTCCTAGGTATTTGTCCAAGAGGGAAAAAAAGTATGTCCCTAAAAACTCTTGCACATGAATATCTATAATAGGTTTATTCATTACTAAAAACAAGAAGCAGGGGCAGCTGGCTGGGTCAGTCGGCAGAGCATGTGACTCTTGACCTGGGGTGGGGGGAGTTTGTGAGTTTGAGCCCCACCTTGGATGTAGAGATTACTTAAAAATAAAATCTTAGGGACGCCTGGGTGGCTCAGCGGTTAAGCATCTGCCTTCGGCTCAGGGCCTGAACCCAGGATCCAGGATCAAGTCCCACATCCAGCTGCCTGCATAGAGCCTGCTTCTGCTCTGCCTGTGTTTCTGCCTCTCTCTTTCTGTGTATCTCATGAATAACTAAATCTTTAATAAAATAAACTAAAATCTTAAAAATAAATAAATAAGTAAAATAAAAAGATGCAGTGCAAATGCCCATCAATTGAGGAACTGATAAATAAAATGTGGTATATTCATACAATGGAATGCTACAAAAGGGCATGAGCTTTCCTCAAAAAATTACCTAGAATTACCATATGACCAGCAATTCCATTTCTAAGTGTCTACCGCAAAGAAAGAAAAACAGGCTCACACAAAAACTTGCATATATGAATGTTCATAGCAGCATTATTCATAAGAGTAAAAAAGTGTAAAAATCCAAATGCTCATCAACTGATAAACAAAACGGGGTATAACTTTACTCAGCTATAAAGAAGAATGAGATATTAATTCACACAACAATATGGATGAACCTTGAAAACATTATGCTAAGTGAATGAAGCCAGACACAAAAGGCTCCATTCCTATATAACTACATTTATATGATATGTCCAGAACAGTCAAATTCATAGAGACAGAAAGGAGATTAGTGGTTCTCAGGGGACAGGAAGAGGGGGGAAAGAATGGGGGATGAGTGCTAATAGGTACGAGGTTTCTTTCTGGGGTGATAGAATGTTCTGGAACAGTGATGATGGTCACACAATACAATGACAATAGTAAAAAACCACCAAACTATACACTTGAAAATGGTGAATTTTATGTGAGTTACATCTAAAAAATTTTTTAGGAAATGAACTATTGATATAAATAACACATGGGTGAATGTTTAAAAACTATGCTGATGGGGCACCTGGATGACTCAGTCCAAAGAGCATGTGACTCTGATCTCAGGGTGGTGAGCTCAAGCTCCATGTTGGCTGCAGAGATTGCTTAAATAAATAAACTTTAAAACAACAACAACAATATTTTTTTTAAATTTTTTTATTTATTTATGATAGTCACACACAGAGAGAGAGAAAGAGAGAGAGGCAGAGACATAGGCAGAGGGAGAAGCAGGCCCCATGCACCGGGAGCCCGACGTGGGATTCGATCCCGGGTCTCCAGGATCGCGCCCTGGGCCAAAGGCAGGCGCCAAACCGCTGCGCCACCCAGGGATCCCCAACAACAACAATATTATGCTGAATGAAAAGAAGCCAGACACAAAATTATACAACCTGTACAACTCTAGTCATGTCAAATTCTAAGTACAGTGACAGAAATCAATGGCTGCCTAAGGCAATCAGGCAGAGGGAAACTTTTTAGGGTGAAAAAAAAATGTTCTGTATCCTGATTGGGATGGGAGGCACACAGAATCATGTACTGGTCAAATGTCAAACTGTATACTTAAAAATGGATGAACTCCATTTTATGTAAACTATAGCTCAATAAAATTGATTTAAAAAAGAATAAAACAAATTAAAAAAAAGAATAAAACATGAGATTACTATATTACACCAGTCAAATTAGGTAAAGTTTTAAAGTATGACAACATGTGGATATGGCAAGGATTGAGCAAAAAGACTCTAATAAGGGAATAAACAGTGCAACTACTCTGGAGAGCTATTAGCAACATCTAGGGGAGATGTGCATACCTTTCAATATAGCAACTCCAGTCCTAGGTAGATACATTAAAGCAATTCTCCTATATGTATACTGAGACATAAACAAAACTATTCACTGCAGCACTACAGTAAAGGCTAAATTTCCAGTGAAGGAAGAACAAATAAATCAATGCTTGGTACATTACAGTTAAAATGAAAGGGCTACAGCCTATAGATATCAACATGCACAAACCCCCAAAACATGAAGTAGAGTTAAAAAGGCAAGCTGCGGGGATCCCTGGGTGGCTCAGCGGTTTAGCGCCTGCCTTTGGCCCAGGGTGTGATCCTGGAGTCCCAGGATCGAGTCCCACATTGGGCTCCCGGCATGGAGCCTGCTTCTCCCTCCTCCTGTGTCTCTGCCTCTCTCTCTCTCTTTCTCTATCATAAATAAATAAATAAATCTTAAAAAAAAAAAAAGGGCAAGCTGCAGGGATGCCTGGGTGGCTCAGCGGTTGGGGCCTCTGCCTTCGGCTCAGGGCGTGATCCTGGAGACCCAGGATCGAGTCCCACATTGGGCTCCTGCATGGAGCCTGCTTCTCCCTCTGCCTGTGTCTCTGCCTCTGTGTGTGTGTGTGTGTGTGTGTGTGTGTGTGTGTCTCTCTCATGAATAAATAAATAAAATATTTAAAAAGGTGGGGGGAAGGGGGCAGCCCGGGTGGCTCAGAGGTTTAGCGCCGCCTTCGGCCCAGGGTGTCATCCTGGGGACCAGGGATCGAGTCCCACATCGGGCTCCCTGCGTGGAGGCTGCTTCTCCCTCTGCCTGTGTCTCTGCCTCTCTCTCTGTATTTCTCATTAATAAATAAATTTTATGGGATGCCTGGGTGGCTCAGCGGTTGGGTGTCTGCCTTCAGCTCAGGGGGTGATCCTGGACTCCCAGGATCGAGTCCCACATTGAGCTCCCTGCATGGAGCCTTCTTCTCCCTCTGCCTATGTTTCCGCCTCTTTCTCTGTGTCTCTCATGAATAAATAAATAAAGCCTTAAAAAAAAAACTAATAAAATAAATAAATAAATAAATAAACTTTAAAAATCCTTAAAAAAAAAAAAAAAAGGCAAGCTGCAGATTCCACTGATGCTACCACTTAAGAAAAAACATTTTAGGGATCCCTGGGTGGCGCAGCGGTTTGACGCCTGCCTTTGGCTCAGGGCATGATCCTGGAGACCCAAGATCGAATCCCACATCAGGCTCCCAGTGCATGGAGCCTGCTTCTCCCTCTGCCTATGTCTCTGCCTCTCTCTCTCTCTCTCTGTGACTATCATAAATAAATTAAAAAATATATATATTAAAAAAAAAAAGAAAAAACATTTTAAGTGTGCGAAACACTATATTTTGTGTGTAGCTACATACATGTATGTACAAAGATGGGAATAGTATTTATAAATGTGTGGAAACAGTAATATCAAAGTTAGGAAAGCAGCTATTTCTGTGGAGGAGGAAGGGATTCCAATAGCAAAAGGGCACCCAATGGACTTCAACTGTACTTTTTATGCTTATTAATTGGGGTGGGTAGATATACATTCTATACTTCTTTGCATGCCTGAAAGATTTGATTATAGTTTTATGTATAATTTTCTATCTTTGCATAAAACATGTGTTTCTTTTATTTCAGATTGATTTGTTCTGCTTTAAGTTGTGTTCTGCTTAAATAGTTGTGTTCTAGGAAAACATATTTTGATTGTAACAAGGAATTCTACCTTTTAAAAAGATTTAGGGGCACCTGAGTGGCTCAGTCAATTGCGTGTCTGCCTTGGGCTCAGGTCGTGATTTCAGGGTCCTGGGATCAAGCCTCACATGGGGGCTCCCTGATTGGCGGGGAGCCTGCTTCTTCCTCTCACTCACCCTCTGTGCTCTCCCTCTCTCTTTCTCTAAAAAAATAAAATCTTAAAAAAAATAAAAAATAAAAAAATAAAAGATTTCTGGTTTTATTTTTGAGAAAGAGTGCATAAGCACGTGGCGGTGGGGGGGGGTTGCAGGCAGAGGGAGAGACTCTTCAAGCAGACTCCTTACTGACTGTGGAGCCTGCCATAGGGTGGAGCTCACCAACCTGAGATTATGACTCAAGCCAAAATTCAAGAGTTAGACACCCAACTGCCCAAACTACCCAGGTGCCCTGTGAATTCCATATTTTTTAATGTTTAAATTTTGCTTTATTTTCAATAGTCTCTTAAATGTAAAAAAAAAATCTCAGAGCATTTGTTGTAATGCCTTAAAGCAACATTTAAATAAATTATACGGATCAATTAAGAAAGAGGGATATTTGTTTAAAAGCCCATTGTAGGGATCCCTGGGTGGCGCAGCGGTTTGACGCCTGCCTTTGGCCCAGGGCACGATCCTGGAGACCCGGGATCGAGTCCCACGTCGGGCTCCCGGTGCATGGAGCCTGCTTCTCCCTCTGCCTGTGTCTCTGCCTCTCTCTCTCTCTCTCTGTGACTATCATAAATAAATAAAAAATAAAAAATAAAAAATAAAAAAAGCCCATTGTAGGGGCACCTGGGTGGTTCAGTGGGTTAAGCATTTGCCTTTGGCTCAGGTTATGACTGGAGTCCTGAGATCAAGGCCCACATGGGGCTCCGTGCTCAGCAGGGAATCTGCTTCTTCCTCTCCCTCTGTCCCCTCCCCACTGCTTATGCTCTTGCTTGTTCTCTCTCAAATAAATTAAAAAAAAAAAATCTCTAAAATAATAACAATAATAAATCATTAAAAGTCCATTGTATATCACACTGCTAGTAAAACTTAATTTTAATCTTTACAGAGGCTGAAAATTTCTGCTTTTTCATTTACTTTCATTTATTTAAATGACATACATAAAAATAACTCACTTAAACTCAACACAGTCCTTAATTTGGTTCCTGAGATATGAGTAAAAGGTCTTTACACATCAGCTATATTCCCAAAAGTAGAGCTTTTATGTACAGAAAGCAATGGAGTTTCAGCCAAGCACACAAGTTCTGGAATCAGACCTGGGCAATTCCCACTGCTTTCACATTCTCGTGAGCTGCAGTTAGTCACGTGACTGCTCTTTTGCCTAACCTGTAACCTGACATACTAATAAACCTTAGAGGGCAGCCCCAGGGGCTCAGCGGTTAGCGCTGCCTTCAGCCTAGGGCGTGATCCTGGGGTCCCGGGATCGAGTCCCATGTCTGGCTCCCTGCATGGAGCCTGCCTCTCCCTCTCTCTCTCTGTCTCTCATGAATAAGTAAATAAAATCTTAAAAAAAAAAAATAAACCTTAGAGTCTTTTGTCTATGTAAAGCAAATCATGGGGACGCCTTGCTGGCTCAGTCAGTAGAGCATGCAACTCTTGTTCTTGGGGTTGTATGTTTGAGCCTCATGTTGGATGTAGAGATTACTTAAAAATCTTTACAATAAAACAAATAAATAAAGCAAATCATGTGATGCTAGGCATACATTTGAAAGCTCTGTAATATTTATTTCACCTACTCCCACCTTGAACATATGCGAAGGTGCTTACAAGATGACATGCAGACTACCCGTACTGCTTCAGAGTTTCCTTCAAAGCGACCAAAAGAAAATGTTTGTTTCTCTTCAAAACGTGTTACATCACATCATACAATCATATCCTTGGTGATCAGAAATTAATGCACATTATTAGTAAATGAATCGCAGGGTAGATAAAGCCCTGTCATGAAGCGTTCTATGAAGAGGGATTTTATAAAATCCAAGCTTAAGGTTACCTTCCAGGTGTTGTCGGTATTGTTATTTAAAATTTAAGGGATCCGGGATCCCTGGGTGGCGCAGCGGTTTAGCGCCTGTCTTTGGCCCAGGGCGCGATCCTGGAGACCCGGGATCGAATCCCACGTCGGGCTCTCGGTGCGTGGAGCCTGCTTCTCCCTCTGCCTGTGTCTCTGCCTCTCTCTCTCACTGTGTGTGCCTATCATAAATAAATTTAAAAAAAAAAAAAAATTAAAAAAAAAAAAAAAATTTAAGGGATCCCTGGGTGGCGCAGCGGTTTAGCGCCTGCCTTTGGCCCAGGCCGCGATCCTGGAGATCCGGGATCGAATCCCACGTCGGGCTCCCAGTGCATGGAGCCTGCTTCTCCCTCTGCCTGTGTCTCTGCCTCTCTCTCTCTCACTGTGTGCCTAAGTAAATAAAAATTTTTAAAAAATAAAAAATAAATAAAATTTAAATGCTCCTTGGCATCCTGTCCCTTTCCTATAACCTGTCACTCAGGGAACCACTGCCCAACTTGATGCCCCATCTGTGACCACCGTCATTTCCTCTGATCTCTCTTGACTTAACTGACCTATAGCAATATGGTCCCCAAAATCTTCCCAGCAGCTCTCACCTGTCTCTAAATCACTTGAGCATAGTGGTTCCCAAACCTTTTGCTCATGTGACTCCTCAAAAGAATTTAGAAAAACTATATTATCTCCCTGGTACATTTTATTTTGACACAATAATTTTTAAGTCAAAATAGTTGCAAAGCATGCAAATTCTGGCACATTGTAAATGTTTACATTTTAAAAATGAAATGGCTACCTCACTTTAAAAAATTGCTGAGCCACCCAGGCGTCCCACACTAACTCTCCTTTAACAGAAAGTTTATATTGTTACTTTTTCTCATAAAACTTGTATTTCCATTTGGCCTCTCTTACATAATTTTGCTCTGATGTAATATACTTCTAATGTTTGAAAAAAATTTAAATATCCTATCATGTATCACTGCAATAACAAAAAAAATGTTTTTATCTCTTAATTTCCATTGACTGTGTAATTTCCTATAATCTGTGTTAATTTTTTTCATTGAGTTGTCTTTACAAAATTCCAACACATAACTAAACAAAAATTTTATTTGAACTCTGTCTTTTAATGAAATTGCTAAGTTTCTTTCCTTTTCAATTAGTTTATGTCTTTTTAGCAAGTGGGTATTTTAATCCAAATTAACAAATGAGTATTTCTAATTGGTAGAATGACATATATCAGTATCACTTCTATTCCTATTTTTGTTTTTACACATAAGAGGGGTGAGAATTCTTACTTAAACAAGTAGAGAAAAATGGAAGGACTTGTATTATAGGAATGTTAGATTCTTTTACCTCCCTCCAAGTATATGCAAAAAATATCACATTTTGATTTACTGCCTCCTATCATCAAAAATTCTTTTTACAAGAGAGCCTGGCTGGCTCAGTTGGCAGAGCATGCGATTCTTGAGCTCAAGGTTGTGAGTCCAAGCCCCAAGCTGGCTGTAGAGCCTGCTGAAAAATGAAATCTTTCTAAAAAAGAAAAATTTTTTTTACATCTACGTAGTATTTCTACAGAGAGGTTTGATTTGAATATAATTATGAGACCATCAGGGGCACCTGGGTGATTCAACCAGTTAGTTAAGCATCTGACTTCAGCTCAGGTCATAATCTCAGGGTCCTGGGATGGGGCCCTGAGTTGAGCACCACACTCATGCACCCGCACTCTCTCAAATAAATCAATAAAGTCTTAAAAAAAGATTATGAGGCTGTCGGGCAAGTTCAAATTAAGGGACATCTATGAAACAACTGGCCTAGAATCTTCAAAATCGTCAATGTTAAATAATATCCTGAGTGTGATCACTGGATTGTTAGATGGGAAAATGTCCTTGTTTTTAGAAGACACATGCTAAGTATTTAAGGATGAAGTGACAAGATGTTTGCAACCAATTCTCAATTTTTCCAGCAAAGTAATAATAATTATAGAGAGAGGTTGTTCTTTGTATTATTCTTGCAACTTTCCTATAGGTTTGATATTTATAAAATTAAAAATTGGAAAAATTGCTTTTAATAATCTACTGTGGAATCAATTACGTTCTTCAAATTTGCTGAAAGCAAAATTGAGAACCACTTAACTTGAAAAAAGATTCATTGCCCATCATTAGAATCACTCACTTTTTTACTTCCTGGGAGGTACTGCATTAAAAAAAGCACTTAGACCAAGACTTATCCAAGTAGCTGCCAAATAAGCCAATTATTCCTCTACTTTCAGGAACCAGACCTAAATCTGATAATATTAAAGAGGGTTAAAATATTTCAATTCATCTTTGTCAATACATTTTATTTTATTTTGAAGTTTATTTTATTTTATTTTTTTAGTAATCTGCACCCCCCCCCCCAAAGTGGGGCTCGAACTCCTGACTTTTCCAACTAACCCAGCCAGGCACCCTGTCAATATAACATTTTAAATTAAATATTTATATCTTATTATATGCTTTAAGTATATTTTCATCAAAACCTTGGAACTGCAGACTTATCTCATCCAGCTTTTGGAACATGCCCACCATGTAATTGAATCTGCAAAGTCAATCTTCACTGTCTCAAACCAATCATTCTAATCAGATGTATTTTCTTAAGGAACAGACTTATTTTTTTCAATTCAAATGATGTGCAGAAGGATTTCTCTATGACAACCCTTTTGAATTCTAAGGCAAAAAGAAAGGGAAGAGAAGGGAGAGAGCAAAGAGAAAGAGAGGGAAGGAGAGAGAATTGAAAAATATATATAGGGCAGCTGAATTTTCATATCTGTTTCTGCATTCAATATGTTGTGCTATGTTGTTTTAAAGTATATAAAGAGAATTTAGCCTTACAAAAATATGTAGTTGGAAAAAGAAAGAGTATTTTAGTAGCCTTTTCTGATAATTGTGAGTATGCTTCTTTGATACTACCCCAAAACTTAAGAAAAGTGGCAGTTTTTTTAAAAGTTAGCTGCAATGTGGAAACAAATCTTGTCACTGTAACTTGTCACTATAACAAAACCCCTTATAGTTCCTCAGACTTTTGCACGGTTTTGTAACATCAAGTGTTGGTCATTTAGGATGTACTGGTTACTGAATTATGCAGATGTTCCAAATGTTAACACATTCCATTCTGTAATATTTTAAAAGTCACAATTATTAATATAATATCACTGCTAATCTCATCATAAAAGTTAAGAACTGGGAAGCCAGCAAGCACACAGTGACAAGATTTGAATCTTCCAAGTGCCTAATTCTTACTGGAAAGCTCTAATTTTAGGGGCTCCTGGGTGGTTCAGTTGGTTAAACCTCTAACTGGCTCAGGTCATGATCCCAGGGTCCTGAAATGGAGTCCTGAATTGGGCTCCTTGCTCAGCAGGGAGTCTGCTTCTCCCTCTCCCTTGGAACCACTGTGCACGCTCTCACTCTCTCAAATAAATAAACAAAATCTTTTTTTAAAAAAAGCTCTAATTTTTATCATAGGCAATAAACACCATCCTATTTTCCTTGAAGTGACAGACTCACCTTTGCTCATTTATGAGAAAATGTCTGTTATGCTATATACTCAAGTCTAAATAGCCACAGTTTGTCAGTTGTTCTTTCAAATAAAAATGTTGTTTCACGAAAAGAGCTGCTAGCGCAGCTTGCAACTCATCCAACTATTCACGTATTTTCCTTCGAGACAGCCAGTATAGTTCAGTATGCAGCAGAAGTGCCTTCTGCATCTTCCCGTTTCGTCACATAGGACACTTAAAAATATACACTTAAGATCAGCTGTTAACAAAAGCAGTAATTTTGACTGCATTGTCAAAGGCATTCCTGGTGACACTTTTTTTTTTTTTTTTTTAAGCTGTGAGTACACGGTGCCAGAGAACACTACTAGCACTGTCCACTGTGTCCTTGTGCCTGGCCTTCCAGATCGTAGGGTCTTCTCTGCACTCAAATGACACTACACCAGAAGCCCTTCCCTGACACCCCAGGCAGCATCAGTGCCCCTTCTATGGCAGTACCATCTCACCTTCTTGTCTCATCATCAGTGACTCTGGTGCTTCTTCTCACTATAAAGGAAGCTACTGCACGGCAAGGGCCATCCTGATTATACCTCAAGGCCAACTGAGTTATACCCTGTGTTAATAAATATAACTCACTTCCTTTTTGAAATGTACCTCCCGTTTTATTTCCTATACAATCCTAACTTTTTTTTTTAATCATAACTTTTTAATATGCTACAAAAACAGTCCCTGAGTTAGTAGGACCTGCACCTTGTGAATCCTAGTTTTGGTCATCGATCCCTTCCCCAGCCACCTCTCTGCACTGATGAAGAGCAAACTGGTAAGTCTAAATCTGTAAGCTGAAATTAACACAGACAGTCCCTAACTTATAAATATTTGATTTCCCACACCAACCGTAAACACTAACAGAAGTCCCTGCTGTACCAAAACTCTTATGACCAAATAATGAGCTCTGGTAAGAGGAAGTATCTTGGGAAAACAACAATCCGTGAGGCACAGTGGGCCTCACTGAGATTCGAGGGCAGCATCCATCATCAAGCTGGTTTAGGAGACAACAATCAGTAACCTATTCTCAACCCTCTATCGCTATCCTTACTTTACAAACAGGGACACACCAACGCTTTAAGAAGGAATGTGCCTGAAGGCACTCAGCTGGACAGGCCCAAACCCATGAAGGGGCCATCCTAGACCAAGGATTGGCAAGCTTTTCCTATAAAGAGCCAGAGAGTAAATGTTTCAGGCTTTGCAGGCCATGTAGTCTCTGTTGCAATGGTTCAATTCCACCGAAGCAGCAGGAAAGCTGCCACAGACAACATGTAAACAAATGAGCGTGGCTGTGCTCCAATAAAACTCTGTTTATGGACACTGAAATTCGAATGTCAGATCATTTTCACAAGTCATAAAACAGTATTCTTCTTTTTCTCCTACCATTTTAAAAATGTAAAAACTGGGGTACCTGGCTGAATCAATTCATTGAGCATGCAACTCTTGATCTCAGGGTTGTGGGTTTGAGCCCCACATTGGGTGTAGAGGTTACTTAAGAAATTTTTAAGAAATAATAATATAGGGCAGCCCCGGTGGCAAAGCGGTTTAACACCGCCTGCAGCCCAGGGCGTGATCCTGGGGACCCTGGATCGAGTCCCACGTCAGGCTCTCTGCATGGAGCCTGCTTCTCCCTCTGCCTGTGTCTCTGCCTCTCTCTCTTTCTCTCTCTCTGCATCTCTATGAATAAATAAATAAAATTTAAAAAAGAAATAATAATATAAGATAAAAATGTGAAAACTATTCTTAGCTCAGGGGCTGTACAAAACAGGCAGTGGGCCTGAGCACTCAGCTCACCCTCACTCCAGACCATCAGTCCTGCAACAGAGTGTGTGAGGGACAGCAGAGATGCTGGTCATACAATGATGTCAAAGGCAAACCTGACCAATTTCAATCATTTCTTTACCCAGAAAATGAAAAGGGAAACCCTGCCACCACAATCCGGATCAACATGGCAGCTACTTGCCTAGATGCTGGTGTGTAGGCAGCCATTGAGTATTTAGTGTAATGGTGGTCCTAAATGGCCTCACGGGCTCCACCTTTGCCCCCTAGACTCTGTCTTCCATCTAAGGCCAGAGTGAGCTTTTAAAATATTAAAGTAGGGATCCCTGGGAGGCGCAGCGGTTTGGAGCCTGCCTTTGGCCCAGGGCGCAATCCTGGAGACCCAGGATCGAATCCCACATCGGGCTCCTGGTGCATGGAGCCTGCTTTTCCCTCTGCCTCTCTCTTTCTGTGTCTCTCATGAATAAATAGAATTTTTTTTAAAAAGTGCCAAGTTGTTTTAAAAAATAAATAAAATGTTAAATTAAATCAGGGGTTCTTGGGTGGCTCAGTTGGTTAAGCATTCAACTCTTGATTTTGGCTAAGGTCATCATCTCAGGGTCATGAGATTGGGCTCTGAATTGGGTGTGGGCTCCCTCTCCCTCTGCACCTCCCCTCACTGCCCTTTCTCTTTCTAAAAAAATTTTTAAAATTTACGTGAATAAATAAGAAAATCCTTTTAGCCTCTATACCTGTAAGGCTCTATAAGAACTACATTCTCCCATTCTGTCACCATCACCTCCAATTCCCTACCACTCTGCTTCCTTGCTGTTCTTCCAGCGGACAAGGGCAATAAATGTTTGTCACATTTAATGAATAAATGAATGGAAAGCCATAAAACCATTTTGCAACTGATTTCTTAAAATATAACCTGCTTATACGTTGAAGGCAACTTATAAACACACACTTTCTAATAAAAAATGAAAATGTGGGGCATCTGCCTGTCTCAGTCAGTGGAACGAACATGCAGCTCTTGATCTCAGGATTGTGAGCTGGAGCCCTATGTTGGGTGCAGAGATTACTTAAAAATAAAATCTAAAAAAAAAAAAAATGCTATTGTATTTGCATGGTTCTTTCACAGGTATAATTCATTTCAAACACATGCTGAGTGACTGCCAATGTGCAAGGTATTGAACTACACGTGGTGAAGCACAGAATTTGTTCTCAGAGAACTTGCAGACTAAAAGGGAGCCAAGACATTCTCAAGCAACCTCAAGGAGAGAGACTGTGAAAGGGGCTCAGTACAGGGAAAGACAGAGAACTAAGGAAGTTCAGTTTCCTGCTGAGGGCTCGGTCTTCATTCTCTCATTGACCCTTCTGTGTGAAATCCCCACTTCACTGATGAAGGTACAGGCCCAGAGCAGGGTAATAACGAATTAACTCGAGGGAGGCCTCCCAACTTGGGATCCTGAGTTTTTTCCACCATAACCTTTTCCTTTTGACATTTTTTTTTTCCTGAGAAAGTCAGATGATGGTCTCAATTACACACTTCTCTTCACCAGTAGAGTAAAAGCTGAGAAGTCCTTGTTACTCACAGGTGAAGAAAATTATGTATGTATAGCTTTTCCAAACACTCCAACAGAACCCGTCAGTTTATGAATAAATGAATGAATTCAAAAAGAAACGTTCTGCCTATTGCTTCATCTGATTCACCTGCTCAGCCAAAATGCCTAGGTCCTTTTCCTAGCCATTTATGAGCTCTAGCTTTCAAACACATTTTACGCTCCTTCAAACACACGTCATCAAGACCCAATGCTTAAAGTGGTATGGATGATGACACTTGTACCATTCTGTGAATATACTAAAAGTCACTGAATTGTACGCTCTACAAGTGAGTTCTACAGTATGTGACTTATATCTCCACAAAGCTGCTATATTTACTAAAAGGCAGTTATTTCAAAATGTTTCCTATTAACATGTTATTAATGTTAGCATTCTATTTGTTATTAATTGCATTATAATAGTCACTATTATTAATAAAAAGTACAGAATTTAATTAATAGTTCAGGGGAAATTAGGTATTATCTGTCAAAAAATGTTTTTAAACACAATCCTCTTGGGGACCAGTCAGTTAAATGTCTGCCTTTGGCTTAGGTCATGATCTTGGGATCCTGGGATCGAGCCCCATATCAGGCTCCTTGCTCAGCGGGGAGCCTGCTTCTCCCTCTGCCTCTCCTCCTTACTCATGCGTGTTCTCTCTTTCAGATAAATAAATAAAATCCTTAAGAAATAATAAACACGGGATCCCTGGGGGGCGCAGCGGTTTGGCGCCTGCCTTTGGCCCAGGGCGCGATCCTGGAAACCCGGGATCGAATCCCACATCGGGCTCCCAGTGCATGGAGCCTGCTTCTCCCTCTGCCTGTGTCTCTGACTCTCTCTCTCTGTGACTATCATGAATAAATAAATTAAAAAATAATAATAATAAACACAATCCCCTTGATCCAGCTATTTTTCCACAGATATACTCACACTATGTTTTTTTTTAATTTTTTATTTATTTTATGATAGTGACACACAGAGAGAGAGAGAGAGAGAGGCAGAGACATAGGCAGAGGGAGAAGCAGGCTCCATGCACTGGGAGCCCGACGTGGGATTCGATCCCGGGTCTCCAGGATCGCACCCTGGGCCAAAGGCAGGCGCCAAACCGCTGTGCTACCCAGGGATCCCAAAACTCTTTTTTTTTTTTTTAAATTTATGATAGTCACAGAGAGAGAGAGAGAGAGAGAGTCAGATGGTGCCACCTCACAAGCCTGTTATGAGACTTATATGAACAAAATACATTTAAAAAATTAACAAGCAGCTAGCACATATTAACTACAAAAATAGATATTACTATGACGGCCATCACTGTTATTGACAGGACAGACACTTGTTAACTGAGTTGCAGCCCATCCATTCAATCCAACACTCTATAGATTGTCAAAAGAATGAGGGAGATTTGGATCAACT
Organism: Canis lupus dingo; assembly: GCF_003254725.2. Taxonomy (NCBI): domain Eukaryota; kingdom Metazoa; phylum Chordata; class Mammalia; order Carnivora; family Canidae; genus Canis; species Canis lupus. The sequence continues at coordinate 34,150,344 of NC_064259.1, forward strand.
GATATGGAAAGCGTTCTAAGATGTGAAGAGAAAAAAGCAAATTGCTAAACACAATTACAGAACAATCTCAGTTATAAATTTTAAAAAATATCTATATAATAAAAGGAGCACCTGGGTGGCTCAGTTGGTTAAGCATCTGCCTTCGGCCCAGGTCATGATCCCAGGTTCCTGGGATGGAACCCCGAGTCAGGCTCCCTGCTCAGAGAGGGGTCTGTTTCCTCTCTCCCTCTGCCACCCCCTCCTGCTTGTGTGCACACTCTAAAAATAAATCTTTTTTAAAAATCTATGTAATATGTATATATGATTTATACACACACAAGTACATGTCTGTATATGTTTATATGTGCATTTCTGGAAAGAATACCCAGAAAAGGGTTATGGGATTGAGAAGAAAGGGGCATGTTTACTCTTCACTTCATCATACTTAGAACCATACTTTTCTTCAGTGGGCAAAGTTTTCATTAAAAAAAAAAAAAAAAAAAGTAACACTGAAAATTACTTGCTTATTACTAAGGGAGAAAGCACCTTGATTAAAAAAAGGGCACTGACAAAAGAAAGTTTCCACTGAATTCTAAAATTGGCAGCAGATATAAAAACCCTGTACACATATTAAAAGAAAGTCCATGGTGCAAGAACAGAATTTAACTGAGATTCTGAGTTATGTTCAATCCTATCAGAGATCTATTAATTACTGGCTTCTGAAAATATCCACCTTATCTGCAAAGTAAAAGCACGGAGACTTTCACCTTCAGTTTCAAATACTGCTTTTTATTTTTAAAGTACTTAAAAACCTACTGAATTTGTATAATATTGACCTAATAGGCAATAGAATACAATTGATTTTTAAATTTCCATCACCTGGTGTTTCATTTTGATAATATATTTCATTTTTTAAACTTGGGCTAAAAAACATTGCAAAAAACCTGAATATCTTTACATCTCTTCAGTCTCATGACCACAACACAAAGCAATACAAATTAAAGATCAAAATCCCAACACAAAGCAACTTTTAGAAATAACTTCTAAAGAACAAATTAAAATTACAGAAGACTTTGCACAATAAGGAGATTTAAAACTCAAAAGAGAAAGAGAACAGTACAACTGAACCTAGCCGAAGGGACAAAAGTTCAGAGGCAAATGGGACCAAAAAGTAAAAGGGGTAAGTACTTTATAACTGACCCATCTTTCTCAAGGTTTTGACTAGCATAGAGCATCTTTTTATGACACAGGCTAACAATGCTGGTTTGTTTTGTTTTGTTCATGAGAGAGGTAGAGACATAGGCTGAGAAGCAGGCTCTCTGCTGAGCAGGGAGCGCGAGGCACAACTCGATCCCAGGATTACGACCTGAGCCAAAAGCAGATGCCCAACCACTGAGCCACGCCAGTGCCACTCTGGAGTGATTTTAAAATGAGTGCCTGGCTGGCTCAGTCAGAAGAGCGTGCGACTCTTGATCTAAGGGGTTGTGAGTTTGAGCCCCACAGTAGGGTAGAGATTATGAAATACATAAACAAAGTTTAAAAAATTAGTATGTCTGTATGTTAAAATGCCCCAAAAAGGGGGCGCTTGGGTGGCTCTGATTAAGCATCTGTCTTTGGCTCAGGTCATGATTTCAGAGTCCCAGCATCAAGTCCCACATCGGACTCCCTGCTCAGTGGGGAGTCGGCCCCTCCTCCCACTTGTGTGCTTGCTCTCTTGCTTGCACTCTGTCTCAAATAAAATCTTGTTTAAAATGCAAAAAAAAAAAAAAAAAAAAAATCATCTCCTTGGCAGTGTCAGAATGATACTCAATGGTACTGGAAGGCAAACTGCCCGAGAAATCTGTAGTTTATCTCCTCAAATAAAACAGTAAGAACATCATCATTCTGGTCATCATGATGACCAGAACTATACATTGGTGAAGGTTGTGAATGCATTTACCAAAGATCTTTAACTAAGTCCGCTCAATGAGATGGTTTTGGTTATAGAGAAAGGAAAACAATAAATGATCCCTCTCCCACTGACTCTCAAAAGATCCCTCCTCCAGATCCTTTTCCTCACAATACCCCTCCAAATGAGAGGCAGACCCAGTAGAAAGGAACTGGATTCTCAGCTCACAAAATGTGGGCCAAGCCAGTTAAAGAGAAGGGACCCCATGTCCAGTAGCCTAGCACTGCTTCACTCAATTAGATCTCACACTTTTCCTAGTAAGGGTGGGTCAGTCACCATTAGGATAACGTGATAAAAACCAACATACCTACCTGAATCCAACAACTTTTCACCATCTCCACTGCTATTCCTCTAATCAAGCCCCTTATCCTCTCACCTGCCGGGTCTTGCATCTGCTGTTGCCCATGGTCCATTTTCCACCCAGTGGTCAGTGATGTTTTGAACCCACATCAGATCCTATCCTTCCCCAGCTTTAAAACCTTCCAAACACTTTCCTTATGCACTTGGAAGAAAATCCAAACTACTTCTCCTGGCACACAGGCCAAGCCTGATAGGTCTCTGCCCCCCCCCCCCGGAATCTCATCTAACCCCTTCTTGCCCTTGGACTAACTGCTAGCCCACGTGGGCCTTCCTTCCATGCTATAGACAAGCCAAGCTCACTGTCATCTCAGAGCTTCTGCCTTTGTTGTTCCCTGTGTCAAGAATACCCTTCCCTCCTTCTTCCAAGGCTGGGTCTTTCTCATCATTCAGGTCTCCACTCACGCTACCTCCTCGCCAAAGGACATTCCTGCTGCATGCCATACCTGAATACCCTGTTTGATTTCCCTTCACTATCTGAAATCCTTGTTTCCTTTCCAATTATTTGCTTCCTTTGCTGTGTCTCTTCCCTTCCCACTACCACCACCAGCCCACCAATTCCACAAGGAGGAACCCCATCTTTTGTGCCCCGGCTGCCACACAGCCAGACACGGTCACCAGAATAAAAAATGGCTCAGAAAGTTACAATTCAGAATTATTTTTTAATCATTGTGCATTTTTTCTCAGTAAATATTAAAATTACTGCTAGTATGTTCTAAACAATTATGGTTTTCTTTTAACGGGGTCCTAAATTGGGGTACCTGAGTGGCTCAGTCGGTTAAGCATCTGCCTTCGGCTCAGGTCATGATCCCCAAGTCCTGGGATTGAGCCCCCATGTCAAGCTCCATGCTAAATGGGGAGTCTGCTTCTCCTCCCTCTGCTCCTCCCCCTACTCGTGCTCACTCGCGCTCTAATAAATAAAATCTTTTTAAAAAATGGGATCTTAAAAAAAAAAAAAAGGGATCTTAGAGAACAAAGTATATTTGCAACGCATCATAAACAAAGGTCTAATTTCTTAATGTATCTTTCAAAACTCCAAAATAAGTCAATGACAGAATGAGCAAAAGGTATAAATATTTCACCAAAAAAAAAGTAAGATGACTCCTAAATACAAGATGCACAATTTGACTCAAAATAAGTCAAAAATACCCCGAAACTAATAATACAGTATGTGTTAACTAAATTGAATTAAAAAAAACTGAAATCTACTTATGACAGAAGGTTCAACTGTACAAAAGTTAGGATGAGGGGGATTCCTGGGTGGCTCAGCGGTTTGGCGCCTGCCTTCCAGGCGTATAATCCTGGAGTCCTGGGATCGAGTCCCACATCAGGCTCCCTGCATGGAGCCTGCTTCTCCCTCTGCCTAGGTTTCTGCCACTCTCTGTATGTTTCTCATGAATAAAAAAAAAAAAAAGTTGGGATGATTTGAAAGTTGTCCCCAACTTAATTTCTGACATCAAATGTTACAAGATTATGTGTTCTTATTAAATTTCAGTATATGTTTAAAAAAACAATAAGGCAAAACCCAATTAAAGCTACTAGGAAAAAAAAAAAAAGCTACTAGATATTTCTCCAGTATGGCATGGAAAAGATCAGAAGTATCACAACACTTTATGGCATTTGAAAAAAGCATGTCCTCCAACACATTGCTGACAGGAGTATAAAATGACAGATTTAAATAAATAAATAAATAAATAAATAAATAAATAAATAAATAAATAAATAAATATAAAAAATAAAAAAATAAAATGACAGATTTTTGGAGAGCAATTTAGAGTTATCTAGTCAAATTACAAATGTACATGCCCTCTGACCCTATGTCTTAACTTTCAGGAATTTATCCTATGGACAAAAGCAAAAATAACGTACATGCACAAGGATATTCATTGCAGCATTTCTATAGGTGAGACAGCATAAATATCCAAAAATTATGAGACATTCATACAATGGAATGTTATGCAGCTGCATAAAGGAATCTGGTAGCTCTTTATAGACTCATACAGAACAATCTCATGGCATGTTGTTTAGTTTAAAAAGCAAGTTTCAGAACAGTATTATTGCACTGTTTTTGTTGTTGTTTTGTAAATATATATGATATGCTTGTAAATACACAGAATGTCTCTAAAAATATACACAAAATACAAACAACTTTGGTTACATCTAGGGAAAAGAACTAAATGCCCAGGAGATGGAGAAAGGCTTGCTTGTGTAGCTTTCAGACTTTAAACCATTATTTACACGATTACTAACCATCAGAACGTATCAATTTAAAAGGGTCATATCTATACACACAAAAAACTTTCAAATTATTGATTTGGAAGGTCTCTCAAGACTTCTTCCAAACTTGAGGTTGTTATTCCAAAATTTCAAAGTATAATAAAAAGAGATGCTGTGCTTATCTTTATTCCTTTTGCATAATCAGTACTTGATAAATAATCATTCTTTAATAGACTTTTTTCTCATTTCTAGCACAAGATCTCATCCTCCTCAACAAAGAGCTCCACTTGAAGTCCACGGCCTACCCCACACAACTCTTCAATGTGGGGAACAGAAGATATATTCCTGGGAGGTTATATTCTGAATTGTAATATAAACAGTAGACATTTATTGTGCCAGAATAATATTTTTTTCCTAAAAGATGCTGCCATAATAAATAGTATGGGAGAATTCAGCTGTGTTCTAGGACTTTTTGTCTCATCTAGTTTAGGAGCTAGGACATGTTTATATGAAAAAATAACTACCATGCTAGGAAGGATATTAGATGGCAAATATATAATACGAATAAGTAATCCCTCAAGAAATTTGGAAGAAAACATTACATCTCCTAAGGTAGGAAGGAAAGGCTTCAAAAAAGAAACAGAATCTGAGTTGGGCTTGATGGATGATCCAATTTCAACAGGCAAGGCACTGCACAGTTAAGGAACATTTGCGTGGTTCAAGAACAAGTGAGCAGACCAGTCTGAACAAATGGAGCCTGCAAGTGACAGGGAGTGCTCCTAGCTCCTGGAAGCCCACATAATCAGTCCCTGATGCCTGTCTGTATCCTTCCAATGCCCTGGGTTAATTAATTACAAGTCTTCTGAATATTTCCCAGAGTGGTCATTTCTTCTCCCTTCTTACCACCTCAATACAATCTATACCCTCACTCCCTCCCTCTGCAAAGATCTCCAAACTCCCCTGTTTCCCATCTTCCCCATCCCCAACTCACAGTACACAACTCATGACATTTGTTCTTTTATAAGCATAACCCACTCACCTCAAAAGTGCCAATAGCTAACTACTGCCTGCAAAATAAAATCATGCTCTTTCTCATTCTAGGCCTTCTAACATCTGCTCTCTATCCTCCTCTCACTCCATCACTGGCTTCACACTCCCTAAACATAATTTGCAAACTTCATGCCCATACTGCTGCTGTTCCTTTTACCTGGAAAATTTTCCTTATCTTCTCAAGCAGGGCACATAGTTATAAAGACTGTGAACACTACAGTTCATATAAATGACATTCCCATCACCACTGTTGGACAGTATACAACATCTGCAACCTTCCAAAGATGACTTGTTTCCATCTCCACCCACTTTGTAGGCCAAATTATATCCCAGAACAAGTCAATTGTTGATCAGTTCTGTCTAATTCCTAGATCAACTTGACACCTTTTCTTTATTAAAAAGAAAAAAGTTAGAATATTTGGAATACCAACAGTGCCTCAGTTCTGTCTGATTCCTAGATCATCAACTTGACACCTTTTCTTTATTAAAAAGAAAAAAGTTAGAATATTTGGAATACCAACAGTGCCTCAAACGCAGCAGATGCTCAAAAAAGATGCTTGCAAATGACAGGATAAGTCAAGAAACGCAGATTATGGTAAAATCATAAAAACCCTTGAAGGGAGGGAAGCCTGGGTGGCTCAGCGGTTGAGCATCTGCCTTTGGCTCAGGGTGTGATCCTGGGATCCAGGAACAAGTCCCATATCGGGCTCCTTGCAGGGAGCCTGCTTCTCCTCCCTCTGCCTGTGTTTCTGCCTCTCTGTCTCTCATGAATAAATAAATAAAATCTTAAAAAAAAAAAAAAAAAAAAAAAAAGGGACCCTTGAAGGCCAAGAAAAAAGTTTTGGCTTTATTTGGTAGATGCCAAATATGGTCATATGATCAGGATGGGTTTTTTTTTTTTTTTTAAGATTTTATTTAATCATGAGAGACACAGAGAGAGAGAGGCAGAGACACAAGCAGAGGGAGAAGCAGGCTCCCCGCAAGGAGCCTGATAACAGAACTCGATCCTGGACCCCAGGATCACACCCTGAGCCCAAGGTAGACGCTCAACTGCTGAGCCACCCAGGCATCCTGGGATGATGTTTTAAAGACTAATTTCAGGGCAGCCCCGGTGGCGCAGCGGTGTAGCGCCGCCTGAAGCCCAGGGTGTGATCCTGGAGAACCGGGATTGAGTCCCACGTCGGGCTCCCTGCATGGAGCCTGCTTCTCCCTCTCCCTCTGCCTGTGTCTCTGCCTCTCGCTCTCTCTGTCTCTCATGAATAAATAAATAAAATTCTTTTAAAAAAATAATAAAATAAATAAAATAAAATAAAGACTAATTTCAGCAACCATAAGAAAGCAGGATTTGAGAGACTATGGTCAAAGTGCCAGTATAGAGGCCCTGTCAGTTGCAGGAGGCCTATGGGAGGCTCCCTCTGGGCCTTCCAGCTGCCTTAGCTGCTCACTCATCCTTCAGCTTATCTGTTTGGAATTACAGAGGTTGGTTTTCATATACCTACACTTGGAAAGTGAAGCTTAAAACTGGACCATTACGCCAAGAAAAACATGCTTTTGCCTGAAATATCTGGGTATCTAGGAAACAGTTCTGACTTGAATAATTGCATACATATATAAAATACATATACACAAATCAAGAATTCCTCTTCTTCCTTCTTTTGCAGTCCCAGTAAGTCTAACTCAATTCTCCTGTTTCCTTTGCTAATGCAGCTTGAACTTTCACTAACCTTAGAATTCCACAATTACTAGTGAATCATTTCAAGGGCAGTTATGGCTCATTTTCCTATGGTCTTCTAAAAGAATCAAGAGCACTTATGTATTTAGATATATAAATTAATTTCACTGTACTGATGGAGCATTAAATAAGTAATTCTTATCTGTAAATCAAAAACTCCTAACATAATACATTAAACAAAATTAGTTTACTAATGAATTTCCTTTTAAAGCATGTATCTTGGATTTCATGCCAAGATATCAATATATCAGTAATGGACTCTGTGGTACTAGACAATTTACCCCTTAGATTAAAAAACGATCTTCACTCTCCAAAGAATATTATGTGTAAGTAATGCACTGCAACCTCAAGATACATAATATCATTGAAAACATGCACATGTCTATCAGGAAAAGATTATCAGGCACAACCTAATTTTAAAAAACGAATGGAGGATGGATAAATAAATAAGTAAATAAGAATGAAGGAAGCCTCTTAAAACAGTATCAAAGGAGTGCCTGGGTGGCTCAGTTGGTTAAGTGTGTGACTTGGACTCAGGTCATGATCTCTTGGGTGTCCTGGGATGGAGCCCCTCCTTTGGCTCCCTGCCCAGAATCTGCTTGTCCCTCACCCCTCTGCCCCTCCACCTGCTCATGCTTGCTCTCTTGCTCTCTCCCTCAAATAAATAAAATCTTTAAATAAAAAAAACATGTTCTAAAACAGTATCAAAGATAAAACAGAATATTCAATTTTGTGTTTGTGTCCAAAGAGACCGTCTCCCTTTAAAGTCCAACTTTACTGTTTATTTCTCCTACCAAATATGCAAAATAAACTCACTAGTACTAAAATCAGAAGTATGTTATCTCTACGGAAAGGTAAACACAGGGACGCCTGGGTGGCCCAGTGGTTGAGCGTCTGCTTTTCTGCTCAGGGTGTGATCCCCAGGTCCAGGGATGGAGTCCCACCTCGGGCTGCTTTTCCCTCTGCCTCTCTTTCTGTGACTCTCATGAATAAACAAAATATTAAAAAAAAAAAAGAAAGGTAAACACAATAGAAGATTAAAGTATTTTCCTTTCACCCCAATAAACTGAAAAGAAAAACTATTAACTGGATTTGGGGCTGTTTAAATGTTTGTGATTTTTTTTTTCCTTGCCCCTACTGAAGAGCCTTCTGAAAGTCACAGTGTGTATCTTTGATACCAAACGGTGGACAGTTGCTTTTCTAACTCCATACTTTGTAGGAACAAAAGAAGAGAGAAGAGGGCACAGACATCCATTATTTAGAGTCTACCGTTAACTGAATCTCCTTTGTAATGTAACAATTCCATCAAAGCGCATATTAGGCAGAGCGCGTAGAATGTGTGACCAGTGTATGGCAGACCACATTTCACCACCACAAGACTTCATCTTTTCAAACCCCACCAAGAACTGGCAAATAAGCCAAGCTGCTATTAGCCCGAGGTTAAACTGTTGAAATACTAGCAATAAAAGTTTAGAGGCATCTAACTAGCCAGGTGCTTTTCTGCTCAAAAGTAAACCAGAGGCGGGAAGCTGGTTTTGTTTCTCTCTACCCGCCCCTCCCCATGCCTGGCGATTCGCCCTCCAGAGGACGGCGTAGTGCGCAGACCACCGCCACCTGGTGCCGGGAAAATAGGAGCGAGGAGCGAGGGCCAACCCGTCCCCTGGCTGGCCTCGCCGGGGGCCCGGAGTCAAACAGGTCGGAGACAGGACCGACGGACGGGACCGACAGATGCGACAGGACGGACGGACGGACGGGACGGGCAGAGAAGCAGTGCATCCTACCCGGAGGGCTCCCTCCCAGGGCCGGCGGAGTACCTGCTCCGGTCATCCAGGCTGCGGTTGTCGGCCGCCGCGGCGCGCCAGTCGGGCAGGGTGCTGGCGCACAGCACCACCATGGACACGATCACGAACACGACCGACACGCTGGCCAGGATCTGCGCGGCCAGCGACGACGTCGGCTCCTCGAAGGTCCGCCGCATGCGCTCGAGCCAGCGCCTGGAGGGGGCCGCCTCGCCACCGCCCGGTCGCGCCTCGTCGCGGCCCAGCGCGCCCGGCTCGTCGGCCGAGTAGAAGGTGTAGGTGTCGGACATGCGGTCGTCTAGGCGGCGCTGGCAGCAGTACTCGAGGTGCGCGCCCTCCAGGCCCCAGTAGATCATCTCGTTGTAGAAGGAGAGCTCGCACATCCGCGGCGCGAAGCGCAGCTTGCCGTGGCCGCGCACGTACAGCAGGATGAAGCCGAAAGCCTCCGAGTGCCGGTCGAAGAAGTACTCGTTGCGCTCGCGGTCGTAGTCGTCGCACACCTCGAGCACGTCGCGCTCCGAGCGGCAGCCGTGCAGCCGGCTCACGCGGCGCAGCGGGAAGTCCTTCAGCAGCTCCCGGGACAGCGAGTACCGGGCGCCGCCCACGTTCAGCACCACCGAGGCCGCCCCGCTGCGCCCGAAGGTCATGGCTGGCCGCCCCGAGGCCCCGAGGCCCGAGGCCGCCGCCGCCGCCGCCGCCGCCGCCCCCCGGCCGCCGAGCGGGGCCTGCCTGCCGCTGGCCGCCGGGGAAGCGCGCCGTCGGGGCCCTTCGCCGGCCCGGAGACCCCTCGGCCCCAGCCTCCTCCGCAGCCCGGCGTTGCGGCTAGCGACGCTCCCGCGGCGCGGCGGTGCCTGCAGGTGGCCGGGGAGCCCCCTCAGGCGCCAGCGCTGCGCCCCGCTGGCCGGGAACGAGGCCGTCAGCGCCCGGGGATGCCCCCTGCGAGGCCGGGGTGTCCTTCCCAACGGCGGCGCTGTCCCCTCCCGGAGGGGCGCGGGCGCCGGGAGGAGGCGCCGGTGCGGGATGGCTCCCGGTCCCCGGCGCTCCCTCTGGCCGCGGCTCCGGCAACCGCCCCGCCGCCGTCCAGAGGCGAGAGGCAAAGTGAGCGGCTTCGGAGGCGGCGGAGAGCCGGCTCCGCGAGGCGGGGGCGGGGCCTCCTCGCGGTTCCCCTCCCCGCCTCCCCGCGCCGCTCGGCTCAGCTCCCTCCGCGCGCCGCCCCCCTCTCCCCACCCGCGCCCGCACCTCCCGGGCGCGCTCGGCTGGGATTCCCCGGCGCCCCGCCCCGGACCCAGGGCTCCCCGCCTCGTGACGCCGTCCTCCCCCTCCTCTCCCGCCCGCCGCGGCCAGGAGGGGTCCGCGGGCCTGGGGAGGGAGCGGTGGGGAGCCCCGGGGATGAGGCGGGAGGGGGGCAGAGCCCCGCGGGCCGCCCCGGGCCATCAGGGATGACTGGGGCAGCTCCCGAGGGCCCTTTTAACAGCCCCCGCCCAACCCACCACCACCACCACCACCACCACCACCACCGAGGGAGGCGACAGGCGGGTAAGGAGGGTGAGGACAGACGGCGTTTGGAGAGCTTTTTCCAGAAACTGTCCGGAGCCCAGCTCGGTTTCTGAGACCGCCCTAAGGGATTTCTCAGAGGAGGCACCCCAGCAATTAATTGCTTTTCTGGCCGACTCGCTTTTCCTCTCGCGGCGCGGAGACCCACGTACCGCGCGCTCCGAGGGCGGCCACCACCCCGGCACCCGAGCTCGGTGTCGCCCTCGCGGCCGTCCTCCCGCGCAGGGGAGCGGCCCGGGCCCCTGCCTTCTGGGGCGCGGGTCCTAGGAGGGCGCCTACGTGGAGCGCCTGGGCGCTCCCCCACACCCGCCGTGACGCTTCCTGTAGAGTGGGGTGAAAGTGGGGAGAACCGCTCTGCCCCTGGCAAGAACAGAATTCTCCCCATAGCCTTCGTCTGCGTCCTCCTTTTCATAATGTCTTGCTTTCCCCCGTGCCCCCCCCCCCCGCTCCGCCCCCCGAGCCAGCTGCAGCACCGGCTCCCGGAGCTGAAAAGAAGCCCTTTAGGGCTCCTCAGAGCGAACTGCCCTGCGCTCCGCTCGAAGCCCAGGGAGGGGGTTCCAGGGGCAGGGATTATTTTAAACTACTACCAGCAATTCACCCGACATCCGACACCCGCAGCCCAGCCCGCGCCGTGCCCGCCAGAGGCGAAACAGGTGAGTTGCAAGGCAAACTAAGTTAAATGCAAAACAAATGCTGGAAGAAAAGAATAAGGGTGGGGTGGGGTGGGGTGGGGTGGGGTGGGGTGGGATGCGGTCATCTGACCTGAGAGTAACCCAGCTGGTTACTGGGAAGGTTTTTACTTGGCCCTTCACTTTTCATAATTTTGTAGGATTGTCCATGCCCACTAGAGGTCACCATAAAGAGTCATTTTGCTCTGATTCTATTACGGATTCCTGGCTGAAAAGCAGACACCTAAAAATTGAAGTGCTGTCCCTCCTCACAAAATGAAATCATTCTGGGTGGTTTCTTAAAGAATGGAAATCTCTATGTGCTGTTTATCTTTCGACTTGGATAGTTTATCTTAAAAGCTCTTAATGTGACTGAAAGCTCAAAAACAAGAGTTGTTTATTTGCAAAGTAGCTACTAAACCAAGAAAACATCCTGAAGGAAATGAGTTTCAAGATAGAATGGAAGGAGGTGATGGTCATGAGCTGGCAGAGAGAAAGAGCAGAAAAGCATTCCAATAGCAGAAACTCAGATGTAAAGGATTAAAGTCTATAAAGAAAGCTAATGCATTTGCTTGGCTCAAAGGACCAGGATCTCAGCTGCAGAATTTAGATTTCAAAGTATAAGTAATGGGATGCTTGATGTTTTTAATAGTAGAAATGGCTTGATGAAAGCTTTATTCAGAACGATTCTTTTGCCCTTTAGTTTAATCTAAGGAGAAGGCAATTTTTGCAACCCAAGAATGGGAGCCCCACCCCCCAAATCTTTGTACATGAGGGTCAGTTCTTTTTTTCTTCTCTTTTTCTTTCTTTCTTTTCTTTCTTTTTCTCTTTCTTTCTTTCTTTCTTTTTTTTTTGAGGAAGGGTCAGTTCTGAGAAATGCTGAGCAAGACTCAGCAAGGCTTGGAAATGGATTTCTTGGAGGATATGAAGATGAAGAAAAGTTTGCAGATGTGAGTGGAGAGAAGAGCCTGGCTTCACACCAGCAAGAGCAAGTTCCTCAGGGAATTGTTAAAAATACTTTCTAGAAGCATCACAGCAACTGAACACAGAACAACTATTTCGTTGATTATTTGTTCCAATGTTATTGTATTTATATTTCCTGTGTTCTCTAAAATCCTTTTAAAGTCTGTTGATTGAACCAGTTGAAGAAATATCACATTTTAAATTAAATTTGAGCTTAGAAAACAAATTAATTTGATGATAATACAATTTGTGCCTCCTAGGTATATTTTCATAAAATTTCTTAGAGAAATAGGTTTAAATAATTTCATTTGTTTTAAACGTAATGTGTTTATTTGATTTTGATATCATCAGCCACAACTGCAGAAGCAACACCCAAATCGTCTTCTTTTTCTCCCCCCAAAACATGTTCTTACACAAAACAGTAAGGTGCACAAGTGATTGGCTTGTCTCAATATAATCCAGTTTAGAAAGTCTTCTTAAAAACTGTGTTCTTAGAATTATTAAAATTCTATTCCTTTGTACTCTGAGAAGGTTATGTTGAGAATCATTTCAGCTAAATTCTTTTCTGGGTTCTGGATGACATTTAGGGCCTTCATATATAAATCTTTAGAATGCATTAAAATTTAAAGGCACCAGGCAGAATTTTAGAGTTTGAAAGAACCAAAGAGATTTTCTAGTCTCAATTTATCAACCCATTATTTAGGGAGGAACAACAAGGTTTTAGAGATGTGGCTGTGACTTGACCCATGTGGTTCGGTTCCCCTTAGCAGCATCATGGCAGAGACCAGGCTGGAACCAAGTGTTCTAATTCCAGATTCTGGTTCCTCCATTTCCAGGGCCTGCCTTGCTGCCACAACCTTCATCTGACCTCTCCACACCCCAGTTCTTTCCTCCTTCTGTGAATCCTGTATTATGCCACCAGGCAGCTCTTCCTTTTGTTCATTTTTATTAAGTGATTCCCCAGATCAGATCCTAAAAGGCCTATAGATCTGTAGAATTACAAACTGTCTGCATAATGAAGTCCAACCTAGTTATTAGGGCCCTCATTAGATTCAAATTTTGGCCGCATAATTTATTCGCTAAGTGACCTGCAACAGATTCTTTTAGCCTCAGTTTTCTCCTCCATAGAGTGGAGGTAATGCTAGCTATGTCACAAGGTGATAAGAGGGTTGAATGAGGTGATGTGAGGATGACATACAGCCCAGTGCATGATACTGGCAAAATCACATGTCCATGTACGGTTCCCCTAGCCCAGTCAAGCCATGCTCCTTCTCATTCCTGGGTTCTAAATAAATATAAATCGATTCATCTAAAAATGTGACTGATCACAAATAGTAACCTAAAACATCAAAGACTCAGTGAAAAGTCATGACCCTCGTACTGCTGACTCTGGGTGGAAAGCACATTCCTCCATCACTTTGCGTTGTACAACTGGTTGAGCTCAGGGACTCTGAACACCCTGCCCCAACACTTTATAAATTGAAATACTTCGTGGGCACTATCAGTCTTTGCTGCTTATTTATCCACTCTGCTTTAAAAAGTCTTCACTCAGGGCACCTGGGTGGCTCAGTCGGTTAAGCGTCTATGTTCAGCTCAGGTCATGATCCCCGGGGTCCTGGGATAGAGCCCCACATCAGGCTACCTGCTCAATGGGGAGTCTGCTTCTCCCTCTGCCCTCTGCCAACTCGTGTTCTCTCTTGCTCTCTCTGTCTGAAATAAATAAAATATTAATATATATATATATAGCCTCTTGGGGCACCTGGATGGCTCAGTCAGACGACTAACAATTTCAGCTCAGGTCTTGATCTCAGAATCATGAGTTCAAACCCCACATTGGCTTCCACCTTGGGTGTGGAACCTACTTAAAAATAAATAAATTAAAAATAAATTTAAAAAAAATAAATAAAATAAAATAAATAAATAGGGCAGCCCGGGTGGCTCAGTAGTTTAGCATCGCCTTCGGCCTGGAGCATGATCCTGGAGACCTAGGATTGAGTGCCCCCCCACCCCCCACCCCCGTTTGGCTCCCTGCATGGAGCCTGCTTCTCCCTCTGCCTGTATCTCTGCCTCTCTCTCTCTCTCTCTCTCTCTCTCTGTCTCTCATGAATAAATAAATAAAATCTTTTTAAAATAAATAAATATTAACAAAAATAAAAAACTCTCACTCTGCTGTTAGTTCGTATTTCCAAGCGTTTATAGTTACACCAGCTTATTTCTCAGCATCTGCAGAATCCATAGATGCTTTAAAATGTCAACTTTTGGGGATCCCTGGGTGGCGCAGTGGTTTGGCGCCTGCCTTTGGCCCAGGGCGCGATCCTGGAGACCCGGGATCGAATCCCACATCGGGCTCCCGGTGCATGGAGCCTGCTTCTCCCTCTGCCTGTGTCTCTGCCTCTCTCTCTCTCTCTATCTGTGACTATCATAAATAAAAAAATTAAAAAAAAAAAAACTTAAAAAAATAAAAATAAAAATAAATAAAAGACAAGTATTTCTCTAAAAAAAAATAAAATAAAATAAAATGTCAACTTTTTTTGAAAGTCAGCCTTCCAATGTCTCTGATTTTATATAAATGAAAGATTTGAATGACTTCACCTACTATGCACAATTACCCAAGTAGAATGCAAAGCTGCAACTTTTAATAAGCTGCCCTGAGGACCATCCCACCAAACAGACCCCATTCTTAAAGGTGAAAAGCCATCAGAGGGACATTCACCCCTATCCTAGACCAATGTCCTTGCCTTATTCTCTGCTCCAGGACACTACTGCTCTTACACGAGCAAAAGGAACACCATCTTCCTTAAATTTCCAGCTTTGAGAAGGTCACTGTGTAATCATTACAGGGGAGCCAGAATTCTACCTCTAACCTCTCGGGGTTTTTGACTGGGCCTGAGAATCAGGTTGATATGACAGATTAACAGAGAAAGGCATACAAATTTATTTAATTTGAGTTTTATGTGACCCGAGAGCCCTCCTGAGGAAATGAAGAGCAAAAGAAAATGACAGAACCTAAATGCTCTCCTACTAGATTGAACAAAGAAAGGCAGTTGGAGAAAAGTAATGGAAATACATGGGGAGGCTAAAGGAAGCTAGGAATTATTTCAACAAAGTCTGCTTATACAGAATTCTCTCAGCCTCAAGTTCTCTCCTCCTTGATGATAAAAATGGTACTTACCTCCTGGTATGGGAGGACATCTCCATGTGGGGGTTTCATCATCTGCTTTTAGGAAGAAAAGGCAGGGACTGGGGTGGGGGTCAGAACACCCTTCGTGCGCACCTGATGTTTTTGTAAGTTGCTTTTAGCTCAAAATAATCCTTATGCCAAAGTGGCATGTTTTGGAGTGCCATATTCTGCTACCCTTCATCATTAACCACAAAACATTTTTTGGGGCAGCCCAGGTGGCTGAGGGGTTTAGCACCGCCTTCAGCCCAGGGCGTGATCCTGGAGACCTGGGATAGAGTCCCACATCAGGCTCCCTGCAGGGAGCCTGCTTCTCCCTCTTCCTGTGTCTCTGCCCCTCTCTCTCTCTCTCTCTCTCTCTCTCTCTGTGCGTCTCATGAATAAATAAACTCTTTAAAAAAATTTTTTTTTGGTGCCACTTACAGAATGGCTCTTCCCTTTATCTCCACACCACTCACTCCTGTGCTGCTATGTTGGATGGTGACGTAATAGCCCCTTCTCCCCACCACCATTCCCTTGTCCCTTGCTCCTTACAGTAGTCACTGTAGAAGCCCTTTCTGTGTGGCACCACAAGCTCAGCTCTCCACAAAAAAACATCTTACTATAACCCTCATTTTCCAGATAAGGAACTGAGGCTTCAAGAGGCTGGACTTGCTCAAGAATCCACAGCTGCTAAGAAACACTAGACCCAGTACCAAGACCCAAAGCATGCAAGCTCTCTTGCCTACCATGCTGTCTCACCACTGATTCCCCTCTCTACCAAGCATCCTCCCACCCCTGGGGAGGGAGGAACCAAGTGAGTTTAATCCAGAGACAACCATCTGACATCTTGAATGGGGGTAATTCTACAAAATAACTAATCTTCAAAAAGTTGCTTTCATATCCTGAAATATTTAAGCAGGAGATGATATAATGTCTGATATTTGCTTCAAGACCATCAAGGGCAGGGGCAAGTGGATTGAGGATACAGATGAAGCAAGATTAGGCCATGAGTATGATAATTGTTGAAGCTGAGTGATGGGAGTTCCTGATATTAATCTCTACCTCTTTGTATTTATTTATTTGATATTGTCCATAATACAAAAATAAAAATTTTAAATCTTGAGCTTCCTTTAAGCTTAGTTTTGAATGTTAACAATCATTCCATCAGACTGAACCAGAATGCACTTTTTCACAATGTCTGTCATAAAGAGGCCCTCTCATTTCTCCAGAGTATTCAAAAGCTCAGCATACATTTGACTGTGTCTACTAAAACTTTTAAATGCTGGGATCCCTGGGTGGCGCAGCGGTTTGGCGCCTGCCTTTGGCCCAGGGCGCGATCCTGGAGACCCGGGATCGAATCCCACGTTGGGCTCCCGGTGCATGGAGCCTGCTTCTCCTTCTGCCTATGTCTCTGCCTCTCTCTCTCTCTCTCTCTGTGTGACTATCATAAATAAATAAAAATTAAAAAAAAAATTTAAATGCACACATCTAGTGGTCCTGCAATGTTAACATTAGGAAATTATCCTACAAATAAATTCACGTATTTCATTTTTCTTTTTAAGATTTTATTTATTCATTCATGAGAGAGAGAGGGAGAGGCAAGGACAGAAGCAGAGGGAGAAGCAGGCTCCATGCAGGGAGCCTGATGTGGGACTTGATCCCAGGACCCCAGGATCACAACCTGAGCTGAAGGCAGATGCCCAACCACTGAGCCACCCAACGTGCCCAATTCACGTATTTCATAAAGACGTACCTCTAAGGGCAGCCCTGGTAGCTCAGCGGTTTAGCGCTGCCTTCAGTCCAGGGCGTGATCCTGCAGACCCAGGATCGAGTCCCACATCAGACTCCCTGCATGAAGCCTGCTTCTCCCTCTGCTTGTGTCTCTGCCTCTCTCTCTCTCTCTTTCTCTCTCTGTCTGTCATGAATAAATAAATAAAATCTTAAAAAAAAAAGACATACTTCTAAGATCATTGCATTGTTTTCAATAGCAAAACTCTAGAAATTACCTGTCTGTAATTAGGGAACTGGTTATTGAAGTAATAGCATAATCATGAACTGTTGTTCATATAGATTCCTACAGAAACATTTCTAAGTTAGGGTGCCTTGGTCCTAACGAAGGTCTCGGTTAGGTCTCAGAGTTGTGAGTTCAAGCCCCACGCTGGGTGTAGAGATTACTTAAAAATCTTTAAAAAGAAATCAGTAGGGACACTTGGGTGGCTAAGTGGTTGAGGATCTGTCTTTGGCTCAGGGCATGATCCTAGGGTTCTGGGATCAAGTCCTGCATTGGGCTGCCTGTGAGGAGCCTCTTCTCCCTCTGCCTATGTCTCTACCCCTCTGTCTCTCATGAATAAATAAATAAAATCTTTAAAAAAAAAAGTTAATAAGTCAAATTGCTAAACAAAAAAATTCTAGATCCTGTACTATGAGTTAAATTATTCCTTCTTTATAACTTAAGATATATGAATATAGATATAGATATATGATAAGGCTTCAGAAAAGATACATAAGATACAGTTTGGTGATTGTTTCCTGCTCAAGGAATTGGGAAGGTTAGAGTTAATATGAAATCTACTTGTTATTGGTTGTAAGACTTTTTTTTTTTTTAACTGAGTTCAAGAACTATGTTTGCAGTTAAAAAAAGAAAAAAATCTCAGCACATATCCTCCTACCAAATTCTCTTTTTCCTGAGGCCAATTCTTGCTGTGTCCTGCCTCCTCTGCTCAGTTACATCTGGAGCCATGCACCTTCTGTTCCCTCTGCCTGGAACACTCTGACCCAGAGCATTATGTGGCTGACTCGTTGTTTCTCAAGTCTCAGTTCAAAGTTCACTTCCTTGAAGAGACTTTCCCTGACCACCCATGCTTGTATATCAACCTATTTTTTTATTTCCTTATCACTCTAAAAAAAAAAAAAAATCATCTTGTTCATCGACCTGTTACTTGTTTATGATGTCTCCCCAACAGACTCTGCTCGCTCTCTCTGAGAATGGGGACCCTGAGACTGACTGGTTCACAGCAATGTCCCCAGCTCCTAGAATAGTACCAAACTCAATAACTATTTGTTGAATGAGGGAATTAATGACTGTTACTATTGATTAAAATAGTGTTCTAAATAGGGTACTAAACTGGCAGTATCAGTGTATACGTTACAGTGAAGTTAGAAATGACCAACTTGAGGGCATGTGGGTGGCTGAGTCAGTTGAACGTCTGCCTTCGGCTCAGATCTCAGGGTCTTGGGATCCAGCTCTGCATCTGGCTCCCTGCTTGGCTAGGTGTCTGCTTCTCCCTCTCCCTCTGCCCGTCCCCCCGACTTGTATACTCTCTCTCTCTTTCAAATAAATAAAATCTCAAAAAAAAAAAAAATGACCCACTCGAAAAATCCAGGCTTTTTCTGAAAAACCACTTCAATTTTGTTAAATGGCATACTGGCAGAGATCTTGGCACCATTTTTCCTGGACCTACAGTATATGCCAGCTTCCTAGCATTTAAAAGCACTGCAGAAACCCTCCTCATTTAGCAGGCCCCAACCCTGGGTCAAGCCCCAAACCTGGAGTCCTTACCTAGCAGATGTTTTAGTTAGAAAAATTCTTGGAATCAGCTCTTCTTGTGTCTGGGTCCCATCATCCACCCATACCTGTCCCTGGAGGAAGGAGATATTATGGAAGCAGACCAGAGTCTTCAAGGAAAAAAACTGGCAACGAATGAATTAAACACTTCAAAATTGTTACCAAAAAATAAATAAAACTGTCGAGAAAGGATTGGATGTAGAACCAGGAGGTTCTGTGGGTCTTGGCTCAGGGAACTATAGAAAATATGGGAAGAAATGTAAAAGGCTGTTGCCCTGATGGTAGATGACATCTCAGAGACCCTATTGCCTGATTGGGTGTTCCAGATCAGCAGGAGAAGCTTTCCAGCAAAGCAGGCTTTGAGCCCAGACAGGAAGGAAATGGGAAAGCCAAGCAGAGAGAGAGGGATTCCCCCACTTTGCCCCCTTATCACATCACAGGGCATATTCAAACAGCCCCAGAAAGGACTCTACACACAAGAAAAATCAAAGACATTTTCAAAATGAATGAAAAGTTCCCCGCTGTGTTCTATCCATTCTGAAAAGAGAGCTGCCTTTATCAACATTAATGAACCAAAATTAGCTAGTTTAGGAGTCTGTTTTGAAAAACACCTGCTGTTCTTACCCTTCTGTCCCTGTAACAATCTTATTTCCTTGCCCCACAATCCCAGCCCTCCTCCTCCTTATGCCCAGTGCTATTATTTCTGCCTTAGAGGAAAGATTGGGGCCGGGGTTTATTGAAACAAAGCATATGGTATTCCTGGAAATGATCTTCTCATTGTAGATGCAACCAAAATAGCATTGGCTCCACACTTAATAATTGATACACCGTTCAACAGCAATTGCATTTTTCTCTGTAGGTACAGGATTTAAAATATGGACTACTTTTCTCCAGTTCTTATATGGAGATAAAATCATTCAGTTCTAGTTTGTGTGATCCCATACTCTTCCATAGCAAAACCCCAGCCTCGGTTTTCCCTAAAACACATGTGCTCACAGGTTAGCAAAAAAGTATGCTTTTAAAGTAAAGCTGCAAAATACAGCAAAATATGGAAGATTTACAGTTTTTAAAGACGGTTTGGAGCAAATACAATTAGGTTGGTATAAGCCTGTCCAAGGCCTAGGTCAGAGAACAGAGGCTATGTATGGCTCAGCAAAAAATGCTAAAATGAGTGCTGGGCGGTATCACCACGTGGCCAAGTGACATCAGATCCTATCTTCAAATAGAACCTTCCTCTGCCTGCAACGGACCTTGCCTTCTGCTTAACATTTGCTAGTACTTTCGGTCTTCCAAGTAGGATTTTTCTTTTCCACAGGAAAGTAATCACAAATAAAAATCTTTGTAGCAAAGGAACACTGAGAAGCTTTTTTATACCCTTTCACTAGCTTCTATTGTGATGGATGAAACTGCAGGAGCAATTAGACTGAATGTCAGTATAAATCTCCAAAGAAAGAAGAAAATAGGCTTACCAAGTTTCCTTTGACAATGCCAAGGCATTCTCTTCTCTAGATGTGGTGTGTATTTAACTTAGCCGGTGTCAGGGGATTAGCAAACGCTCAATGACTGTACCAGCGGTCTATCTCAATAGTGACAGATACTTACAGAAAGGGAGAAATTGTGAATATAACTTCCATTGAATCAGCATTAGTCAGGACTTTCAATTTATAGTTCACTGTGATTTCTCCCAAGTCAAGACAAACAACCAAGTAAAGAGTGATATTTATATACTGTATAGATTAAATATTGCAGAGACATCCCCTTTACTTCTAGGACCCTCAAAGAAACCAGTTTGAATGGTGCCACTCAATCAATTCTCCCAAACTGTGAAAATGCAAGGTATACAAGTAACATTGCCACGTCATTTGATTTAGTCACTGTGGGATCCTCTAGAGGAATGTTCACTCTGCCCTCACTTCTTTTTTTTTTTTTTCTTTCCCTCACTTCTAATCTGCTAAATAATCAACTAGGCACATAGGAGAGGCTGGTGCCTCCAGTTACCCCCTCGGGGGCACCTCATTTTATCTCTGCCTTAGCAAGTACCTTGTTAGATGTTTAAGGTTTGTTTTTGTTTTTGTTTTTAGATGTTAAATGGTAGTGATTTGTATTGCAAAAACCAATTCAGGTCAGAAGATTTTAAGGGACAAAATGAGAACTACTTGGAATACATGGTCCCTGTACAGGTATTTGACTGAGAAAGGATTTTGCAGTCATTGAGCTTCTGTGGGTCAACCTTCTTGGTCTAACAAGCATCCTTAGAACCAAATATTTTAGGGGTGTCTGGTGGCTCAGTTGGTTAAGTGGCTGCCTTTGGCTCAGGTCATGATCCTGAGGTCCTGGGATTGAGCCCCATGTTGGGCTCCCTGCTCAGCAGGGAGCATGCCTTTCCTTCTCCCTCTGCTACACCCCTGCTTGTGGTCTCTGTCTCTCTCAAATAAACAAATAGGGATCCCTGGGTGGCGCAGCGGTTTGGCGCCTGCCTTTGGCCCAGGGCGCGATCCGATCCGGGATCGAATCCCACGTCGGGCTCCCGGTGCATGGAGCCTGCTTCTCGCTCTGCCTGTGTCTCTGCCTCATTCTCTCTCTCTCTCTCTGTGACTATCACAAATAAATAAAAATTTAAAAATAAATAAATAAATAAATAAACAAATAAAATCTTAAAAAAAAAAAAAAAAAAAAAAGAACTGAACATTTCAGAGGCCAGAAAAAAAACCTTCCTGAAGGCCACTAGGAGGCCTAGAAAGGAAATAACTGTGACGACACCCAGGAAAAGGGATGGGCTTTAAGTTAAGAAAGCAGTGGCCTCCAGAGACCACTTAGTCAATGGTAAGACCACACCTAAACCTATCAAGAGACCTAGATCCATGAAAGGATATAACCAGACTTACCAGGACCTTCAAGAATATTCTTTGGATAGCCACATAGGACAGAGAAAAGAATAGAACTTCCGGGGTGGGAGGAGGGGCACCTGGGTGGCTCAGTGGTTGAACCTTAGGATGCCCCGGGTCCTGGGATTGAATCACACATTAGGCTCCCCACAGGGAACCTACTTCTCCCTCTGCCCATGCCTCTGCCTCTCTCTCTGTGTCTCTCATGAAAAAAAAAAAAAAAAAAAAAAAAGCTCTGTCTGTAAAAGCTCAGTTTGTGTTTGTTAAACTAAAGAGAAAGGGATTTTTGGCCATATTTGGATTTCATGGTAGTAGCCACAGAGATAAATTATTAAAAAAAAAAAAAAAAAAAAAAAAAAAACCACCAACACCATAAATACTGCTCCCTCTTCCTTTGATCTAGGATTTTTATTAAGCACAAAAAATAGACACATCTTCTTGAAGCTCAAGCCTTTTATAGTTTAGGGTCCCAACTCAACCCTGCTTCCTGGGTATGTCCAGCTGACTCCCTCTCTTCCTCAACAATGATTTTACAGAATTTTAGTTTTACAGGTTTACAAACTCAAGTTTTATTTTATAGTTTTATTTTGCAAAATGGCAATCAATACCCTTGCATTAGGAAGGAAGAAAATGGCTGCAGGAGCTTAAGTCTAGACTTAAAACAGTAAATGTGACTGAAGAAATCTAGTGGTGACAGCCCATGGACATCAGTCTAGCCAAAAACCATTTAAGCACCTTTAAATGTAGAGAGAAAGGAGAAGAGAGCATGCGTATCAAGGTATATGAAGAAATTAGGAAGCCATAATGGAAATTAAAGTAGGCCTTTGCAAAAGTATAGCACACTTTACCTTAGGTAAGGAAATAATAAGGGTTGAAAATACTGTTGAGTTAAGCACACCCAGTGCCCAGATCTTGTTTTCTAATATCATTCTCTGGTAAGAGGAACCAAGGTTCCTTGGAGGAATGGCTGAATCTAGGACCAGGCAAGAAATATTTACAATGAACCTAGAGTATCTTATAGTGTCAGAAAATTAGGAAGTGCTAACAAAACAAAACCATTGCCATGATGGCAGTATATCAAAGCAACAGAAAAGCCAACTAAAAGGGCTCCCAATGATGAAAACTGAAATAATTTGAACAAAATGGTTAATATCACCAACAATACCATGTTAATAGTAACTTTTGATATGAGGTGATGAGAATGGTACTCTGGTCTTTTTCCCCAAAATCTTCCCCAACCTGGCTCTTCTTCTGCCTGGCCTTTCTACCTGAATATCCCAGCTTCCTAGCTCTGGCCTCAAGGTCTTGACTTTGATAAACACCTTACTCCTCTGTCCTGGCATCTCCTAGAACTGAAAATCCCTGTTGGCATCCTTTTTTTTTTTCCCCTGTTGACATCCTATCTCTGAGACTTCCTATAGCAGGCAGCCTATAAGATGATCCTCAGTGGTTTTTTGGGTAATTACCTCCCCTTGAGTGTGGACTGGACCTAGTAACTCACTTCTAACCAATAAAACACAGCAAAGGTGATACAATGCCATTTCCAAGATCAGGTTACATAAAGACTACAGCTTCCATCTTGGGCTTTCTCTCTTGCTCTCTCATTTGCTCACTCTGAGGGAAGCCAGCTGCCATGTTGTGAGCTGCTCTACAGAGAGGCCCACAGGGCAAGGAGATGAGGTCTCTGGTTAGCGAATAGTCAGAGAGGACCCAAGGCCTGTCTATAGCCACATGAGTGAACCTGGAGGCAGATCCTACCCCTGAGCCTTGGGATGACTACCGCCCCAGCCCTCAAAGTGACGATAGCCTTGGGAGAGGTCTTGAACCAGAGATACCCAGCTAAGCTGTGCCCAGATTCCTGATGACAGAAACTGAAATAATAAATGCTGTTTTATCTTGCTAGGTTTTACGGCCATTTGTTACACAGCAATTGAGAATCAATAAACCTCCCAAACTCCTGTACTACCTCCGTGGGTAACTCAAACTGGGTGAGCCCAGCATCACACTCGGAAACAGGTATCATCATGCAGCGCCATGAATGAGAGTTCAAAAGGAATGAATAGCACTAAAGAAGAGGCAGAACCGCTTCCTCTTCATTAATTCAAGCCAGTTTGGGAGTCCCTTTGTCAAACTGGCTAATCTAGGCTGGCTGGTTGCCAGAGTATTGTATCTGATTCCTTCTAAGGCAGCTGAGTCAAGCTGTCCCAAGTTCTCATGCAAACGGATATTTTCCTAATCTTTCCAGCTGTGTGATAGAGGCTGACTAAGGAGTCTTCCTAATTTTCAACCCAACTGTGGGGACACCTGTGTGGCTTAGTGGTCGAGCATCTGCCTTTGACCCAGGGCGTGATCCTGGAGACCCGGGATCAAATCCCATATCAAGCTCCTTGCATGCAGCCTGCTTCTCGGGTCTCTGCCTCTCTCTCTGCCTCTCTGTGTCGCTCATGAATAAATAAATAAAATCTTAAAAATAAATAAATAAACCCAACTAGGGAGACAGAGAGACAGTTAACAACCATCCTCTCTTCCTCACTTCAACATGCGATAGGATCATGAAGGATTACTCACTGCAGAATGTAAGATATCTGTGTCTCCAGTTTGTGTCAATATAGTCAGAGCACAGTGGCATCTCCAGGAAAGTTGGGAGCAGTGAGCTACGGCCCTTGGTGTGGGGCTTGCTCTGGAATAGTATTGTTCTTTCTACCCACTTTCAGGAGGAGTGCTCAGCCTCTCTGGAATAAGTCATCTAGGCAAACTGCTGAGCAAAACTGGAGGTCCCATGCTTCTGACTCAGGGAAGGGCAAGAAGCCAAGGTATGGTCTTACTGGTAGAATAAAGACTGGACTCAGTCCAAGCACAGGCGGGGAAAGGCAGAAAATCCAGGTCCTCCAGAAGAAGCACATAGACACACACTTATGTTGGGGGTTCATCAGATGCTCAAGTTACCTGCCAGAGTCTCCTGGGAAACTGGTAAAGCATGAAAGTAACAAGCTGGGACCCTGCTAAGATCAGCACCACCTAATGTGTGTTCCAAGCTATGCACATTTTCAAAACCACCTCCAAGGCTCAGCTGCTTTGAATAGCCGGTCCTAATCTCAGCTGCTGTATCTGCCCTGCTCTGCTCCAGCACCTAACAACCCAAAACTTGTAAGACTTCCTGAACTAGAGTGTGCTCATGCATTTGGATGCTAATTTATGGGACGATTTTCTCTTCTCTAGAAATGTTCAAAACATTGGGCTGACAACCAGGGGTCTTCTCTGTGTTTTTCTTCCCTGTTCCTGGCTGTGGCTGACAGGAGATGACAGCTGGCCCAGCCTGGGACAACCACATTCTCTTGCCTGTCCATCTGGAGCGTTCAATGAATCAATAATAACCAAGCCTGAGGGTTTGAGGAGCAGAATCCAGAGTATTGCCCTACAGAAAATGTCCATGAACTAGCTGCTGGATTCCCTGTAGCTGTGATGGTTCCTGTTTTCCGAGACTTCGTACTTCCAGTCCTTTTTATAAATTCTAGTAGTCATCCAGAGTAGCTGTCCACTAACCTCTCAATAATATTTTCTCGTAACTAAAAGAAATTTATCAATACAAACTCCAACAAGTATTTATTGGCAATATTTATGTGTAGTTACTGTGCTAGGTTCTGGGGATTTAAGATGCAAAGGTGAATTTTTTTAAGGTTTTATTTTTACGTAATCCCTACACCCAATGTGAGGCTTGAACTCACAACCCCAAGATCAAGAGTCACATGCTGTACCAACTGAGCCAGCCAGGCGCCCAGCAAAGATGAATTTTTATTTATTTAAAGATTTTATTTATTTATTCATGAGAGACCCAGAGAAAGAGGCAGAGACACAGGCAGAGGGAGAAGCAGGCTCCATGCAGGAAGCTCGATGCGGGACGCAATCCTGCGACCCTTGGATCATGCCCTGAACCAAAGGCAGACGCTTAACCACTGAGCAACCCGGGCGTCCCCAAAGATGAATTTTTAATCAGTCTTTATTCTAAAAGGATTCATAGTTCAATCTATTTTCTTTGAACTTGGCCTCAAAGTTCTAAATGTGGGCTGACACAGGGTCTCTTCCTACCTCCCCACTGCTGGAATCTGGACAAGGTGATGGCCCAGATTCAGCCAGGGAGGTAAGACCATAGGAGATGGAGGAGCCGTAAGAAGGAAACTGGCCCCTACATAACATCAAGAAGCAAAGTTAATGGGACACCTGGATGTCTCAGTGCTTGAGCATCTGCCTTCCGCTCAGGTTGGGATCCTGGGATCGAGTCCTACATCGGGCTCCTATGTCTCTGCTTCTCTCTGTGTCTCATGAATAAATTAAAATCTTAAAAAAAAAAAAGAGAGAGAGAGAGAGAAGCAAAGTTACCTACTGACCTAGACACTTACCTCAGATGTTATGCAAAAGAGAAATCAGCTTCTTTGTTCTTTAAGTCACTGAATTTTGGGATTCTCTTTAGAATAGCAACGCAGAAACACCCTCTCCCCACAACTAATACAATCACCTCTTCAGAAATAGAGACACTGTTATAGCCTGAGGTGGCCATCCTAGGGTATCTCTTCTGTCAGGGCATGCTGACTCTAGCAAAGGTGGCCATAGTTCTAGACTGCAAGCTCTTCAAGGTGTCAAAGACACAAAACAGTTCCTGGGTTTTACAGGTTATTCCTCTAGTCTGATTCCTCTTTCTCTACAAATCACCTTTGGTTGACCTCCTGTAAAAAAAACCTGTATATTCACCTGAAATGGTTGCAACCATTGTTTTGGGAAATTTAAGATCCTCTTCATCCCTGTGTCTGTCTTCACATACCCTGATCCAGATTTATGCTAGAGATAGATGTCTCCAATCTTTGGGTGGTGCTATTTTGTCTCAGAATCTAGAAGCACTAGGCCCCAAACACCTGTATCGATGGGACACCTAGGTGACTCAGTCAGCTAAGCCACTGATTCTTGATTTTGGCTCAGGTCATGATCTCAGAGTCATGAGATTGAGACCCACATCAGGCTCTGTGCTAAACACAGAGTCTGCTTGTCCCTCTACCTCTCTTCTGCTCCTTCTCTCTCTCTCTCTCTCAAATAAATAAATAAATAAATCTTTTTAGAAAATCGAAAAACTTGTATTTAGGCACTGGTAAAAGTGAGAGAAAAAGCTATATTGTTATTTAAAAAAAAAAAAAAAAAAAGCACCCATGGTCAGGACACCTTCCAGGTGGGAAGGCCAGGAAGGCCAACTTGGGAAAACCAATACTGTATGACATAATACTGAATGACCAAAGCCTGAAGCACCTGTGGGTGTCTTGAAGGTGATGCATTAGGGCTTCATTTAGTCCTATTACTAATACACTTCCATTTTAAGCTCTCTTTTGCCAGAGAGAAAGAACTGCCATGTCACTGCTTTCCCAGGGAGCCAGAGTACTAAGGGACTCCAGTGCCACCTGAAGTCCACAGCCAGATAACCCCATCTAGACCTAGAAATCATTGCCCAGAACCAATAAGAATACCAATCTGATATCCAGGAGCTCTGTCACCCTGACACAGTCCCAGAGAAAGGCAAGTGCAGGGGTGGCTGCCTGCCTCAGAAGCTGGTTGTTTGCCCTTTCCTTGTAGTTTTCTTTTTTTTAAGTTTGTTGTTGTTTTTTTTTTTTTTTTTTTTTTTTTAATTCAGAGAGAGAGAGAAGCAGAGACACAGGCAGAGAGAGAAGCAGGCTCCATGCAGGAAGCCCGACATGGGACTCGATCCCGGGTCTCGAGGATCACACCCCGGGCTGCAGGTGGTGCTAAACCGCTGTGCCACTGGGGCTGCCCTCCTTGTATTTTTCAAATACTCCCTAAGACACAATTCTTGTTGAAAGTGAACCAACAGGCACCTGGTTATGCTAATTGTGGGCCCCGCTAAAACTGCTTTGATTAAATAAAAGATTGCCTGGATTAAAAAAAATATATTGGGGCTCCTGGCTGGCTCAGTTGGTAGAGTATGTGACTCTTGATCTCTGGGTTGAGAGTTCAAGCCCCATGTGGAGCATACTTAAAAAAATATATCTTGGGTGAGGCCAATATTCATGGCTGTCTGTGTCCCACACTTCCCTAGGCCTCCAGGGTCCTGCCAAGATGATTAATGCATTCCTTGGAACTTCTATTGGCCCTGCCAACACTCACTGTGCTTTGCCATGTGAACCCAGACAAATGACAGGCACCCTGAGGGCAGCTGCATTCACCCTCATCTCTGGGCTCCTTGGAAGATTGCCTGTGTTTCTGAACTCCCTATCTGAACTGTGATTTATTTTATTTTTCCACTCAAAATTTATTTATTTATTTTTTTCCACTCAACATTTATTGAGAAATTCCTATGTGATAGGCATTGTTCTACTATCTGAGTTTACAGCAGTGAACAAAACGAAGTCTCTGTAGCTTTGGAGCTTACAATCTAATGGAGAAATAGAAGTGATACATAAAAAATGAATAGAGGAGGGCCTGACTGGCTCAGTCAGTACAGCATGCAACTCCATCTCTGGGTTATGAGTTCAAGCCCCACATTAAGCATGGAGCCTACTTAAAAAAATTTAAAAATTTAAAAAGTAAATATAGACATTCTATACCCGAACAGTACTCCTCAAAACTCCTCAAAACTGTGAAATAAAGCTTAATGATATAATTTTTTAAAAGAGGTATATAATAGGGGCACCTCAACTAAGCATCTGCTTTTGGCTCGAATCCAGCAGAGGGTCTGCTTCTCCCTCCACCATACCCCTACCCTGCTAGTGCTCTCTCCCATGAATAAACAAACTTTTTTTAAAAAGTAAAGGAAAAAAAAGTAGATATATAATATGTTGGGTGCTAAGGAAAGCTATGAAGAAAAAGCAGGGTTGGAGTGCTCTTTTAGATAGGTTGGTCAAGGAAACCCTCTGCATTCAGCAGAGACCTCAGTGAAGGAAAGGAGTTAGGTGTGAGGATTTTGGAAAAGAGAGGAAGAAGAGTGCAAAGGCCCTGAGGCAGCAACATGCTGAATGTGTTGGAGGAATACTAAGGAGGCCTGTGTGGCTTTGTCTCCTGTTGGTCACAACATTTTTTCCCTCCCTTTTTCTCTTTCTCCCTCCCTTTCTTCCTTCCTTCTCTTCTTTACTGAAAAAAATATATTGAACGTTCACTTTGGAAGGAGAACAGCTGGATGTGGTCCTGAGAATATACTCATGCAACTATGAGCTGCTTCAGGCATAAGTCCTCTTGACCTCCATGGTGTTACAAATAGATAAAGATAATATAAACTTGAAGAGCCCAGAGAAGGCATGTTGACTCAAACTTCAGTCTTCTTACCTTATCTTCAGTCTTTCAAACCATTTTTCCTTTTTTTTTTTTTTTTTTTTTCTGAGGAGGAAGGGGCAGAAGGCCAAAGGGAGAGAGAAAATCTTTTTATTTTTTATTTTATTTTTTTGTTTAGATTTTATTTATTTATTCATGAGAGACACAGAAAGAGAAACAGGCAGAGACACAGGCAGAGGGAGAAGCAGACTTCATGTAGAGAGCCCCATGTGGGACCTGATCCTGAGACTCCAAGATCACACCCTGGGCCAAAGGCAGGCACTAAACCACTGAACCACCCAGGGATCCCCAAATGTCAGAATTCTGTAGAGTCCCAAGACTTCCTCTTCTTTGCTTGTTAGGGCACATTCTCAGCAGGAGTTCATTATGTCCAGATTCTATCAGTTCATGTTAAAGATTCATTCTTCCATGAGATCTCTCCTTGGCCTCATGAGTTTCCAGGCAGCACATATCTTTCTTTAAAAAAAAACAAAACACATTTTATTTATTTATTCATAGAGACACACACAGAGAGAGGCAGAGACACAGGCAGAGGGAGAAGCAGGCTCCATGCAGGGAGCCTGATGTGGGACTCGATTCCGGGTCTCCGGGGTCACGCCCTGGGCTGGAGGCGACACTAAACCCGCTGAGCTACCAGGGCTGCCCAGTACATATTTTTCTGGTGAGCCAAAGAAATTACCTATTTTTCTTGTAAAAGAAGCTTAGCTTTCAGAGGTAGATCTGGTCATTTGAATCCTGGGTTTACCACTGACTAGCTGTGTGATCTTAGGAAAATCACCTAATCTCTCTGAGCATTGGTTTTTGTTTTCTTAAAAATATTTTATTTATTTATTCAAGAGAGACACAGAGAGAGAGGCAGAGACACAGGCAGAGGGAGAAGCAGGCTCCATGCAGGAAGCCCGGTGTGGGACTCCATCCTGGGACTCCAGGATCACGCTCTGGGCCAAAGGCAGAAACTAAACCTCTGAGCCACCCAGGTATCCCCTTGGTTTTTTTTTTATCATCTCAGTCATTTTCAGGTTGAGTGGGATTTGAGGAACATAGAGTTCTATCCACTAGGCATCCCTTTTACTCCCCTTACATCCTTGTCCAGGCAGCCCCCAGAAGATCTCCATAAACTGGGAGTTTCAGAGAGTGCTGTTTGAAAATCATAGCTCTATCTCCAGGAATTGGTACAAGTACACTAGCCCCTGGCCTTGATCCCTCCTGCTCCAGGTCCTTCCCTGTCCTTAAGTGTTAAGAGCCATATAACGACCTCATATACCTTTCAGACACTGAGAGCCAGGAGAGAAAGCCCTTCTGCACCTAATCTTACCAGTTTTTATTTCCAGTTTGAGAACTTGCCAGTTTCCCAAGTGATTAACATCAAGAGTAACCTCACTCATCAGGTGATTCTGCCTCCCACACTTTTTGTTTCCTTTGCAAGATCTTAAATCTTGGCATTTGGGTAAGCAGGGCGTGAGACTGCCAATGTGAAGGATCAGCCATGTATCTGAGAAGCAACAGAGGAACTTCGGACATCTGAACTTCCCTTTCAGATGTCTAGAGTTGTCAAGGCTAGGCACAGAATAGAGATGGGGCTGGACCATGACCATGTGGACCAGGAGGTAAAGAAGATCTAAAAGATCCAAAATAATGCATCAGTCCAAAAGAGTTAGGCAGAGAGGCAAAACCCTCATGATGACACTACTAGAGGCAGATTATAACCAGCAATTCCTGTCCATTGCTCTGTCCAATATGGTAGCCACTAGCCATATGGAACTATTAAACACTTAAAATGTAGCTAGCTCAAACTGAGATGCACTGCAAGTATAAAATATACACTGGATTTCAAAGACTTGGAACAAAAACAAGACTGTAAAGTATCTTTTTTTTTTTTTTTTAAGTAAACTCTGCCCAACGTGGGTTTCAAACTCATATACTCAAAATCAAGAGTCACATGCTCTAATGACTGAGCCAGTCATGCACCCCAAGTGTTAAAGCATTTTATTAATAATTTTTATATTGATTACATTTGATCCAATACAATTTATATCGACTCTGTTTTTATTGGTTATATTGACTATGTTGAAATTGATAATATTTTGTATATTTTGTGTTAAGTAAACTATATTATTATTATTTTTTTAGTAAACTATATATATATATTTTAGTAAACTATATTATTTTTTTTTTAATTTTTTATTTATTTATGATAGTCACAGAGAGAGAGAGAGAGGCAGAGACGTAGGCAGAGGGAGAAGCAGGCTCCATGCACCGGGAGCCTGATGTGGGATTCGATCCCGGATCTCCAGGATCGCGCCCTGGGCCAAAGGCAGGCGCCAAACCACTGCGCCACCCAGGGATCCCAGTAAACTATATTATTAAAATTAACTTTACCAGGGGTGCCTTCGTGGCTCAGTTGGTTAAGTTATCTGCCTTCAGCTCAGGTCATGATCCTAGGGTCCTAGAATAGAGCCCCACAATGGGTTCCCTGCTCAGCAGGGAGCTTACTTCTCTCTCTTCCCTCTGTCTCTCCCCCTCCTTATGCTCTCTCTCTCTCTCTCAAATAAATAAAATATTTAAAATTTTTTATTTATTTTTTAAAAGATTTTAAAAATTTATTCATGAAAAATCATTTTTTAGAAAATTAACTTTACAGATCTCTTTTTATTTATTCATAGAGACAGAGAGAGGGGCAGAGACACAGGCAGAGGGAGAAGCAGTCTCCATACAGGAAGCCCGATGTGGGACCTGATCCCAGGTTTCCAGGATCACACCCCAGGCTGAAGGCGGTGCTAAACCGCTGTGCCACTGGGGCTTCCCTCTTTTTACTTTTTTTATTTTTTATTTTTTTATTTTTCATTTTTAAAGATTTTATTTATTTATTTATTCATGAGAGATGGGGGGCGGGGGCAGAGGGAGAAGCAGGCTCCATTCAGGGAGCCTGACGTGAGACTCGATCCCGGGTCTCCAGGATCAGGCCCTGGGCTGAAGGCTGCGTTAAACTGCTGAGCCACCCGGGCTGCCCTTTTTACTTTTTTTAAAAGAAGTTTTTCTTTTTTTTTTTAAAGATTTTATTTATTTGTTCATGATAGACACAGAGGGAAGGCAGAGACATAGGCAGATGGAGAAGCAGGCTCCTCACAGGGAGCCTGATATGGGACTGGATCCTGAAACTCCTGGATCACGCCCTGAGCCAAAGGCAGGTGGTCAACCACTGAGCCACCTAGGCAGCCCTCTTTTTCCTTTTTTTAATGTGGCTACTGGAAAAATTTTAATTGCATATGTGGGCTCACATTATTGGATTGTGATAGTCTAGACTCTAGGCTATAGAGACCTCCTCAGGTGAGAAAATAAAGAAACAGGGAATTTTTCATATTGAATCTGAAGTCTTGTCCTCAATAAAGAGGCAAGGGTTAAGAGCAACACCCTCTCAGCCTTCCTCCTCTCAGATGAAATCTCTCTACCTAGTTTGCTTGGTGGGAGGCCCTAACAAGTTTGAGAAGATTCCAAAGGTGGGGAGCAGATTCCCATGGGAAAGTACCCTTTACTCACAGTGGACTGAAACTGGCCCCATCACTGACTCCTCCAATATATACCAGTGCCCATTCTAGGTTATTTGATGGATGATTGAGTTCAGTTGCATGTAAGACAAAAACCCAAATAACAGTAGCATAAATAACAGAACTTTATTTCTTTCTTAAGGAAAAAATAAAATTTAAGTTTATTTATTTAAGTAATCTCTACACCCAACATCAAGAGCAGCATGCTCTTCTGACTGAGCAAGCCAGGGACCTTGGAAAAAAAATTTTTTTCAAAATTTTTTTGAGAGACATAAACTGGCTTGTTTTGCTATTTTTTGAGGGACTTAGTTATAGGTAACTGAACCTAATAAGAAGCATTGCATGGGCTTCTAGGACCATGAGGCAATGAGCAAATGAAGATAGAGCAGCAAGATAGAAGGAACCCAGGTCCTGAATGACAATGAAGTTATCACTGGTTTATTGTCTCAGGGTTCAAGAAGGCTATTGAAATTCCAAGTTCCAGGCGGAAGAAAAGTGAAAAGGGGAGGGAATAAGATCTTCTCTTTCTTTTTAGCTTGATTCCTCAAAAGTACCGTACGATTTATCTGCATTTCATTAGTCAGACTGTCACACGGTATACCAACTTCAAGAGAAATGGGAGGGGCACCTGGGTGACTCAATCAGTTAAGAATCTGATTCTATCTCAGCTCAGGTCTTGATCTTAGGGTCGAGGGTTCACCCGCATTGGGTTCCCGGGCGCTAGGCATGGAGCCTACTTAAGAAAAAAGGAGGTGGGGGGAGGAGAATAGGAAATACCCTTGAGAAAGATATCATGCTGCCTTAAATCAAAGCATGGTTCTGGCACTAAGAAGAGGAAAATGAATACTGGAGTAAGCAACACATTTGTATGCCTTGGTTACATGGTCATGAATTGTGTCATGCTGAAAGGATCCACAGAAAGGTCCTGCAGCTTCCAGCATAGGCATATAGATAAAAGATAGGTCATAGAACATTAGCTCTCCAAAGATCTTCCTCTTTGCCTCCCAAAAATGGAGAGGGCATACAATAACAAATCAAGTCTATGCACAGAGACAAACTAAAGACCATCTCTAGGCAATCTTGTCTCATTGATTAGTATAGTGGTCCCTCATGCCTCACATTTGAGCACAGCACAGGTATCCCAATTAGTGGCTTTATTGGCTCATGTAACTAAACTGCAAGAAGGGCAGGGGCAGTTGGCCTTGGGGACAACTGGAGTCAGACACTCAAATGCCACCTTCTTTCTGCATCATCAGCATTTTTCCTTCCTGCTGCAGACTGGCTGTTGCTGCTCAGCGCTGGGAATTTGTTAACCAAATCAGCCTCAGAGCTCACATCTACCACTAGAAAGGAGCTGTTCTTTCCTTCCTATCTCTGGCTGGGAATTTTAAAATGCCAGAGAAGGACTCAGGATGGTCCAGTGTGCGTGCATCTCATGTCCTGTCCAGTAACAGTGGTCTAGTGGGGTGAAGGAGGAGAAGGGGTCTGGCTGGGGATGGACAAAGTAATGTTCATGACAGCCAACAGTGGGTGTTACCTTTGTAGAAACTTTTGCTGGAATGAGAAGTGAAAATGATGTAAGCAGAACAAGTATTTTCCCTTTACTGTGAAATTCCCACACACACACCCCGCTGCCAATTTGTTGTGTGCCTTGTAGTTTTAGCCAGTCTACAAAACTCCTGTACCTTTCAGTATCTTTTCTTTAGTCATAGTAACAGTTGATGATATAGTTTTCACTAAATCCATTTCAGTCCTAAGGATATGCTCCAGCCTCTTGATAGGATTTAGGCATTCCCCACGTCTTCTCAGTAATACCTATTCTATCCACTTCTCCCGTTCAGGCCAGGTGGCTGCTACTGCCAATCTCTGTGGCTGTAAATAATAGCAGCCTGCTCAGATCGGCTCAGGCAAAAAGGAAGACAGAAGCCATGAGTCCAAAAAACAGACCTTGGGAGGGAAATCTGGAAATAGAGGGCTGTAAGGAGCCAAGACAACTATATTGTCCATTTTTTGGTGTGTGTTTTCTCTCTGTCTCTGTCTCTTTCTCTCTTTGGGGCTACATCACTGTTCCCTGCTTTATCCTCTGAAGACCAGCTTCCTCTGTGCTCATGGAAGAGATAGCTGACCTCACTCTGCCGAAATTCCAAAATGTGTGTGCTCCTTGATCAACTACACAGACTTACAAGTACCTGTCAGGGTGCCACATTCTTGAGTAACTGACCCCCTTGAGTCTGGGGTCTTTGCCTGTCAACGACACATGTGGCCCTGGTTCCAGATCTTTCTGCAGGTGGTGGGAGTGCTGGCGAATTCTCAGAAAATGTAGGTCATGGGCTTATGATGTTAGAATTTTCCTGAGAACTTCCTGTTACTGATCCTCAAATGTGAGGAGAATGATACTGAATACAAAGATCAC